>NC_072007.2:48580174-48883205 GCF_028885655.2 Pongo abelii
CACTGCTGCTTCTCTGATGCAGGTTCTGCCCCAGTGATAGTGAGCTGGGGTTACTGTGAACCAGGATTGCACATGGGGCTATATGTGGAAACTTCGACCCCATGATGCCTGCCACACACTCACACACATACTCTTTGAGACCCAACAAAACCGGCACTCAGGGGCAAAGAGTTTAAAGAGATGGGACTTTATGCAACATTGGAACCATTTTAAATTCCCCAAGTAGCTCCATTTCAAGTTCTTCAGATGGCCTATGAAGATCGACAGGACGTCTTTCCCTAAGCCCTTGCCCTCATGCCTCCCCTGACACACACCCAGCATCTCTCTTCTGGAGGCCTTCCCTGCTAAAGCTCTTTCTATGCAACTTCTTGGCTGATTCCTCCATCCCCAGGAGGCTCTATCTAACAGCAGCCTCGTCAGGGACACCTTCCCCTCCTGCCACCTGCTCTGTGTTCCCCCAGCCCACATCTTCATTACACAAACTATTTGTATGCTCACTTATAAGCTTAAAAGAAAGAGACAGTAAGCTCGTCTGGGTAGGAAGTCTGTTTTGTTTACTGCAGTCTCCATATCCTATGGAAGGGTGCCAGGCCCACTGTAGATGCTCAGTTAAAACCTGGTAAATGTTGAACAAATAAAATGATTAAATCAAATGGTGTAGTATGCAAGGAAGAAACAAAGATAGGGATTCAAGCCCTGCCTCTCTACCTGGCTGTGTAACTTCAGCTCAGTTATTGAACTTCTCTTGCTTTTAATCTTCTTATCATTATAATTATTGAGATTTGGGCCACATTTTTAGAAAGTTAAGATTTTGGGTGGCTTTTCAAGCTTTAACACTTTAAAATCGTTTATCTTCTTTTCTGATTTTTTTTTTTTTCTTGCTGGGCTGTAATTTTCTTAAGGGCAGGATTATAAAAGATGCATCTGTTTATTTCCTGAAATTCACAGGACAACACTTACACTCAGATGCTCAATAATCACTTGTTGGAAATAACCTCTTTTGTTTTTTCCCAGAAAAGCTGTTTCAAAAGGTGTATTTTATAGTATTTGATCTGCTAGATCGAGGTTGGCAAACTTTTTCTGAAAGAAGTCCAGGCAGTAAATATTTTGAGTTTTGCGGCCATACTTTTTGAGATGGAGTCTCACTCTGTCACCCAGGCTGGAATGCAGTGGCATGATCTCGGCTCACTGCAACCCCCACCTCCCAGGTTCAAGCTATTCTCCTGCCTCAGCCTCCCAAGTAGCTGGGATTACAGGAGCCTGCCACAATGCCCTGCTAGTTTTTGTATTTTTAGTAAAGATGGGGTTTTGTCATGTTGGCCAGGATGGTCTCGAGCTCCTGACTTCAGGTGATCTGCCCGCCTTGGCCTTCCAAAGTGCTGGGATTATAGGCGTGAGCCACCATGCCCGGCCTATATTTCTTTATCCCAACTCTGCAACTCTGCCATTTTAGCCTGAAAACAGCCATAAACAATTTGTGAACAAATAGGCATGGCTGTCTTGAAATGAAACTTTATTTGCAAAAAGCAAATGGCAGGCTGCATTTGACCTGGGAGCTATAGTTTGCTGGCCTGGCACTAGATGGTTATTGTCATAAAATAACCATTTTCTAAAAATGAACTCTTTGATTCCACTGTGTTTCTGAGTAAGTTACATGAGATCATTTAAGTTTCATTTCTGTTGTTGGCCATTTGTTATATGAATAAAGATTTGCTAAGTGACCCTCAAGCTTGGGTCTTTATTTCGTTTTTAGATTATATAAGGCTTGACCCACTTAAGAAATGTAACTGTCTTTTTATTTCTCCTATTAATTTTTTTTTTGTCTTTGTGACTACCTTGTTTACACAAACTGAACCTGAGACAAAGCCTCTAGTGACTGCTTTTTGTGGTTAAACTGGTTTCTTACCCACCAAAGTCTAGAAGAGGGAAAGAAAGAATTGTACCAGATTTGATGTGTTTTGTGTAACATAAGCCAGATTGTACCTCCTTCTCTCTCCCCAGGTCTGTATACAACTTAGGACTAAGAGGTGTACTTTGGTGTCTTAGTTCAAGCTCTAAAAATACCAGGGAAGCAGGGACGAGGGCACATCCCAGGCTTGGTGCAGAAACCTGATCTGAATTGGACCTTAAGATCAGAATATAGAGCTATTGTCTTTCCTCACCTGGCTGTTACCAAACTAACTTCCGCATCTCCTGGGAGTGCTTTCTATTTCATCCAGGCAGTGCCCTTATCTGATCTGGAGTGGGTTTATCTCTGGGAGAGCTATTGAAGTGCCTGACAGGAGAGGACACTAAGAGTACCTCCAGTCTCCAACTGCCTCCTCCAGCAGAACTGAGCAAGTCCTAACCGTGCCAAAAACATCATTATCTCTGGTTCCATCTTAGTCCTTGCACACCCTAGGATTCAAGGACTCAAGTAAGTTGGGGAGGGGAACATCTTTTCACCCCTGGAAAACCTTGTCTCCTCCCAAGCCCTGGGAGGAGAGGACTGCTGCTAATGAGACGCTGGTGGTTAGTCTTGTAATTTTTACGGTATTATCTGCGGAACAAATGACTACCAGCAGGTACTCTGAATCTCCTTTCTTTCTGATAAGATGTAATCAGCGAACCAGATTGTGGCCTTGGAGCTGACCAAAGGATCAGCTAAAGGAATTGGACACATCCTGAGTTAGTTAACACATGGGTATTGTCGGTCTAAGATGCTCTTTAGGGGCTAGTGACTCATTCATGATGTGCAGGAAATGGCACAGACACCTCCATGACCACAGAAGGTTTCTACAGGTGCCGTCATCACAGGGTCTACAAACAGAAGGAAGTCAGAGAGAGAGGCTCAGGGGAAGGCAAGGCGGGGCTGGAGACCTGGATTCTACATCGGAGTTTACCGCATCCTGGTTCTATTCCCAAAGTCCTCTCTGTGTGGCCATATACCTGATTCTCAACCTGGCTTCATTCCAGTCATCTCAGGATCTTACAAACAACATTGATGTCCAGGCCCCACCCCAGACCAATGAAATCAGAATCTCTTGGACATTAAAAAAAAAAAAGAGTGATTCTTTCTGGGTGATTCTAATATGTGGTCAGGGTTGGGGCCACTGCTTTACTTCATTACATCATGACACTAAAAATACTACTGGAAAGAAAAAGGAAGGCTACCACCTGCCTTCCAATCTCTTCAGCTGGGAACCTCTTCATAAGACTGTATCTGAAACCAGGATATGAGATCCTTATAAGTAATTCCATTTATAATAACAAAGAAAGAAAAGAAAGAGAGAGAAAGAAAGAAAGGAGGGAAGGAAGGAGAGAGGAAGGAAGGGAAGGGAAGGGAAAGAGAGACAGAGAAAGCAAAGAAGAAAGAAAGAAGGAAAGGGAGAAAGAAAGAAGGAAAGGAAAGAAAGAAAGAGAAAGAAATAAAAAGAAAGGAAGGAAGGAGAAAGAAAGAGAATGAAAGGTGTTTACAGCTGGAAATCAAACAGAACTTTGCCTGATACATGTTCATTTTTGACCATTTTTACCTTTTTTTGTGGTGTGAACCATTACTTCAGCCCAGTTAACCCTGAGACCACCCACAAAGACTGAATTCACAGGTGGCTGTCCAGTGATTCAAGGTGAGGACTGTGAAGTGATTCAAGGTGAGGACTGTGAAGTGAGATCAAGATTTGAATTTCTGCTTCTCAGTTCACCAACTATTTGACCTTGGACAAGTGACTTAATTTAAGACTTAGTTTTATCATTTATAAAGTAAGAAGAATAATACCTGTCTCACATACTCTGATTTGTTGATATTATAGTCATTATGCTATAAGAATAAATTAATAATTAAATGACACGGTTGACATAAGGCATTTAAATCTAATTCCTGATCCATAGCAAACCTTCAACAAATAGCAGCTGTTATCATTAGAGCTAAAACGAATCATGTATCTAGGCTAGGGTCTGGTTTCTTTGCTGTTTTGGATAATGGCTCAGGAATAAGAATAATGCCCACTGAAAAAGTCTTGATTTTTCTTAAAGCTGTAAGCTCACTAGAGTTTTTTGCATGTTGCCAATTTCAATCAGATCCAGGAGTATTGGTTACTGTTGGCCTATATGATGAAGATTAACTTTTGGAAGAATCTTTCTGTGGAATGCAGGCCAAAAAAATTCTGAGGCTGCTTTTGATTTGCTTTGAGTTTGTTGCAGCTAATGTGAAGGATGCAAATATTTCCATATTCCCTACTATCTGCTAGGGGTCTTCAAGAGATGAGTTACAGTGACCTGGAGGTAACATTTTAAAAGTTCTAGTTAAGATTAGTGTTAAAAACATAGATAAAGTCTGAATCTCTCCAATGCTTGATTTTAATTTTTAAAAAGAGGAACATACTACAAAGCAAGCAGAATTTCAACATAATCTTTAGATGGTAAATTACATTTTACATTAGTCTGCATTATTACCACAATACTTGCACCTGGCTGGTATGAGGAGTGTGTGTGTGGGTTAAAGGGAGCTGTTATTTACCTGCTTATCTATCAGACTGGTAATACTAATCTCACTCTGAAAATTTAACATCAGGGATTTACTGTTCATAATAAAATAAAAGCATATTGAGAACCACACTTGAACTTAGCCCTTCTGACAGGAAACTTTCAAAGTTAGAAGTTACACTGAGCTTGAATTTTAAGAGAGAGGAAAAGTCATTTAATAAAACTAAAAAATGAAGGATGGATGGATGGATGCATAGGTAGATGGATGGATGCATAAGTGGATGGATGGATGGATGGATGGGTGAATGGATGGATGGATGGATGGATGGATGGATGGATGGATGGATGGACGGATGGATGGATGGATGGATGGATGCATGGATGCATGGATGTATAGGTATATGGATGGATGGACGGATGGATGGATGGATGCATAGGTAGATGGATGGATGGATAAATGGATGGATTGGTGGGTGGATGGATGGATGGATGGATGGATGGATGGATAAATGGATGGATAGATGGATAAATGGATGGTTGAATAGATGCATAGGTTGATGGATGGATAAATGGATGGTTGGATAGATGCATAGGTGGATGGATGGATGGATGGATGAATGGATGTATGGATAAACGGATGGATAGATGGATAAATGGATGGTTGGATAGATGCATAGGTGGATGGATGGATGGATGGATGCATGCATGCATGCATGCATGCATAGGTAGATAAATGGATGAATGGATATGTAGGTAGATGGATTGATTGATTGAATAAAATGCTGAAGTTAATAGAATTCTCTGTTACTCTGTATGCCCATATGTTCTTCATGGCCACGTGTAAGGTTAGCCTTATGATGAAAGATTGGCATTAGTATTGTCATTTTTATTTCAGCTTGTGCCTAGGTTACATGTTCTCGTATATTCCCTATAAACATTCACATGGTCCAGTGTGCAACTATGAAAGAAGCTTCCCATCACTTGTGCCTCCCAACCTCACCCCACTCACTGCAGTCTGAGGAAGAAATCCAACACCAAACAAACACTAGAAAGCGCCTTGCTGACGTGGGCTTCCCTGTTAACTAAACTAAAATTCCATCTCTAGGACTCAGTGAACTGACAAGTGTTATTGCTTCCAAATTTGGGCTATGTTCACTCCATCCAGGTGCATTTCTACAATTCAAGTAAACATTTTCACTATAAACTTATTGCTAGTAAGAGCACACCACATCACAAGGAACAGCAAATAGCAGACATATCTTTGCGCCTTCACACAGCAGCACAGAAATTATATCTGGTACTTGATTCAGTGTCAGGTGGTGTAAGCGCTTCATCAACAAATGAAGAACAGAAGGGGTAACTGAGCAGCGACAAATATTTCGTTAAGTTCTGTAACCAAGATAGGAGATAGATTCTTACACTTGATTGCTGGGAATACACACATTCCTATAAAAGCCAAGAAAGTTAACTAAGTGGCACAAACCTTATAGCTTATCAGTACAATGCAAGGCACTTCAGGAAAACTGGCACGATAAAGCTTGGTTTCCTAGGAACAAGCTAATTAAATTATATTTATTCAAGTAATCTAAACTATTTGACTATTCAAGTGGTTGGACAATAAAAGAACTAGAATAAGACTCAGAAAAGCCTAGTACCTACATTGCTCTCCCTGGGAGGTGCAGCAGCACTTTGAGGGCATGCAAATTGTTTAAGATATTTTAAGGCAGCTCAGGATCTCTGCATACGTTCTAGTGAAAACAACAGATCTTGAAGGAACTGAAGTGCACGGCTTCTGTGTCCCACAATTCAAACATGAGAGGAGATGAGAACTCCCGTATTATAAGATGGCTTTGCACATGATTGTTCCTAGAGGTGAGTTTTCAGGCAAAACAGAGGGAGCTCCCTGTCGGAGTGCAACCTGCAGGAAGAGGACCTTGATGCTGGCCACCTTTGCCCCTCACCATGGAGCTTCATTCCCTGATGTCTTCTGACAGAACACACGTGGTGCAGGACAATTCCCATGCCCTCCCTTCTCCAAACTGCATAAGGACCCTGGGAGGTAAACTGTTTTTCTCAGTTCACTAGTGCAAAACCATCTCAGATAAGTCAATCCACTTGCCTCAGGTCATTAAGTTAGTAAGTAGCAGCTCTAGAATTTGAATCTACAGCTAAGACCAAACCTACATTTCTCCCTTGCACCCCCAATGGACTTTACTCCTTGCCAGAAAGAAAGAATATAACCATTTAGTGTCCCAGGGCAAGAATTACAACTTCGGTTCAATTTTGCTGTTGGTGTCTACACTGTAAAATGAGATTTGACTGGCAAGATAAGATGTACCACTGAGCAATTTGAAAAACAAAACATAATGACATTTGCCCTAGAGATTGCAATGATTGTTTAAATTGATAACCCAAGTACTCTTTCTGATGTGCGTACTAGGTGATATATGTTATTTACTGATTGATAAATGGTAAGGCTGCACCTTTAGAATTACTGCTGCCTACTAAGTACACACAGATTTCAGAAGGGAAGTGAGCAGAGGTGAGTTTTCAGTAATAACTCAACTATCACTCTGAGTTAGGGTGACCACAATGGCAAACCAAAGCCAGTGGAACAGAATGGATGACAGATAGGAAATATTCCCCAGCATGTGATCAGGAATAAATGCATGGAGGTGAAACAACTCCAGGATTTTTTCTTAATGAAGAAGGAAAGAAAATACAGTCACTGCATGTCTAGTCTGTATAGGTGTGGTCAAACATCAAGGAAATTAAAGGCTGTATGTTTGACTTTAATTTCAAAAGCCTGACTTTGGCTCAATCATAATTCTCTAGCTTTTATTCTTCAGGTCAGACAGTCAAGGAGAAGAAAAATAAGAAAAACCAGTACCCTATTATTAGGCATTCTTTATCATCTCTTTTTCGGCTGGAGTCTCCATCATCTCTATGTGCACATTTGATAAGCTGAAGCACAATGATAGGATAAGATGATCTTGGACAGCTTTCTCTTTGAATTCATTTTTAGCTTAATGTATTTGTTGTGGCTTCTCTAGGAAATGTTTGCTGAATTAGCCCCTGTGCCTTGCTAGGGCTGATAAGAATAGGTGAGATTTAATAGTCAAGAGTTAGAGTTCACAACACCCTCTTTCTATACTCCTGCTAGTCCTTCAGTGTGAAGTCCCATAGATTTTTATGACAACTGGGCTGAGATCTTTCACTTTATGTAACTTAGCCAATTCGCATTGCTCAGTTTTTCCACAATAACTAGAATATTTGGCAAAAGGGTACAATTTTGCAATGGGAAAGCTCCCAAAGTGAAAAACCTAGTTGTTTACCCAGTTCTGCTAATAATAAATACCCAAGATGAGACCTGGGACTTCTCCTAGGCCCTCTTGCATTGATGCCAGGTAGAAGGAGGGGTATTGGTGCAGAATCAGGGTTTGAATGACATTCTTCTCTGTGGATTTAGAGGGATAAACTGTATGGATTGATAGGGAAGTGGTTCAGGATGTTACAAATGAGGACATTATAGCCTAATAATATCACTACATGCTGGAGCAAATAAAGGGCCATAAAACATGCAGTGTGTACCCAGTTAGCTCTTCCAGAGGCCAAGAACTAAACTTGGAAAAGGGTGAAAGAGGCCTGATTTATGCTCAGGAATTGAAATGTCATAGCAAGAAATATCAGTACAGGAGAGATCTGGAGGTTCACATGCTTCAGACAGTTTGATGGAACTTGGTGATGAAGGAATACAGCAGGTAGAATCAAACACCTGGCCTGTCCATTGATATTGCCAACTTGAAAGACAGATATCCCATTGGCTTGGTGATTTGTTTTTAAAGCTGAAATGTGTGATTGATCATCAGTCAAGCACCAATTGACCAATTGCTAAAATATGAAAATGGAAGGAAATGTAGAATGAATCACTACTTTTGTCTTCCCCAGTTGATCTTTGAAATTATTCAGGGTGATAATCACATTTTCTGTAATAGTCTATTTCAAATATTGTAAAGTGGGTCTTGGAGTGTTGGGTTCAAAGTCAATCTGTTGTATGTAAGACAACGTGTCTGGCCATCTGATAGAGATAGGGTCCACGGCACACATACCTCACCGTCTGGCCTAGGAGGCTCCCTGTACAGTTGATTCAGAGTTAAACCACAATAAGACAACAATAGAAGAGGTGGGGGTAATACAAACCAGCATGCCACACATTGATGAATGATCTGGTGAGGCTTTCAAAGCAAGGCAGGATTACTCTGGTTGCAGTGGGCTGGAGAAGGTAACTATACTTAGCAGATATTGCTTTTTTATTTGCCAGCCCACACTGTCAACAGTGGAAAACAGTCATTATCATATCCCTTCTTTGACGGGAATTGCCACAAAATAGTTCACTTGGTAAAAGCCTGTCTGAGGTGAACCAGGAACAAACAGTGTGTGTTTAACATGTGGTGTAAGGTTGCACCAACAATAAAGGAATAAAGTTCAATTTGAATAAGGCAAGAGGAAACCGGATCACCCTTGGGTTCATGTCAGTGGTTGCTTCACAGTTTCTCAATTCTGAAGCCATGCTGCTGATAGGGACCTAGAATCACCAACTAACTCCAGTAGAAGTTTAAAGGACACTTCCATACGGAGCCCCTATAGAGAGGCGGGCACTTCATGCACCTAACTTTTAAGTATATACATTCCCACCTGACAAAGTTAGATTTTACAGATGCCGTGGTAAATGTGCAATCAGTGCTAACAAATTAGGATATCAGGCCTGTATTAAAGCTTTCATTTTCCAATTATTTTTTATTGCATTTAACAGCTGACTTCAAAAGAGCTGAGGACACACAGAGGAATAGGGTGACCCATCATCGCAATTTGCCAGAGAGTAGGGGATTTCTTAGGATGTGGGAATTTAAGTGTTAAAACCAGGGCAGTCAGTGGAAAACCAGGATTGTTGGTCACCTTGCAAAGGAATGACTTGGAGGTAACATTTTTATTAAGTAAGTTTTGCATTTTTGGATAATTTTTGAACCATCTGATTTAAGGAGAACGTGGATAAAATAGCTTCCATGTCTTCCTGAGGAGGAACGCTTTGTGTTGAGGATGGTGGGTGGTGGGAAGATGGGGAAGCCTCCAGTGGGAGGCTAGAGGTTGCTTTCAGCCCCATTTACTTCTCCCAAGGGAAAGCTAAAGGACAAGGGGAGACAGGCAATTCTATAACCAAAGCCATTTTTCTTGTGATTTCTTGCTGTCTAAACTCTGTGAGGCTAGGGCTAGAGTTACATTGCTAAGCTGTCCCAGAGGTCAGATCACTTGGCTCTTTTAATCTTTACTTAAATAATCTTTAATTATTTGCTCTCCATTTTTCCTGGAATGTCAACAATCCTACTTTGTCTCCACCTATGGAAATCTTGTGGGCTGCACTCAATTGTTCCCACCTCTGGAAGGCTACCTTCAAACTCCCAGGTAGAGTAAATTCCCCTTCCTGTGGGCTTCTAGAATATTATGGTCCTATAACACTTATCACACTATATCATGGTTAGCTATTTGTCCATCTTTCTGCTGAACTATAATTTACTCCAGTTTAGGAACTGGAGGGTCTTTGGAACTCAGCAAAAAGAAGGCATCTGATTTAGTTACTAATCAAACTAAATTGACATGATACCAATAACAAAGGTTTCTATTAGTAACAAGAAAGCCCTGCTAAGATTCCCCTAGCATTTTGAGGAAAAGACTATACGCATAATAAAATCTCGTGCATCTTAAATGGAATTCCACATTTTAGTGCTGAAATTCACGATTTTATTTTAATTGGGAAACTGACAAAGTGGAGGAGGATGGAAATATTGAGGGATTGAGGAGCAATGATTAGGGGTAGTAATAGCACCTGCACCATGGATTGGAAAGCATTCCAGCACTCACAGGATTAACCATCATAGCCAGTGCTGCTGGGAGTCTGCCCCAAGCCCTGTGAGTGTTCTGCACTGCTTCTGAGAGCCCATTCCTGCTCTTCTATGTGTGTATTAATTTTAACAGCCTGCTGCCCCTACCACCATCTTCATAAGATTGCCCTTGGGCTATGGGAGCCACTTCCACTTCTGTTGCAGATGCAGGAAGCCAGAGCCCTTGGGAAATTGCATGCTCCCATCACCCTTTCTACTCTCAGTCAAAGACTGATGGGCAGCATCATGAAAGCCCAGCTCTCTTACCTAGGATGCTATTTTCACTCCAGAACTCCCTCCCCAGGATTAGGCAGGGACTGGGTCTTGTCCTTGTCCTAAAATTGTACCCTGGCTTCTTCCCTTCCTGACTTGCTTTCCCCACACCACTTTGGGTTCCTCCTGGGAGTACTACTTTAATAAATTGCCTGTGCATTTTTGTCTCAACATCTATTTCCATATAATCTACCTCCAGACAAGATTTTAATTTTGTGGCTTCCCAGGGCAAGCTTCTTGCTAGAAAGACCCAAAGGCAAGTAGGTCCTCACCTCTGGCCTGTGAGGTCTGGAAATGGGACACTTTATGCTTCAAGACTCACCTATATTCCAAGGAATCATTTTCAATGCCTCTAGGATAAGGATGGTGAGAGCAAATGGGAGACAGCTGGCCATATCATGATGCACCTGCGGAGGGCTCTTTAAGCTGCTAGATTCATGGGAGATTCTGAGGAAGTTTTAAGAACTGTTGTAAGCTTCCATAAATAGCTCCATATCTAACCCAACTTAAATAGAATTTATTCCAAGGTAAAAATATTTTTTCCCTCTCATCACACTTTAAGGTTTTTTATGTCTTGATTCAAGCCAAGATGAGGATTGGAAACATTATAGCATTTTTTTTTTCTTTTTTGGAAATTATTCTTGGGAAACAGTTCTCTTGAAAAATTTGGTTCTTGTGAACTCTTCTGCCCAGTATTCAGATGTAATTTCACATCTTCGTAGAAAAATCCAGACTTCTATGTATTTTCTATGCAAATTTGACACACGTAAGAGTCTTTCTTTCAGTTAACTGTGGAGGTCGGAGTTGGGGAGCAGAAAGAAGTAAACACAACTTACTGAATAGTCATTTATATTTGTTTTTATCTTCGGCTAAAAGGTCAGTAAAATTAACCATGTTCGATTATGAAATGATTAGCTATGTTATTTCATGTAATTTTATACACTAGATTTCCTGCGTTACTCCTTAGAACCAGATTGTGAAACAAATTTTACTCATTGGATGAGAGAGAGATTGGATGGCAGAAAATATTATTTTGTCAGGATTAACAGTTTGTCCTATTTCCCTTAGTCAGCTTCAGAAATTTCCAGAAATACTTAGATCATTCAGTTGTTAAAGCATGCTAAACAAAGCCTGGCCTCTATAACAGAAGTCACATAGACATGCATTTTAGAATTTCCCCACTCACCTCTCAACCCTGCAGTCATACATTTATAATGTCTCATCTCCTTTGGTAGACTGTCAGATCTGCAGCCTCAAAATCTCATTGTTGACGTATCACCAAATGAAAAGTAACAAAAACAGGTAAACATCACCAAAATGAAGAACATTGTCTTAGCATTTAAACTTTAAAATGTATTTCTACTACTCTGGACTCATTTTTTTCCTTCCATCATCTTTAAGATTGTTATAAATGAGTATCCGCTCTACTGTGTATGGTCCTGCAAGAACTAAAACTTCCCAGAATATTAAACTATGGTTATAATTCATGCAGTATGTAACTCAATGCTGAGAAGAAGCTACATATGCATATGTATGCTCAAAATATAAGAATTTAAGAAAAATGTATGATAATGAAAAATGCATGGACTGAAAGTGAAAAGAGCTGTTTTGAGCTTCAATTCATCACTCTGTAGCTGTGTGACTTTGCATAAATCACTTATCTTCTTTGGCTTCCATCTCCTTGCCCTTAAAATACAACTAATCATGCCTACATTTTGATCTGAGCATGGACTTAACAACATTTCTGGCAGTGTTTTACAAATTGAAAAAAGGTGTTCAAATGTTAGTTTATTAAGTAAAGCTTAGGCTGGAAATACAGATTAAATATAAGGAGATAATTAAAGTTCCACGGTAACAAATCATATCTTCCATATGTAATCTTTTATCAACCCACTTGACAAATATGCATATTTTTTGAGGGACTATGGTGTGCCAGATATTACTGGAAAGATGTTTGGTGAACGAGACAGGTACCATTGAGCTCTAGACTGGAACACAGATGGCAAATGGAAAAGCTTTAGGGCAACTTCAGACAGTGGTAAGTGAGATACACAACAAAAGGGAGTCTTGGGGCACGGAGTTGGATCAGGACCAGATCAGGTAAGGACCTCTCAGAGGAGGTGCTGTTCAGGCTAGGACCTAACAATGAGTCAGCTCAGTGAATGAAGGCCAGAGGGGACCATTCCAGGCCGAGGAAAGAGCCCCTGCAAATCATCCCACCTGAGCAGCTGGTATATACTCAGATCCTTTAATTCTCAGTTTTCCCTCTTTCATCGTTCTTCACCTCTGTGCTTACCTGTTTTCTATGGGACTTTTAGCATATCCTCGCGGGAGGTCTATCTGATTCTAGACTGCTGGAGTACCATCTTTAAGAAGTCCAAATCTTGTGTGGCTTCTTCATCCTCCTGCCCTGAACCCCTGGGAGCCCAGTGTCTTCTTTCTGGGGCCACCATTTATACTCCCAGGCTGAAAAGGAGTCCCTTGCTTCCAGGGAAAGAAAGAGCAAAAGAGAAGGAGACTGAGGCATACCATCTCCACTGGGAAAACAGCAATGGAATGATTTATGCCCTGAGCTTTGAGTCAGGAGGGAGAGCGGGGAGAAAATAAGGAGGTCTCAGCCCTTCCTTCCTAAAGACAGAATGACACCCCATCCCTTCCAGCTCCCATTTAGTTCAAGCACCCAGAACAGCAGCAGTTGCACTTGGGGTGAATTGCGGAGCCCAGTACTCTGGGGAAAGGGAGTATCATTCATTTCCAACAGAAGCAAAGTGTTCCTCACCCTGTCTGCTCTATGTCAAACCAGATGCCGTGGTCTGGCCCCACCAACATGCCTGGGCAGGGGACCTGTGGGTATATCATCGTCTCCCATGGGAAAGAGACCCTTTGCGTCTCTTGGCATTGCCTTTGGACCAGTGTAGAGGGCTCTCTCTAGGGGAAGTGCTTGTGAAAAACCCATTCCATCTCTTAGGATTGACCACGATCCCCATGCAGTCTGGCCATGAGAAGGCCAGGAGAGCACATGAGCCTTGGACTGGCCTCCCTTGATGTGGTGGCTGCAAGAGTCACTTTGCATAGGATGGACATATAACCCCATTCCCGAAAGAAGCTTACTGCCTCTGCTTCCGGAGATCTTCCATTAGAAGCCTTCTTCAAGGATGGAATTCTGACCATTTCTCATAAAGATGCCAGACTATGCAAGAATGCTGGAACTCAGATTCCAACATGTATCCCGAAGCCCAATTTCCGTGATCCAGAAGAACCAAATTTTGCCCATGTCTATTCAACTTCTTTATATATATATATATAATATTTATCAGGGAAAGCAGGGCAATAGAAAAAAAAATCAGCTCAATAAGTGGGTTGAGCTAAAAACACGAGTTTTCCTCTGTGGCATTTTGCTTAGGTGTGTTTGATATAGGTATAGTCTGTATGGGTTCGTTCTGATTCCCCCAGGAGGCAAGAGATTTTGTTAATATTCATTTGGAGAGGAGAGAGGAAAGAGAAAAAGAAAACATGGGATAAAGGAGAGATTGTTAGAAAAGGTAATCTGGTTATTTATTTATAGTTTACTTAGCCAAAGGGACCTTAAAAATGCTTTGATAAGAATGGCCAAAGTTTCTTCAAAGATTAACTGGCATTCTTTAAAAAGGCATCAGTTTTCTTTCGCACAGGTGTTTGGAGAGCCCAGACTGGATGCCCACTAGAATCCTGTGCTGGTTTGTAGATTTCCTTAAGACCTTAAGACATGCTGACATCATGGTCTCCTTTCTCAGATTCCTTCTCTCTTTTTCTCTTTCTCCCCCACTCTCTCTCTCTGTCTCTCACTTTCTCTCCTTTCCTCCCTCCCTCCCTCCTTCCCTGTCACTCCCTCCTCTGCCCAATGTCTCCCAATCTGTTTCCTTTCTGTCTTCAGTTCCTCCAGGTAATTCCTACTCAAACTTGTACCAACTTGTTTTTGACTGACAGTGAACAGTGAGAGAGTTTTCTTCATTTTGAGGAACCCTAAACACCTATCTTTCCCAAGGCAACCTGTCTGGACTGAGCATTTCTCTGACTTGACATAACTTCCCATCCAGCCTGGAGTCTGCACTCTTCAGTCTTTGCAGGTAAGAGGTACACGGCGCTTATGTCAACTCTGGGGCATGTGGCACGCTGAAGGTATTTTTGAAAAACTTTACTTCTAAAGGTAATGAAAACGTTGTGATTCTTTTAAAGCTTATTTAAATCATTCAAGACGCCCGTGCTTATCTGGGGGAATTTACAAGTGCTGTTTGCATGTGGAAAGCGGGATTTTACTTAATGATGGGACAAAAAAAAGTGTTTTATTCTTGCTCGTGAAACAATATCCAGATGTTGTCTTGTTTGCGGTGGGTGTACGGGGGTCTAGCTTGCGGGAGAAGAATTACTCCGACTTCTTTTTGCAAGGGTCTGTCAGAGCAAGTTTGTTATTGATTTTCAGCGATTACATAGTTCTTTGGCTAATTCTGAAGCAGTTACTTTCCTTTGTCAGTGGGGAAATCAGTTTAGATTGCCGTAAGGCGAAACCTCGCCGGAATATTTTAAAATCTGTTACCTATCCTTATGAGAAAAGTTATGTAAGTTTTCTGTGGTAGGTGTAAGGAATGTAAACAATCCTGAGTTTGGAAACATTATAAACTTTGTTCATGACCCATGATTAATATGTTTTTTAATCTGTGTATAATTTCATGAGAGTTTAGACTATCCTCAGCTAATAAATGTTATACTGGGTGAAATTTCCACATTGCTCCTGTAACGCCAACGTTTGTCTCCTCCGTACTTCCGCATTTAGTCGCTTGAAGGAAATAAGAATTTATTGTTCAATAGATATTTCTTGACCTCATAATTTCTTTAACCCACAGGTTAGAAAACTTACAACGAATGTAGTATTTAACTGTGGAAAACTAAAGACCAAGAATGTGTACCATTAATTCAAATGTTTAGATTTATCTTTTTCCCCTTAACCTGTAAGAGGGATTTTGAAGAAAAAAAAAAATCCAAGTGATTCTTAAAATTCATTTTTTGCAACCTCAAGATCACAAGCACACACTCACACTCATGCATAATCAACTGTTGTCCCCAATCCTATCTTATTTTGTCCTCTTGTGAATGTTTAAACAAATATGAAACAATCAGTAGTAATAGCCTTAGGTGACAAATTCTCTCCTATTTAAAATTGTCCTAAAAATCAAAAGAAAAGTGTCCCATAAAGCTATAATACATTTTTAAATATCATCATTTTGTGAAAACTAAATACAGTGTCAGAGACACTTCCAGCCAATTAATTAAGTAAGTAAGCACTTACCTCACACACAGCTTCCCCGGGTGCTGTTCTTTCTTCCCATATCTTCTAGGGTTTTACTTTTTAGCAGTTTTTCTCCTCTGTTAATAGAATAAGTGACCATCTAGGGAATGACCCAGAGACCACAAGGCAAGTCTTCCCAAAATACTGAAGATTTCTATAGAAGAGTTTAACCAAATTGCTGGTAGCAGCATGTCAGAAACGCTCGTCAAATAACGGAACAGACCTTTCTTCACTGAATTAAATAAATACATAAATAGTCTGGAGGTTTTAGAGAAATTGCCTTAGTTGAACTTTGTGATTCTGGTTGCTTAAGGAAAACACATTTTTCTAAAACGTCCTCTCTCCATCTTTCCACTCCTTCCTCCCACCAACAGTTGTGGTCATTTTACAGAAAGTCTTATTTCCCCAATTTCCTCTCCTCACACTTCTCACCAGTGCAGACAGCCAGTGTTTCGGGGGGAAAGAGAGCGAGACCCCAGGCTGCACATGCCAGCAAACCTGAGAAGCCAACAAAAGCAGGTCTCTGGGCTCTTTCCCATGAGGCTCAGCACAACCTCACTCTGCTTCTGCATCGAGGAAATCTCAAAAGGGCTGTGCTTTCTTGGGGCGTGTGTATGTGTGTGCGTGTGTGTGGTGTGTGCAATTATATACCTGAATAACAATGACATACTCGTTATAAGAAAACCCACCAATATGTGGCTTTAGGCATGGACTAGAGAGGCAAATTTATTCGGATTTAATCAGTACATGTCAAATCCTTGAAATATCCTTTCCTGTCCAATCCCCTCTCATCTGTTTAGAGACTCAAAGCAGCCCGCGAACTTTTTTGCATACTTTACCTCAGAGTCCAGGGTTGCTTATGAAATGTATTTGTGTGGTGGATGCGTCAGAGTCTTAGAGCCAACATAACAGTCCAGAGACTGAGCTGTAAGCATGATAAAGCTGTAAATGACTGGCCCGTGGGAATGCGTGTTGAAGGTATATACACCTCCCTAATCATTTTTTCAGTCTTTAATATGTAAGTCATACAGCTACCGTTATTTTTTCCCTGCAACAATTCAAGCATTGCACCCCAGATTAAATCATGTATCTCTAAATATGTTGTTTTAATTCTTTCAAGTAAAAATAATTCCACACCAAAAATTGTCAGAAAGCCATTACATGAGTTAATATTAACCTTTATGTCTGCAAAGATGAGTTTGTTGCTTATTCATGGGCAAATACAAGAGGCAAGTCAGACAGCGGTTATTGTCTACCTTCTCTCTCTTCTGTCCTTTACCTTTATCTCATAAAAGCCACCTCAGGAGTGGGGCTTTTGGTGCAGCTGATGGTGGGATAAGGCCAGGGAGGTCTGGATCCAGAACAGAGTGAACCGAGGGTGGGCCTTACTCTATGCCCTTCAAGGATGCAGTGCCCTGGAAGGAGACAGGTCTGACCGAACACACCTGGCTCAGGTAACTTCCTGGTGCCAGTTTTGCAGACAGGTGAAGGAGCAGTGTGACCCGGTAGTAGCTCCAGAGACAAGCCATCTAAGAAATGCTAAATCTTCCCTAAAAGAACACAAGGAGCCTGCTCCCACCTTTAAAAGGAGAATTAAGGGCAGAGAGGGAGAGAAACTAAGTTATAATTTATAAATAAAGGTTTATAAACATTTAGGAAATGTGACTTCTTTCTTGGATCCTTTATTTATAAGTTCTAACTTAGTTTCTCTCCCTCTATGCCCACGATTCTCCATTTAAGATGTTTTATTTGCTAAATATTACTCTGTTTAAATGAAAGAAAAAAATGAGGGAGTAGATATTTCTGATAAAAAGGCAAGGCGAGAAAGTTGAACTTGACAAGTGTAGCCTCTGGAACACATCTCTGAATTACTTCAGATGATAGTAGGGGGATCTCCACTCATCGTAATGCAGCTGGAATACACATAGTGAATTCTGTCACATGCCCAGGGAGAATTTCAGTCAGAAACATCTGTGCTGTTTTCACAAGGGAAAGGTCAGAGCTCCATGAGGAGTTCATGTATCTGCATTTCTTTTGACGGGCATTGTGCCTCAACTAGAGAAGAGATCAATAAGCCAATAGTCACCACTATCCAATTTGAATCCAGAAGTTCACATGACCTAATTCCAGAATACAGTTCATGCTTCTAGACGAAAAATTCTAAAGCACACAATTCCAGATATTTTAGCCACTATACAAAGATGAATCAGGGTCACGTGATCATGCTCACATCAGAAGATGCAGGAGAAGGACAAAGTTTTGCATTTTGGTACAAAACACGCATGTGCCAGCCACCCGATTCATTTCCAGTAGGGAGCAGTTGAGTGGAAGGTCATGTCTGCACTACCTTAAGACTGAGGACCTACAGAGGGAACACTGGAAAGAATTAGCAGCAGAATAAGCCAGGTTTTGTTTGATTCTGTCTCTTCCACCCTGCAGCTCTAATTCAGAGCAGTCTTAATGTGCAGGGATCCGCATAGAATCAGCCAAGCAGGCCCTCTCGTAGTAGCCTGGCCAGAAGTCAGAGGCTGTGTAGGCCACTCATTCCCTCATTCAGAGTTCAGACATCCTGAGCCTGCCCATGTCCCTGGGATTACAGATAACACGACTCCTCAGAGTCACCACTGGGCCATCAAAGAAAAAAGAGGGTGACGCAGAGAAGGAACACTGCGGGGGGGAATGCAATTCTTAGGGTGCTCTGAGGACCTAGGTGCCTGGGTTTGGGTTTCATTCACATCCTGCTTCAGTCGGAGCTGCCGTGGTGTTGGGCGGATGGCTATGGAACTCATGTGCATTTTCTTTAGTGTCTATACTGGAGGCTGATGAAGATTTTATGGACCCTTAAGATTGCACAATTTGGGGGCTTTCTTTAGAGAAAACAAATGCAAAATTAGGACTGTACTATTAAGTACAAGGATTTGGATAGGACCTGGGCAAGTGAGGAACCCTGAAGCTGAAGTTTCATTAACTTCTTGATAAATCCACTCTGTGTCATACATAGTAAAGCCCTGATACTTGTCTCTTGAATGAATGGTTGAATTAACTTATGTAAATTTTAGCTGCTGGCTGCCCTCTCAATAACTCTGAAAAATGATAAGCAAAAAATACCAATCATGTTTATCCATATCTAGTGATCAGTGATATATGGAAAACCGATCTCAATGCTATCTAGAATGTTTCTTGTTTCATTGGCACCTTGCCATGAAAGGTTGGTCCTTGTACTGTAGTTGAAACTTTAGGTCATATCTCAGCTCAAGGGTAAGATGCTATCAAAGCTGCTTTTCCTATGGTAGAATATGTGAGTACTGAAATTAACTCTGCACTTTTTCCACTTGAAAAGCCCCCAACTTAAAACCTAAAGAACATTATGCTAGTTGTGCCACTAGACCCTAGAATGGTATTGAATGCATGAATAATAAGCATCTTTTTAGCAGACTTGAGGGCTTGCCCCGGTGGAATATCTGTGTTTCTGGTGAGAAGCCTTCCTCTTTTTTCCCTAGTTGCTATTAATGCTGTTTCCAATTTTCAATAGCAGTTAATTGTGTCATTTCTTGGTAGAAATGCTGGCTAAACCCATGCCTACCAGGCCAAATAATGTTCTCACTCAATGATGTTTACATTTTCAAATATTTGCAGATTGATATCTTGCTTCATCTTAGACCTCTTTGCCAAAAAATACAAGGTCACCTCCCTGAATCTTGCTTTCTTATTTCCTGAGTTATCCTTCGTGTCTATTCCAACCTTTAAAGGACAAATTTGAAAAGTTTATCCTTTGCTTTGAAAGTTCATGAAATTTGGCATCATTTGTACTCTTCCTACCAACGCCATTCCCACATATCTGCTAGGAGGCAAAGAAAATATAATGAACCCTGGAGCACCTGGCTGCTGTGACTAGCATGCTCTAAATACTAAGAAATAAGAAACCTGCCCTGTCTTTTTTATATTGTCAGAAGTTTGTGGAAAGAATTTATATATGGACAGTGAGCTGTATTACATACAGACACACACATACAAGTGACAAAGGCAGTGTGAGTGTGTATTTAGCTAGGACATTAATAACAAAACTGACTGTGTAGGTATAGAGAGGCTATCCCAATGTAAACAACATCAGAATACAATGGTACTGTATTTTGAACGTCTTGTTTAATATATTTCAAATCTGTAATTTTGACTTACAGTCAAAATTAAATATTAAGTGCACACAAAACAATTGCCCTCTAAACAGTGTTTTTAAAAAGTGATGTCATGGTGACATTGACATCTGACATCTTTTTTTTTTTTTTTTTTTTTGAGATGGAGTCTTGGTCTTTCACCCGGGCTGGAGTGCAGTGACGTGATCTTGGCTCACTGCAATCTCCACCTCCCGGGTTCAAGAGATTCTCCTGCCTTAGCCTCCCAAATAGCTGGAATTACAGGCACCTGCCACCACACCTGCCTAATTTTTGTATTTTCAGTAGAGACGGGGTTTCACCATGTTGTCCAGGCTGGTCTTGAACTCATGACCTCAGGTGATCTGCCCACCTCAACCTCCCAAAGTGCTGGGATTACAGGCCTGAGCTACCGTGCCTGGTTGACATTGACATCTTAATGTCACTCCTTAAAACGAGTTGGATATAATGTCACACGACTTGATTCTTGTCAACAGAAATACTGTGATAATCTGATTAAGAAACACTCAGGGTCTTGGTTCCTAGGCCCTATGGACAGAAGAAGGCTAGCTTCTCCCAGGCAGGCCAAAGCTGCTTTGAGGAGGGAAGGGGAGGTGAAGTCTCCACTCCATTGCCAGCAGGACACAGCTGCCTGGGAACTGGGGGAGAACTCTCAGAGGCTGACCCTGTACTTCCTGTCTCGGAGTCAGGGGACAGGGGTGATTCTGCTGGTCAGAAGGCAGGAGGGAGTGTCCTGAAACACAATTGAATTTGACAGCAAAGCACTGTCTATCCTGGGAAGTTCTGCTGGTGAGCGGAGTCCTGTGAGGGTCCTGGTAACCCTATCCCTGCAAGAAATAAGAAGGTCTGCACTCGAATAGGTTCAGAAAACCTTTCCTAGTTTAGGCCCCTCTTGAACCTTCACAGAAATCATTAACATTTTAAAAACTCCAAGAAGTTCTACAGCAAAGACGTTCTTTAACTTTGAATCCAAGTTGTACATCCATTTTGGACCACAGAACTGTCCACCACCTCCTCCCCAACCACAACTATGATTCCCTCCTCTGACTAATGTTTCACACAACCCCACTGGGGATGCTTTGGCCAACTGTGATGGGTGTGGAGTGGCAAGGCATCATGCAATCCAAGAAAGAACATGTGTGATGTCCAGGCTCCATTTAGGTGTAAGTTGTACTACTGGGGCCTGACTACCTCTGCATGTGACTGGCCAGCCTTCGGGATTGCAAAGTGGCTGCTTACAGTCAGCCCCAAAGAATTTTTTTTACTTCCTTTCTCTTTGTTTCTTTATATCCACCTTATTCCTAAAAGAATTTAAGTGAATTTACAAAGATACACACACACACACACACACACACACACACACACACATCAATGAAATAAAAGAAAAGAAAAATAAGAGTAAATGTCAAAAAGGCCATTTGATTAAATCATTTACTTACATCAATTTGATCTATTTTTAAAAATCACAGTTAAATGCACACAGATCCACAGTGCCAGAATCTTACTTTTGAGCTCAACATTAAATATAGATCTTAACTACATCTGAACTTAACTTAGCTTCCTATTTGAACCTGGAAATCAACTGGGCACTCACTGAATGTAGTTTTACATGCACTATATTTTACAATTCTTTTGAAAGACAATGTCCATTTTCCTCTGTGGATCTTTTAAATTTTATTTCACCTTTTACACCCCTTTATGTATAATTTGTTTATACTGAGATTGTAAACTTTCTTCATTGGCTTAGACTCAGGTCTGGCACTAGCCTAAGGGAATAATCTCTGGTCCATCAGGCCTGGGCTGGGAACCCTCTGTGGGATTCCCTCCCCATTCCTGGAGATAGCTGGTTCGCCCTGCTTGGCCCCACTTTACAATGGCCTGCTTACTTGTCCCTTTTCCCTACAGGGCTGCAAACTCTTTGACAATGGAGATTTTATGTAGTTATTTCTTTGTGCTTTCAGGGCATGGCCCAAGGTATTCTTCAAGCAATATGTATTGAATCCACAGGCACTGACATGAAAGGCGTAATTTTTGCTATAATTACATCTTCACTTTCACCGTGAACTTACGTCTACCTCATCCTGCAAACACACAGCAGAGACCTTTTTATCTGAAGTCTTTTGAAAATATGTGTATGTGAAAATGGCTAACTGGTGTGTTCTCTCTCTTGGTGAATATTACAAAGTGATAGATTGGCTGCTAGAATTGTGTAAGTGGGGTTATTAAGGAGGGAGACATCTTATTAAGGAGTGAGAAGAAACAGGGAACCATGTGCTTAAGATATAGTAGTTGTGTAAACCCAACAGAGGAGAAATAGAAAACATGCAGGTTATTTTGGAAAGAAACTTGAAATAAAACAGAAAAGTAAATACGGAGCCAGCAGGGAGTGTGGGCTGGAAGTCTGATTCTGAGGAAGAAAACAAGGGAAAAAAATAAAAGGAAGAATATACTGCAATCCCAGGCTAGAAGGGGGTGATTTGATCCATGGAGCAGCAAATGCAGAAAACAACAAAATTAGCATCATTTCAGTCTCCTTCAAATGCTATGTCTAGATCTGGCTTGTGTTAGCATACCTGTGGCAATAAAGGTATTTGGCTCTGAATGTGTTTTAAATTTTAAATTGAAGAGAATTTTCTAACATTTACCTGTTTTAAAGATGAAATATTATAGGACTAAAACTTGTAAGGGCCACTTTTCTGTGATTACAATCAAGTGAATTTCATTGCAGCTGGGAGCAGCCTATGCCAGTATGTGGCATTTCAGAGTCTAGGGCTGCATAAGGATATGTACATTTAAACATGAATTGTATAATTACGGATATTAACATGTCTAGTCCAATATCCTGGGAATGTTCCCTAAATGATACTTTCTGCACAGCACTGTGCTTAGTTTTCAGTATCTGAAGAAATGGTCTGACTTGCTAGCCCTGTGATTGGTAGAAATGTATATTTGATGGGTTTTTAAATCAACTCTCACTCAGATTTTGGATAGTCAGGCTTTAACCCTCAGTGATCTTCACCAAGTATATTCTTGCCAAGGGCTTACTCTGCAGGAGGCTGGGTGGTCCGTCTTATGTCGATTTAGAAGATATAAGTGAGATCAAGGACTCAAGGAGCCTCCAGGCTGCTGCTGGACAGAGGTGTGGATAGGAAGACATGCAGGTAGAGAAACAGTAAAGAAAAACACCCAAAGCACAAGAAAGGCTGCAGTGCCCAGCAGAATGTGATGACATTGACATGAGAGGCCCTGACAAAGTTCCAGGGAAAGTCAGAGAGGGAAAGACCAGATCCCTTTGGGATGACTGTAAGAGGCACTGGGACATTTGAGATGTGCCTTGCAGAACAAGACGACTTCCAGGGTCAGGACGGGGAGAAGCCTTCAGAGCAGGAGGGTGACAGGAGTTACCGTGCACCAGCAGGAGGGTGCGGGAGGCCAGCAGTGTGCACAGGGGCTGAGCTTACTGCAGGGAAGGAATGGGAGAGTGAGGGCCACGGTCAGGACAAAGCTGGCAGCCAACAGCCAACAGTGCTGAGCACTCCTGAAAGGCCAGGCAGGGCTCTAAGTATTTCTTTTTTTTTGTTCGTTTGTTTATTATACTTTAAGTTCTGGGATACATGTGCAGAATGTGCAGGTTTGTTACATAGGTATACACGTGCCATGGTGGTTTGCTGCACCCATCAACCCGTCATCTACATTAGGTATTTCTCCTAATGCTCTCCCTCCCCTAGCTTCCCACCCCGCTGACAGTACCCAGTGTGTGATGTTCCCCTCCCTGTGCCCATGTATTCTCATTGTTCAACTCCCGCTTATGAATGAGAATATGCGGTGTTTGGTTTTCTGTTCTTGTGTTAGTTTGCTGAGAATGATGGTTTCCAGCTTTATCCATGTCCCTGCAAAGGATATGAACTTATTTTTTTATGGCTGCATAGTATTCCATGGTGTATATGTGCCACATTTTCTTTATCCAGTCTATCATTGATGGGCATTAGGGTTGATTCCAGGGCATTAGGGTTGGTTCCAAGTCATTGCTATTGTGAACAGTGCTGCAATAAGCATATGTGTGCATGTGTCTTCATAGTAGAGTGATTTATAATCCTTTGGGTATATGCCCAGTAATGGGATTGCTGGGTCAAATGGTATTTCTGGTTCTAGATCCTTGAGGAATTGCCATACTGTCTTCCGTGGCTCTAAGTATTTCTTAATCCTCACACAGGCAGGCTTTCTTGCTAACCTCTTTAGAGATGAGGAAAGCAGGGTGCAGAGGTTAAGTGAGACGCCGAGGACACAGGCTTCAGAGAGGGGTGAAGCTGGCCTTTGAAGCTAGGTTGTCCATCTCTAGAAGCCACACCCTTAAGCCTCTGCTGTGGGAGGTGGGAGTTAAACATAGGCGATGAGGAGTCATTGAAGATTTTGGTTTTCTGGGTCCTGAGCTGCACTTTAGAAATACCAGTCTGGCAGTGATGATCAAGTGACTAATTCAAAGGGTATTTTGAGAGACTGAGTGAAAGGAATGAAGACCTGGACCAGCATGGTGGCTGTGGGAAGGGGCAGGAGAGACACCGGTGCAAGGGGGATTCAGCAGGTGGAATCTGGGGCTTGCACTGATTGGATACAGGAGTAAAGTTGCTTAAAGAGGGAGAGGTGAGAGAATGAGGACACCATTGTTAGGAAACAAAAATCAGGAGATGTAGCTGGATGTAGGGAGAATAATATGCCTTCAGTTTTGGATGAGTCAGTTCTGGACTGCTCTCATTCCAGGGGATGTTGGAAACAGAGACTGGATCCCTGAGGAGATGCTGTTGGTGAGCATTGATTAATACCATGGGACTCTGAATGGGCAGTAGGGTAACTCGGAGGATGCCAAGAGAGAATAGAAAGATATAATAAAGGAGGTTGAGCACAAGACCTCGGGGAACATAATTGCAAAGGATGGGGAAGAAGAAAAACCCACCACACTGCAGGAGAGTGAACTCTCAGAGAGGCAGATAGATGACCAATGAGTCTGCTGACTGACTAGTAACCAACAGTAGGAACTTTCTTAGGAAGACATAGTTGATGGCACCACCCTTGACTCATATAGCAGAGAAGAGGAGATGGAGGGAGTTGAAGGGAGGAAACAGTGGAAAAGGAAGTCTTGGTAGCACCTTGCCAACTCAGTTCAGATGAAAAGCCTGAGAGGAACTGAGAGATTATCATTTGGCTGGCAGAGCAGAGTTCTCAGGGTCCTGGAAGCTGGCTGCCTTCAAGCCTATTAATGGTGAATGTTTCTCATGCTCTTTTTTGCTAAATTTGACCTCAAAGTCAAGTGAGTTATTCACTCAGTTAAATCTATCATGACTTAAGAAGTATATGCTTAGCTTGGAGAGGGGGTTACATCTGTTCTTGTAGTCACATAATTACTGGAGACATGAAGGAAGATTCCAGGAACTCAGGCCCCTTCTGAACAGGTTGAATACCTGGTTTTTATGAGCAACCCACTTCAGTTTTCTGAGAAGCTCTGAGTAACTACAACTAAACTACAAGTCTATTCTTGAATATGTTTATAATAAAAAAGGAAAGATAATGCAGTTACTTGCTAATTGCTGCAATGATTAAAGCAAGATTTTTCAAGTTTATCCTTTCATAAGACCAGCAACCTTTTGAACACAAACAGGATCTGACAAAGATAGTAATAATGAAAGCGGGAGAACAAGGAAACAATACCAGTTTTCTTCAGAACAATCGGTTGCCACTGACTTCTAACCTACCTACAGTTTCAAGTTTCTTTGGCTGGGACTATATTCTGGTTTTTCAATGCTGTACTGTGATTAAGCCAAACTTCAGCAAAAAAGGAAGTGCTGCATTGTAGCAGTATTGAAAGTTATGTAGGTGGATTTTTTAAAAAAAATACAGCCTAAATTTTCTTAGCAAAAGTCAAATGAGTAACAACACACAGTTTGGAAACATTTGGAGAGGAGAAAACAAATATCTGATAAGAGTACTTAAAATTTCAAAAAAAAAAAAAAAAAAAGAAAGTGAAAGGAGAGTGAGAAAAAGCCCCTGACAGGTAATGGTGGAAACCTGACGAATGGAAGGTCATTCTAATGAGAGAGGCGACCTGGTCTCATGGAAAGAGATAAAGAGACTTTGGCCTTTGGAATCTGACCTTCCTGGATGTGAATTCCAGGTGTGCAGACTCCTGGCCGCAATACTCTTGGGAAAGGTGCACTAATGTTCTGAGCTTCAATTTCTTAGCACATTATGGGGCATATGGGAAATAGACAGAGGTGGGCTACTTCTCTCTCCACTCCAGGATGCCACCCTCCCACTGTTCCCCACCTTCCTTCTTCCCCAGGACCAGGCTGAGCTCAAGGCTTGTCCCTAAGGCAGCTGGTGAAGGAAAGGTTCGACTTGGAGGTAGAAGCCCTGGACTGGAGTCCCCACCTATGGGCTGAGGGATCCTCCACAAGTGATTCAACTTCTTAGTTTCTCACCTGCAAAAGGTAGGGAAATTCCTGCCACAGGACAACAAGGAAGTTAAATGACATGATTTTTTGTGAAAGTGTTGTGGAAAGCACTTCTGTCTTCTATCTTATGAATCAGTAGGGAATGAGCATTCTCAAAATGACCAAAATGATTCCTAATTTCCTTTCTAAGGACCTGATTCCCTTTTCATACGTTCTTTTTGTTCTAAAAACAAAACAAAACAAAACTTACTTTATAAAGAAAGCCTGAATTCCAGAGCCAGAGTCTATCCATTAAAAACTTTCAAGCTTTTTTTTAAAAAACTTATAAAAGGCATTATACCCTATAGCCACTCAGACTTTCATAAACAAGAGTTGCAATGTGAAAAAACTCACTTGCTGGGTTTGCCTCTATGAACAACTATTGTTGTCAATGCAAATTGAATCAGAAATTACCCTTGTCATTGTTTTTTTCTGGGGTTGCTTCTTTAATTTCTGTTAAAAATACACAGAAACATTAAAAAAGTAACTATCTCCTCTGTTTTATAAGGAGAAGAAGGTGATAAAGAAAAAGAAAATCAACTTGGCATGCAAGTGAGCCTTGCTCTGGAATTTGGGTGGGTCTAGGAAAAAGCACCGACCTCAGTGGAAAACATATATGGGTGTGTGGGGAATCCCTGCAAACTATAAATTGACTACACAGTGCTTAAGCTGGTGTGGAGAGAAACCACAATGCTCTCTGAAACCAGAGAGGAGGGGACAGAGAGTAAGTTTTGCACAAGGAGAGCACAAAGTGTCCCTGGGAGACGGAGCTGCTGGTAATTCTTAGCAGGCTTCACTGGATCTATTGAAAGTGACCATTGTAAAACACCACTGTTGCACCCTGGGGTTCTCTGTGGGATGCCCCTACTTGTATCATCCAGGAACCCTATGGCCTGACTCTGCTTCACCCACACTTCTTCCCACCACTCCCCAACAAGGCCGCCCGCCCTGTTCAATTGCTCCTGTATGCTTCCCCACTTCACTGCCATTGCCTGTGCAGTTCCATTTCCTGGAAAACATTCTTTCCCTTTTCTATTAGAATCTTATTATGCAGCTTAGAAGCCCTTCAAGGCCTGTCAAGACTCAGCTTTCCCTTCCCCATGGGGCCTTACCTCTTCTACACTTTCTAAATGTTATCTTCTCCAGGCTGAACAAAACCTGCTGTGTCTCTGTGCCACTAAGGACTAATCAGATGCTGTGTCCTGATTCATTCGGTGTTGGTGCATCCCGTATCTCCAATCAGATTACCAGCCCCTGGAGGGCTGGGAGCACGTTGGACTTGGCTGAGCTAGAATCAGCTCCCTTTTGCACCCTGAGCTGAGTGCATGCAGCTCTGCATTTGTAATCCTAGCCTAATGCAATGTGAAATTTATTATCTCTCTTTTTACAAATGAGGAAACTGAAGATCAGGGAGACAGTGTCACTTGTCCAAAGTCACCAGCCCAGTTGCCTTTCAGAAGGCATCTCACTCCATCTTCAGGATAACCCCAGGGGCTAGGCTTTCAGACTTTAACTCCTCCTGGAAGGTCATAACCTGAAGATCTGAGATTTGAACCCAAGTCTGTCTGGTTCCTACCCTGTACCTTTCCCACTATAGCATATTTCCTCTCTATTACCAAAATGCCCAACACGAAGTTGAACATGGCATAATATCAAATGAACTTGTGATCATCCCGTTTTGTCAAAACTAAGAGAACATTAAAACCAAAATCAGCAAATTTGACCAGAGCAGTGTATTTATGGCAAGACCAAGGCAAAACTTGATTCCGCATTCTTTGCTTTATAGTAACAGACTGAAAAGGTTCATAAGTGTATTCATATTTAAGGGAATGTGTAACTGTTCTACCTAGGTCAATGCAGAATTCCCTATACGCTGCACGCATCATCAGGAATTTCATATGCAGCAGATAGGCATACAGCCTGGTTTCTCCAACAGCCAAAGGCATTTCTGAGTGGCAACACCACTCTGATCTGGTGAAGCCGAGTCCATCTGCACACCGGGGAGCCCCAGGCCAGCAGGGTTTCTGCTAAGTGGACCTTTCCAAATCCTCTCTGGGACAAAACCTGGTTGGGCATCTTCAAGAAAAGATGCTCTTGTAAAGTTGGTGTAGCTGCTTAAATAAGCCCCACATAGAGTCTAGTCAGTCTCTCTGTGCTTTTCTTTAAATTTCCCTTCATAGAAAGCTAAAACTTAAAGAGGTTTCAGAGAAGCTAGTCTGACCCCATCTCCCAGTATCATTGAGAAAACTGAAGCTTGGAGGGGCTGGGTCATTTGCCGGAGGTTTTGCGGGACACAGAAGAGCTTGTTCTCCTAATGTGGCCTAGAACTCCTCACCAGGCCTCCTCCTATCCCAGGTGGAAACTAAAGAGGAAAAGATGAAGCCAAACTCAGGCGGAAGCAACATAATTAAACTGGTTTATTGTTTGGCAACAGAGATCGGAGGAGTGAGTGGAAAGAAACTGAAAATCAGTGAAACACTTGCAGTTTAAAAGAGGCATGCGATTCCTGCTTTTCCTAAGCAGCTGAAATGTGTTTATATGTCTTTCCTGGAGCTCTCTCATTGCTAATGTGGTCCTATAAGGGGAATTCCTGGAGAATGAGCTGGGTGTATTTGAGTATTCTTCTCAATGGAAAGCAATGAGCTTGTGTGCTACACTGCTTAGGCCACACCATCCCCCAAGCCTGGGCTGCCAGACGTGGCCATCATTGCTCCATGCAGATCATGCCCATCCTGTACAGAAGGTCACTATAGGAACACATGGCACAGGGAAGAAAACGCCCATAGAAATTCACATGGCGCTTGTCTAAACCAAAGGCAGGTGAGATCCACCCACTGTCATGGGAAGCTGCTAGCATGCTCCCATTTGTTTATAATAATTTCTCCACCATAAGAGGCTGCTTTAAAAACAAATGGCCAAAACCTGCGACCCAGTGCCGCAATTGAGACAGAAAGCATGGGACTGTGACAGTTTTAAGAATTACTAAAGTATGAGGCTTGACCAGATCATTTTTCCAAGGATCCAGAGCCCTTTAGAAAGAATTCAAGAGGGAGAATTTCTGGTGACTTCTACCACCTCTGAAGAATTAAAAAACTCACTTGTGCTGCTTTCCAGGCCTCTGTGGTAGTTAATTCTGCTTGGCAGTTTTTGTTGTCAAATAGCTTTTAAAAATTCTGGCGCTATCTCAGATATAAATACCTTATGATGCCAGAGGACTGTCTTTCACCCATAAAAACTGAAGCCATGTGCCAGAAGCCCTCGTGGCTCAAGGGCTCTGTCCTTGGACACGGATGAGGGCAGCTGGGTGGTGGGACCCAGGCTCTGTCTGAATGCTCAGCTTCTGCAGGCTGGGGTGGAGAGTGTGCTCCCGCCTACCGGCTCGGCCAGCACAGGAGCATGTAGCCTGCAGGTGTGGGTTGCACGCAGGCTTCCCCCTGCAGAGTCAGTTCCCCAGATCGCTTCATCACTTCCCCAGATCTCTGGGATCTTCAGCTGAGATTGGGCCCCAGCACCTGGACTCAAGGTAAGGCCTCTTAGGATGCTTGTAGCTGATCAATCAGGGTAGTGCAAAGGAAGAGGGGAAAAAGCCACCCAGACCTCAAAGGAGATTTCTGGAAGATCCAATCAAAGTGATTCACCTTAACCTCAGGCATGACTTTTCCCCATTATCCTCTGTTTTTAATTTCAAGTAGTATAAATCTTACTGATCTGAAGACTTCTGCTTCTGAAACTACCAGCGCTTAACAATGATTGAGCCCTACTCTATAAGATTGCAAATAAAAGTATATTAACCTTGGCAGGAAATCAACTGATTAATACTTATACCCTGCACTGTAAAGACTGGAACCTCAATTTATCTGCATAAACAGAGACTTTGAGTATAAAACTAAAATGTAGTCGGTTATGCCAAAGACTGCTTTCAGTAGTAATGCACCAAACATGCTTTTGAAAATAGCAATAAACTATTCATTTAGATTAGATATACAAATAAGTAACTTTCAGAGTCAGTGCTAAGTTTTAAGCCTCAAAGACTTTGATTTCAGTGACAAGATGTGTAAATGCAGCTGTTAGAAACTAAGCACACATACTGAGGTTTCTTTCAAGATTATACATAGTATTAGTCAAAAGTCTTATTGTATATGAAAAGTGACAAGATTTTTGCAATATGAAACAACAGTAGCTAGCTAATACTCTAGTTACCTTTACAGATTGTCTAGTTGGTCACATTACACCTTAATTTTTCAGGATCTAACCAAGGCCTGGTTATCTCCTACTGGCAATGTTTGAAAGGGATGAAAGAGGTCTATGTATATTACTCTAAATTAATCTTAGTGCAGGAAGACAAGTCATATTTGAATAACTTTATTTTGTATCCCTAGCTACTATCATCCTACTATTTGAAAAGCTCCTTTTCTCCCAATGTTCACAAAGTCATTTTCCAAACTTGCAAATATTAAAACCTATTGATGTCTAATACTTTTCTACTTGGTCTATTTCCATGTCCTGTCAATGACCTATCAATTACCCTATTCAATTACCCATGTCACTTGTGATTTCTCCCACCAGAATTTAGGTTGCATATTTTCACAGGGCAATTTATTTTAAAATCAGAATGGCCCATAAAACTAATAGCTTTGTGTGCACAGACCTAAAAGATTTGTAGTAGCTCCGCAGCTGCATTTTTGAGCATCAATAGTTAAACAATCAACGTAAATGTTAAAGAAGTAAATTAACTTTCAGAATTTCACGTGTGCTCTAGCATTCACCATTGACCATGCTGGAAGAAGACTTTGAGGTCATTTCATCCAACCCTCTCATTTTACAGATGAGAAAAACAGGACTAATTGATAGCTAGCAATACTAAATTATAGCTCTTCTAAAACTAGACAGCAGAGTCAGTAGGCTTCTTAATGTGCTCAATTACTGTATGGATTCCACGAGTTGATGAGCGTGCTGTGACCTTGAGCATTTACATTCTGTGGTTTTCAAATGTTTATGTTTCTAATGTGGTATTTGTAAACCTGGGCCCCAGTAACCTTTATCACTGAGGCTTTGCCAATCCCAACTCTGGGCAGCCCACCTCTTCCATATGCAGCAGTGCTTCCAGGCTGTTCTGCCTGGCAAAGTCATGTTAGGTGTAAGCAAAGACGTGAACTAGTGTTCATGCTTGAAAACCTCACAGAGACCTGCCTGCTGGCTGAATCATTTCTTCATCTCTTGTTGCCTCTCCTACATGTGACTCAAAAGCTAGCCAAGTTTGTTCCACATCCTTCAGCTTGTTCCTCTTACACCAAAGTGCCATACCATCATCCTCTTTAGTAAGATCACACTTCTCCAATTTCTGTCCTCCTCTACTCCTCAATAAACAGAAAGATGCTGTCTGTGGAAATGCACGTGGAGCTCTTGCACACGTTTTCTATAACTTGTCTTCCTTCCTCTTCCCCACAACTAGAATATAAGCCTCATGAGAGCAAATGCCTTGTCTGGACTGTTATCTCCCCTGTGTCTAGTATAGTCAACAATAGTAGGTGATGGGTAAATACATGTGCAATAAATATATCCTTTCATCTTTCCTTCCTATCTTAGGGAAACAAATGTCCCTTTCTTTTCTGTCTTACCTCCCTAATAACATCAGTACTTCTTTGTCCCTCCTCCAATATTGACCTCTGAATCATGTCCTCTTTCTTGAAATCTTGCCTTCTTAATTGTCTGCTTTTATGAATTTACATAGGTGTCCAGCCATCTGGCTTGCCTTTCTCCACTTCTTTTGCTGGAAAATCCTCTCCTCTTCTCTTTAATACAGGCAACCTCTAAGATTGCCCCTTCAGTTGCTTTCTTCCCTTGGTATTTTTCTTTTTTTTTGCAGTTCTCGTTGCCTCATATCTGGTCAACTTTTACTTCTAGGTACCATGATTCTTCAATCTCCACCTCTAGCCCCAAATTTAATTCCTAGATATGGACATGCTTGGAGCCAACCCCACCATGTCACCTCAATACACTCTGCTTTTCATCCAAACCTTCCTTTCCATCCAGGCAGCAAACTCCAGAGTGCTTTCCACTCCTGTTCAACCCTTTCTACTTCACATCTGACAGGTATGTGAATTTTACCTGGTGGCAAACCAACGTGGTGATTCTCTTGAATTCATGTATTACTTAGACAAATTCAACAGCCTCCTAAATGATCTCCTTCTAGCTGCTCTCCTCCCTCTCCATCTGTCTTGCTAGATGAGGCTGGCTTCTTTTTTCCTGCAGAAAGATCAAACTTTTCAGTTTAACCCGCATCACCTTTTAAAATTCATTGACAGTGTAGTTCCCAGTATGGCCTCATACCAACTTCAGATACCCCAGCGTATCTGAAGAAAGTAATCCCAGCTACTTGGGAGGCTGAGGCATGAGAATTGCTTGAACCCGGGAGGCAGAGGTTGCAGTGAGCCAAGATCATGCCACTGCACTCCAGCCTGGGCGACAGACCGAAACTCCGTCAAAAAAAAAAAAAAAAAAAAAAAAAACAGCAAAAAGCAAATGGGAAACTCTTTTTTGAAAAGAGCAGAGGTTCCCTTTTTAAAAGAGCAGAGCTCAGGCTCTTATTCACATCCCTGTGCCCCACCAAAATATTCTGATTTTATTGTCCTGCGTCAGAGCCAAGGCATTAGATTCATTTTAAAATCCCCCTAGGTGAATCTCATAGGCAGCCATGGTTGAAAATCGCTGATAATTGATAAACCCTATGGCCCAATCAATTGGAAGTACTTGAAACATACTTTGCCACCCCATAGTTTTGCCTGGGCAATTCCCCTTGTCTGCAATCTTCTTTCTCCTATTTTTTTTTTCCTACAGAAAACACATGATAACTTCTTTGATTTTTCCAGTTAGAAGGAATCAGTCCTCCTCCTGGAAATCCTTAATACTTTTTAATATATCATATTCATTCATGTGATCTAGGCAGACCTTGTGTTAGATATGGACAAAATGGAGAGAAATAAGACAAGGTCCTTGTCTTTAAGCAGCTTACAGTCTTGCCAGCTCACTGGTTACACATGAACTAATGAGTATCAATTTTTATGATAGAAGTGGCCATGGGATACTGTTTAGGCGTGAAGGAGCCTATTCTGCTTGGCATGATAACAATTTATGTATATGTCATCTCTTCTATCAAATGGTATACTTTTGAGGGCTAAGATCATGCTTGTCTCACCTTTACGTATTTCAAAGACCACAGTAGTGTAAAATGTTTGCTGAATAAATGAGCGAATGAATGATGTTTTGGTAATTAGGAGTCACTGGGGAATAATGGCAGCTCTTAGGAAATGGTACCATAGTTCCATTCTTGGGGTAGGGCTGGGCGTGTCCCCATGGAGTTCACAGAACCATGTCATAATTTCAGTACTAAATTATGTGTGTTTTACAGTTTCTCTCAATCACCCTTTCTATGGTTTATTTAAAATGGTAATAGGAATAGCATGTTAGAAACTAGGTCCTGTACTCATTAACAAAAGAAGAGAACAACAGACATTGGGGTCTACTTGAGGGTGGAGGGTGAGAGGAAGGAGAAGCAGAAAAGAGAACTATTGGGCACTGGGCTTAATACCTGGGTGTTGAAATAACCTGTACAACTAACCCCCATAACACAAGTTTTTGAATGTAACAAACCTTTATACCCTTTTTTCGGTACCCCTGAACCTAAAATAAAAGTTTAAAAAATTAGATTTTAGAATATATTCAAAAAGTGGGATATTATTTCTCAATTAAAGAAAACATCTGAATTCATACTTTAAAACTATTTTTTAAAACTTTAAGTTTGATCAAGGCATTTACATCCTAGAAGACAAAAGCAATCATTTCAATATGCATTCTAGATTTATCAACTGCATACATATTTTAGGAAGATTTTAAGATATTTCAATATAATATCTAAAAATGAACACTTAATTTTAGTAAAAAGAGACTCCCACCTTCTGGTAATTGACAATTACTATGGTCTGAGAGTGTTTAGATTAAAAAATTGTGTGTGTGTGTGTGTGTAAAATTATCACAGGAAAATCAATACATCAATAGTAGCACCAAAAAAGAAAGAAACTAGGTCCTATTTCTCATGACTAAGAAGTTGACAATGGTCTTTCCAAATTAAGACTTGGCATCTTTGATTTTTGTAAACATATCCTAGAGATCGAATGTGAGTATTTGATGGCTGATGGGAAGAATTGAGGAGGATTAGGGGAGCACTTGACTTTGCCATGATTCTCAAGTTAAATCCTTGGGCCTCTTAAAGATGTTGTTGATGAAGCTGCTAAAATGGTCACCAGATGAATATAAACAAGTAGGACCCGCAGTAATTTCCAGGCTAATTTTGTGCACGTGCGTTTAGGGGAGAGGCAAATTAAATGAATGAGGAGCTGATGTTCATGTGAAAGTAATTACTCTCCTCCAGTAGAAATCCTAATCCTACAAGTAACTGCAGAAATAATTAATCATAACTAAGAAGCAAACCACTCTCAGGGAGAAAAGCTGTATCTGAACTTCCACGTGCTCTTGGAGGATATGGGTGATTTACGGCATAAGAGTCATCTACCAAGTGATCTGCAAGAGCAAGTGCAGCTTCCAAGAGGGTCTGAGTCAGAACAGATAAAAGGAAGTGCTTCTTAACTCAGAGGATTTCAACACTGGGGAAGCTCATTTCCCGCAGAGATAGAACAATGTACACTATAAATCACTCTCAAAAAGCAATTTAGACAACTACACAGGTAATGATAAATGCATGGAGAGCACTCACATGTTTTGGGTTGTGTTTTTTACCTTCATTCATTCTTTATAGATTATTAATCCACGGATTAAGTCCTTGACTCATTTATAGTCATGAGTCATTAAAACTTTTCTGGAGCATCTACCACATGCCAGCAACTGTGCTACTGAGGGTACAAAGGTGGACATGGCCCAACCCCTGCCCTCAAAGAACTTCTAGGGAACACTGACTTTGCAGGCATGATTCCGTCTGCATCATGCATCAGTAAACAGCTATGTGTACTGTAGGGTATTGAGACACAATGACGTTCCCTCTGCTCAGCTCATCACCACAACCAATGTGTAGGAGCTTGCTTTTTGAGACCCAGCGATGCTTTTCTATAACTGGAAGATTCCAAGTTTCCTTTGCTTCCATTTATGCATTCAGCAGACATTAAGGCCCTGCTAGAACCTAGGCATTGGCATGTGCAAGATGAGATATGGCAGCTTGCATTCCAGTGGGAGGTGGTGGGGTGTGATGGATGAAGAGCTGGCTTTTGAGTCAGACTACAATCTTAAACATTGTCACCACTACTAACTAGTTGTGTGACCCTAGGCAAATGCTTTAACTTATCTAGCCTCCATTTACTTATTCTTACCAGCATTACTCTGAAGTGTGGAGTTATACATACATGAGCTGCCGACACAGCACTAGTTACATATTCATTCTCAACTAGTGGCAGTTGTTGGCTGGATCATTATTATAATTAAATATACACAAGCAAAACAGATATCTCCAATACACTGAGATAAATATTCTTGGAGACAGAAGCACAGGCGATCATGTAGAGAAAGCCCCAAACCCATGGGAACAGGTGGAGAAAGCACCTACCTAGAAAGGGTAACACCCCAAAGGATGGACATGAGAATGCTGGCCAAGACAGGAGGTGGGCTTTCGGGCAGATGGCATGGCATCAAGTCAATCAGTAGAGGACTAATCCATCTGGGCAACTGCAAGTCATTCTGCATGACCTGACCAGGTAACAACCTGAGGAGTGGCTGGCACCAAGGCAGGTGGGGCCAGTTTCTGAAGGGTCAGTTTCAGGAGCTGAGGCTTTGGTTTGTAGACAATGGGGCCACTAAGCTGGGAGGTAGAGTGCTTTAGGGACACCACTGAGGAGGGACTATGAAGGATGCTATAGAGAGAGGACAACTTGAGATGGGGACCTCAATTATGAGCCTGTGCTGTCATGCAAGAAATAAAGTATGTGGATCTAAACCAAGGCAGTGTCACCCAAGAAAGAAAGTGTGTGGATCTAAACCAACACAGTGACAGTGGGAAGGGAGAAAATGGACAGCTTCAAGGGATGTTGGGGTAGACTCGGGGTGCTGAGTATTTTTCAGTGCCTGAGGGTCTACGGGAGGAAGGGAGTTGCCCTGGGTAATGGATAATGAAGCTAGGCTGGGTTTAATTTGGGGCGTTTGTGGGCAATCAAAGGGAGGAACCACACACAGTTGACTGTTGTTCTGGCAGTCTTGCAAGAGCAATCTGGAACACACAAAGTCTAGGCTTCATGAACTGCAAAGGTAACATCTGAAACCATGGGAGTAGATGCAGGAGTGTGTCTTTAGTGAAAATAAAATGGTTCGAGCATGGAGCCTTGGAGAAAATGCCACTTCAAAGATTGGCAGAAGAGGAAGAACCTACAGATGGAACTGAGAAGGCATCAGAAAAGTAGAGGGCAAGTTGAGAGAAGACAGTAGCAGCAGACTGAAATGCTATGGAAATGTCAAGGAAGACAAGGAATGAAATGTATTTGCCAGCTGCGTTGTAAGTAACTCTGACCAAGTGGAATGGTGAGCTGAGAGGTTACTCCCTTGGTTGAAGAGTAATCACCCAGCCCTCAAGGAAGTGGAAGCAGAGTATCGTTTCTGTCCTTTTTAAAGCTCTTCTCCATATCCATTGACTGCTCCCCAAAGCTTGGCTTTTAGTGAAAGCCATTCTATTTAGACAAACTCATTGTCTCTCCTCTCAACCCCAAGACAAGCATTTTGATCTTTTTAACTCCATGGGTTTTATTACCAATGAATGAAATAGGACATGGCACACAGAGCAGACAGAAGGGCATTGCCAAGATCTTTCAACCGGGGTCCTCTCAATTTTACTTCCTGAAAGTTCAATGTCTTGGCTGAAAATAGGGCTGAAGATAGATTCAAGGAAGACCACTTGGAATTGGCCAACTAGGTTTAAACTGGGGAACAACTCCCCTCAAGTGGCAAATTGAAGGGTCTTCATCCTGCCTCATTGGCTTTAATCCCTCTTGAACATGTCAAAGTGGTTGGAAGACTGAGTCCTGGTGGGCCACATTGTGTTTCTGTGGACTGCGGACTAGTTTCAGAGGAAGCACCTGTCTGACTTAACCAGGGATCACTTAGGATGAACACCAGTTACACAGTATAGAAGACATAAATATTTGAAAATTTATTTGCAGCCACTGTTGCACAGTGCAAGCTGGCTCAGAAATTAAGGCATATATATAGTTCAAATGGGACCAAAGTAGTCTTTTGGAAGTCATAATAGGGCACACATACATGAAGTGTTGAGCAGACCTTGTAAATTAAGAGATTCATTGTGTTCAGTCAATAGTGTGTGTGTGTGTGTGTTCACTTTCTTTGGGAAAACAGCATTTGTAAGCCACTCACTCCCAACACCAGGGGCACGTCAGGGTGAGGGTATATAGAGGTAGCTGTTATTAGTCAGAATATAAGCGACGCCTGACTTAGCACTCTGTTACTGTTAGCACTACCGAATCTTTGATGACTAGGTGTGGTCAAAATCTTGGTTTCCAGCTATGTTTCCTGTAAATGAAGTTTCCAGATATAAACCAAATGCTAAAACAAAATTGCTGACTACAGGATCATTTTGTAATACTGTATGGGTGATTTATAAGCTATGTTTTTTTAAAGAATGAAGTCATCTAGTGGCTTTGAACTTTCTCCCCATAGGTGAAGTTATAAGTCCAGCAAACTCCTCAGAGGCTCCTTTCTCAACAGTCATGTGAGAGAAGCCAGCCTCAATTAAGCCCCATGGCATTCACTGATGGAATAAATTACCTTCTATTGTATGTGTCTAGAGTGATGCTTGCTATAACCATCCATGGGAGAAATGAGAAAACAGTCACTCAAACCATTTTCTGGGTTCAGTACTGTGTTGTCCAGATGAGGAACAGTGGCTGCAAAAGGCCGTTTGCTATGCAGAGTGTGAGCTTTCACCTCCAGCCTCAGCCTCGCCTGGGAGCTGGTTAGAAATGCACATTCTCAGACCTACTGCAGACCTTTGGAATAATAATTTGCATTTAAATGAGCCCTCAGGGAATTCGTATGCAAGTTTAATCAGTATTGGTGTAAAGCAATGGATTCAAAAATTATAGCGTCTCGCAGCACACGCAAGGATACTTAGGGACTTACATGCACAATATATACATTTTTCATCTTGTTCTAACATACTACATATATTTTATTTATTTTTTTCAACTTTTATTATAGGTACGGGGTACATGTGCAGGTTTATTAAATAATAATATTGCATGATGCTGAGGTTTGCTGTATAAATCCTGTCATGCAGATAGTGAGCACAGTACCTGACAGGTAGTTTTTAAAACCACCCCACAGCCCTCTAGTAGTCTGCAGTGCCTATTGTTCCCACATTTATCTCCATGTGTGCTCAGTGTTTAGCTCCTTCTATTATAAGTGAGAATATGTGGTATTTGGTTTTCTGTTCCTGCATTAATTTGCTTAGGATAATGGTCTCCAGCTCCATCCATGTTGCTGCAAAGAACATGATTTAATTCTTTTTTATGGCTGCATAGTATTCTGTGGTATATTTGTACAAAATTTTCTTTATCCATTCTACATTTATGGGCACCTGGCTTGATGCCATGTCTTTGCTCTGGTGAATAGTGCAGAGGTGAACATAAAAATGCATGTGTCTTTTGGTAGAATGATATAGTTTCCTTTGGGAATACACCCAGTAATGGGATTGCTGGGTCAAATGACAGCTCTGTTTTAAGTTCTTTTAGAAATCTCCAGACTGCTTTCCACAGTGGCTGGACTAATTTACATTTCCATCAATAGTGTAGAAACTTTCCCTTTCTTTGCAGCCTTGGCCAGCAACTATTTTTTGACTTTTTCGTAATAGCCATTCTGACTGGTGTGAGATGATATCTCTTTGTAGTTTTGATATGCATTTCTCTAGTGATTAGTGATGCTGAGCATTTTTTCAAGTTTGTTGACCGTTTGTATATCTTCTTTTGAGAAGTGTCGGTTCATGTCCTTTGCCCATTTTTTTTAAATGGAGCAATGTGTTTTTTGCTTGTTGATTTATTCAAGTTCACCATGGATTCATTTTAAAATATGTGTAAGATATAAACACTTAAAAGGATAAAGTGGAAGCAACAACTGAATACTTCTATCATTTTGTCACTGTCCCTGCTTGGGTTACTGGTGTAGCCCACATTGGAGACATCTGGTGTAAAGAAGCAAACAGAGCTGAAAGGAATCTTGGAACTCTTTGTCTATGATGGTCAGTGTACTGGGGAACATGAAATACACAGAGGAAGTAATTTGTTGGATGAAATCGAATATACTTATGTTTGCCTATAGTTTTTATCGGTTTTGTCATTTTGAGAGATGTACAACTAATTTTCTTTTCAAGATAGAACATTGTGGCATATTCTTTGTGCTACGAATCAGAATAGGAAGATGAAATCTTTATTTCTAATTGAATTGTTCAAATCAGTGAAGTATTCTCCACCCCAACAATGTGCCTAGCTGTGGACTGGATTCCTCTCTGGGATTCCTCTCTGACCTAGAACGTTGGGCATCACAACCTTAGGCAAGTGACGTTCTTACTAAATCGGATGCTGAGTCCCCTTGAATGGCATCTCTGCCCACCCTGTGCCTCCCTTAAACATTAAGTTCCTACCACATGCCAGGCCTTGTGTTTGCTACTCAGGATGAACTACTGAGCCCAGTCTATGGGGAAAGCTAAACTCCGAGACTGATCATTACAGCCGCACAGTAAGTATTATCATGAGGTGTGGACAATGAGAAGGCAGAAGAGAGGAACAAGATGAACTCTACCTGCATGCTGGAGAAGATGACATTTGAGCGGGGCCTCGAGGGATGTGTAGGAGTTTACCAGGCATAGAGCAAAGAAGAAATATGGAATAAAGGGGTCAGTCTGAGCAAAGGTATAGGGCAGGAAATCTGCTTTATCAGCAGTATCTCTGGGTGAAGTGCAAACTCTTCTAATTCAGTCAATGAAATGAAACTTTAAGATGACTGAAAACTAGGTTCTTGGATTTGTGCAATAGATATTTGGAAATATCTCTGAGAGTAAATGATTTCATAATATTTGGCCACAACACTGTGTGGAAAGTTTCTTTGTGTAATATAACACAGAAAGTACTTCTCATTTACAGTAAAATCTGGAATACTTGGAAATGGTCTGTGCTAGGGAAATTGAATTTTCAGATTAACTGCATAAAAATGGAAAATCTGGTTGAAAAACCTTTCTAATTTTGTTTTCCTTTAGAGAGATAACTGCTGTTAATATTTTAGAGGTGTTTTATTTTTATCTTACCTAGAGAGAGAAACGGAGAGATTACCCTGCATGTTTAGCTGTATCAATTGCCTTTTAAAAAACATATTTAGCATTTTGTCATGATTTTTAAACACTGCATAATATTTCAGCCTATAAATGTTTTATAAATTTAAAACCATTTCTATATTGTTGGTGACTCACATTGCTTCTAATGTTTTAATATCATAACAAATATAGAGAACACTCTTGTATATTATCCTATCATACATTTCCTATTAAGTCTTAGAAGTAGACTTACTGACTTAAGCAGTCTAACATAAATAGTTTAAAACTTTGAGTATACATTGTCAAATTATTGCCTCCCTCAAAAAAATTCTGCTAGATTACTCTATCAGACACCATGCAGGAAGCTCTTCATTTCTGCAAACTTGTCAATGTAGAATGTTGACACGTCTTTTAAAATTTTCGGTAATTTGGTAAGTGAAAAGTGAGCCCCTGGTGACTTTGTGTTTCTTGCACTGATGGTCCCTCCTCAGTCTCCTTTGCCTGTATCTGTGAATCTGCCTGGTCTTAAGGCTACTCAGGCTCAGTCTGGGTTGCTGCTTCCACACCACTGTCTAAGGGGGAAGCTCCTGCACTTTCATGGTTCAAATTCCACTTGTTGGCTTATGTGCTAAAGGCATCCCTCCTGTCCAGGTCTCTCTGTTGAAGTCCAGGCCCATCTGCACAGACCCTAGTGCTTACTTCTCTTTAGGTGTCTCCAGGCAGCCTCCAGTGCACACCTTCAGACCTGCACCCCAGAGGTGAGATCCTCCTGCATCGGGATTCTGCACAAGCGTGAGCGCCATGCTGGTGTAACACCAAAACACTCAATCTGGGTGTCCCATAACATGTGCATAATGTTAAAATTACAGAGGAAGATCCAGTGTCCTCTGAATCAGTAAGATAGCCTCTGCCCACCCCAACACACCTCATTTCCATGCCAGGAAGCCTGGAGTCATCCGTGAGACCTCCTCTTCTCTCTGCCTTGTCTTCTTAACATCCACCTGTTGGAGATGCCTGTGGACTCTGTCTGGGACCTGTCACCCAGAGCTCCTGGCTAGTAGCTCTCAAGCTACTAACACCGCCCTTGTCCATGCATCAGTAATTTCAACTCAGATTACTGAAAGTGCCAATTAAACAGACTCTCAGCATTTATGTTTGACTCTTTCCAATCCATTCCCCAGGCTGCGTTAAACATGATCACTTTCAAAAGCAAGTTTGATCCTTTCTCTTCCTTGAATAAAACCCCAAGATACTCCTTGTGCTCCAAGGATGGGGGTGACGGTCCTCAAGGATCCCACAAAGCCACGTGCAGGGGCATGGCGTGGCTCTGCCCTTGCTCCTACCCGACACTGCTCCCCTCTCCCCTACTCGATATCCTCCTCGTTTCCTGGAAGGTGCCAAGCTCCATGCTCCAACTCCAGACTAGGACATGTTATATACCCCATGTGCTAGTCTCTCATCCATCCTTGACTTTCTCCCCAGTTCTTCCCACAAATGTCTTTAAATCACTCGTCTAATGATGTATTTAATGCCTCTCTTCCCCATTTTCTTGCAAACTACCCGAGAGCAAGAATCAAATCACTCTTAATGCTTCATCAGCAGCACCCTGTGCCATGCTTAGCACATAGTTGGTGCTCAATAAATTCTTGCCACACAAACCAATAAATAAATGTTAAAGTGTTGAAATGTTGCCTTTTCAACATTTTTTGAATTGCGTTTCTACACACGTTGCCCACTTAGGAGAATGAAGGCTCTTGTTGATTTGTGAAAACTTTATATGAACCCTCTGCTGTTCATCTGTGGTAAATGCGATTCCTTTTGATAAGTCGTATTTTATGTTTTATTCATTGTATGCATATGATGATAACAGTTAACACTTGTGTAATGATTAATACTAATCATTATACTAATCATACGAGCAGGCAGAGTTTTATGGTGCTTTATATGTTTTTATTTCACGCGACCCTATGAGGCATAGAAATGATCATCATCGCCATTCTGCATATGAGGAAACCGAGTCTCAAAGGGGTTAAGAAAGTTGTCCAAAGTCACACAGCTGGTGTTAACAGAAGCAGTGTCCCATGCTCTTATTCTTTACACTATACTGCCTCTGAAGAATTGTTTAATTTTTTTTAAGTACAGAAGAGATAATGTTCAACCTGACTTTTGAAGGACAGGTGGGAGTTAACCAAGAAAGGGAGAAAATGAAGAAACTTCAGGAAGGAATTCATGTGCCAGATGTGGGCTGAGAGGGCACCCAGCTGCTCAGGAAGGGGTAAGTATATACCCAGGCTCTATTCTGAGGTGAATAAAGCCGGAGAGGGAGCGAGAGCCAGGGCCTAAGGGTCTTTTTGGTTTTCCAAGGTGTTCAGGATTTGTCTTGTTAGCAGCGGGAGATACCGGAGGATTTATGAAAAAGAGTATTGTCTCAATTAGTACTCTAGATGAGTAAGCTTTCTCTTTCCTGGTAAGAGTTATCATGAAACCATGGCAATATAAAGTTGCATGTGACTGAGTGGTATATCAACTAAAAATCCACCTTCCTGGCTGGGCGCAGTGGCTCATGCCTGTAATCCCAGCACTTTGGGAGGCCGAGATGGGCGGATCACGAGGTCAGGAGATTGAGACCATCCTGGCTAACACGGTGAAACCCCATCTCTACTAAAAATGCAAAATATTAGCTGGGCGTGGTGGCAGGCGCCTGTAGTCCCAGCTACTTGGGAGGCTGAGGCAGAAGAATGGCATGAACCTGGGAGGTGGAGCTTGCAGTGAGCCGAGATCGTGCCACTGCACTCCAGCCCGGGTGACAGAGCAAGACTCCATCTCAAACAAAAAAACAAAAACAAAAGCAAACAAACAAAAAAAAATCCACCTTCCTACTTCCGAGAAGTGCTACAGTAAGGCTATGAAGACCAAGCATTATGTATGTATCTGAGCTGTTTTCTGTTATTTCCCCCTCTGTTTTTATGTCAGAAGAAACTGTACCATTACTTCTAGAGTAGAAGATGTTGGAATGTCTCCTCATTGGTCTTACTGTTCCAATCATGTGAGCACCAATGTAATGTTCATTACTAACATTAGTGCCTGCAAGGATATCCTACTGGAAAGGGGATTAGCTGTGATTTTGTTAAGTGTCCAACCAATTTTCATAAAAGACACAGTATCTGAGATGGCTGTTAAACATGTCAAGAGATTGTGTACGAGGGGAATAAATCAAGGAAGATTCTATAGGTTGGTCTGATTCTGTGATATTACCAGAATTACTGGTAATATTTACAGCATTTAGAAACTTCATCCACAGTCAGATTTAATCCCAGGGCTATGAAGCCTGGAGAATATATGGGTAGAACTCAGGAGAATCCACAATCTCCCATGAGGAGAAAAGAACAGCAGTTTATTTTAAATGGCCTCTAACTAAAATTTGTATTGAGTGTGTGCAACAAACCACAGATGTACTAGCTGCAACTGTGACTTTGTCATAGTGGAAATCACAGATATTTCAATATCACATTCCAGTCATTTCAGAGACCTTGAAATAACATTGCTGCTCACCACACCTTCAAAACATTAGCTCTGATTTAATGCTTGGAAAAGTATAATTTTGTTTTTCCAGTATTGTAATAGGTGCATTTTAATATCATTGGTGTCTTCTGTAATCTTTGTGACTTTGCTTTTATCTGTCTGAACACTTTATTCTGAGAAGGCAGGCATGTGTCTCACTACTCCACCAAAAAAGACCATAACATAAAATGTTAGGAGTCCCTGAGCTAATATCTTAAAAATGAGACAAACTTCTTAGCTTTTCCGACACCTCTGGTAAGCCCTGCATTAATAGGCTGCACCCCCATCCCGCAATGGTTAGATTTGTTTTCAGAGTTTTTAGTACTGGGAAAATCTGGATAGTTTTTTTCTTCTAAGAAGGATGGCTTTACGTTAAACCCTGTCTTTAAGATTCTTGGCCTTAGGAATGACTCTTGAGCATAAGTTTGCTTTTCCCTAGGGATGCCAGATTTAGCAGATTTAGCAAATACAAATGTAGGGCCACTCTGTACTATGCATATCTATAGATACATATATGTAAATAGTACATATATATCTCTGAATTTCAAATAAAAAATGAATAATTTTAGTATAAGCATATAGGAAATATAGCATGTGACAGGCTTATACTAAATTATTTGCTGTCCATCTGAAATTCAAATTTAACTGGGCATCTTGTATTTTATCTGGCAACTCTAAAAACACCAAATTTGGGCCAGTAGTCCTCCGGCTAATTAACTACAGATGGTTAGAATGTGTTTTCTTACACTGTACAGTGATGGAAATTAGTTAACTGCCAAATGTCTTAATTTTTGATTGAATGTGAAGATATTTTTAAGTTTGAAATTTTGTATTATCATTCAGTGATCACAGAGTCTGTTTTCAACTTTGGGACAAGCAAACAACTGAGAAATACTACCAGTCTTTAAAGCAAATTTTGGTATAAACTGTGTTCCACTGAGATACAGTTTCTATATCAGAGAAATGTGGTCAAAATGTAGACTGATAGTGAGACAGAACTTCAAAACTTTTTGACATTCATCCCATTGTTAAATAACTTGGTTTTTTTTTTTTTTTTTTTTTTTTTGAGATGGAGTCTCACTCTGTTGCCCAGGCTAGAGTGCAGTGGTGCTATCTCAGCTCACTGCAAGCTCCACCTCCCAGGTTCACGCCATTCTCCTGCCTCAGCCTCCCGAGTAGCTGGGACTACAGGCACCTGCCACCACGCCTGGCTAATTTTCTGTAATTTTTAGTAGAGACGGGGTTTCACTGTGTTAGCCAGGATGGTCTCGATCTCCTGACCTTGTGATCCGCCTGCCTCGGCCTCCCAAAGTGCTGGGATTACAGGCATGAGCCACCGCGCCCAGCCATAATTTGGTTTTAAATCAAGCACAAGTCGTAATTTCCATTGCCTGGGATGAGATTCATGCTAATAACTAATATGAATATGCCAATGAAGATAAGAATTACACCTTTGCATGCAGGTGAATTACATCAGAGCCCATTAGTCATCAATTTATAGAGACTGACAACTCCACATTTATTTCAAATAAAAGAAAATGTAGTAGTCAGCATGAGGCCAGAAAACAAGCCAGTCTGAAATTTTCACCCATATTTATAACGTGCTTTCTATGTTTCCATGCCTTCATCATAGTGCAAAATATTATAAATGTGAGGCAAAGAAAGATAAATGTGAGTGGTAAAAATTGGCAGACTCAACATCTTAGTGAGAGAGAGATTTACTTAAGGGAAAATCAGTTTGGAAGTATTGCAAAGTATATAATGATGCGGCGTAAAAAGGCATGATCCAGTCTCAAGCATCTTGTCATGTCTCACAGAAACAGGAGTTAAGAAAACCAACATCACTGCTTACTTCCCACGTGTCATCTCCTGTGAATGCTCCAACCATGTCCACTTTGAAGTTTCATTAAATAAAACACATTAAGCCGGGTGCAGTGGCTCATGCCCGTAATCTCATCACTTTGGGAGGCCAAGGCAGGCAGATCACTTGAGGTCAGGAGTTCGAGACCAGCCTGGCCAATATGGTTAAACCCCATCTCTATTAAAAATACATAAATTAGCCGGGTATGGTGGTGCATGCCTGTAATCCCAGCTCCTCGGGAGGTTGAGGCACGAGAATCATTTGATCATTTGAACCCAAGAGGCAGAGGTTGCAGTGAGCTGAGATCGCACCATTGCACTCTCCAGCCTGGGCAACAGAGCAAGACTGTCTCAAAAAAAAAAAAAAAAAAAAAAAAAGTCAAATACTTGCTTCTCTACCAGTATTATCTGCAAAACAGAAGCCTTCCACTCTGATTTATACCACAGTCAGACAAACCCAAACGCTGTGGATTTCCTTCTCCTTAACCAAATGGTACTGTTTTGAGCCATCTTCTCCTCTGTTTTAGGTTTGGACTAATGCAGACAAAAATAGTGAGTGAGATTCCATGAACCTGTTGAAGAAATCTCTTTCCTAAAGAGAAAATTAGGGCCAGGTGCGGTGGCTCACACCTGTAATCCCAGAACTTTGGGAGGTCGAGGTGGGTGGATCACTTGAGGTCAGGAGTTCAAGACCAGCCTGGCCAACATGGTGAAACCCAATCTCTACTAAAAATACAAAAATTAGCTGGGTGTGGTTGTGCACACCTGTAATCCCAGCTACTTGGGAGGTTAAGGAAGGAGAATCGCTTGAATCTGGGAGGTGGAGGTTGCAGGGAGCCGAGATCGTGCCACTCCACTCCACTCCAGCCTGGGCGACAGAGACAGACTCCATCTCAAAAAAGAAAAAAAGGAAATTGAGCAGTGCATTATGGAGGCTGACATAGTACAATTCGCCTCCTCACCCCCTCCACACTCGCTTCCAGACATCAGTGTTCCTGTGTTGCCAGTCATCTCACAACAATGCATGTCCAAGCCACGCTGTGATTAGAAAGAGAATATGCTTATTACCCAAGTTCTTCGCATGTTGGAGCAGGGAGAGGCCAAGGGTGGTAAACCACAGGAAATTTCCATTTGCCCTCCGCTGCGGCACTCTCACTCTATAGGGAAGTTAGTTGTTATTAAGTAATAATGTTCAGTGGAGGTTGGTCACTCATAACAACAGACAGATGTGTAATGTTTTATTTGGGTTAGCCAGCTCTCTCACAAATAAAGAGCCTGAAATTAAACTGTCTTTATGAAAATATTCAGTAAATGATATCTCTGGCTTATTCCAGTGCTCAGATTCTTTGCCATGGAAAATGGCAAATGAGTTCCCTGTTGGGTCCGGAATCTGTTTAAACTTGTCTTTGTTGAGTACAGAAGGGTTGATGTTCTATGAGATTAAAAAAAAGTTTTTAAAGAATTCGCATTGAGGAGTAAAGGGAACAATGATGCAAACCACATTTAGAGATGGAAAAGAATTTTTTTTAGTACTTATGGAATTTCAAACAATAATAACGGAACAGAAACATAGGAAAAAAGCTACATATCTGACCGCAGAGGCAAATTGCATTATTACATGCTCACATGCAATGCAAATGTGGATTGGTCTGTAAAGGAACACTTCTTGCTTTTCTAATGCATAGTAGGGTGAGAGGGGCACCTCTCCAATTTACCAAGGCATCACTAGCAAACTCCAGCTACCAAATTGCTTGGGGAAATTGAGTTCTTTTGAAGACAGGTTCTTGGGAACTGCACCCCAAGAACTTCTGGTTAAGTAGCTCAGGTGTGGAGCCTGAGAGCCTGCATTTCCGACAATGGGGATGCTGCGGTTGGATGAGGGGAGGGGGTCACACTATTCTATACCACCCTGTTTCCAGTAGCCAGTGAGATGGATAACTCATCTCAACATATAGCGTGACCACGAAGAGAGATACCTACCCGTAAAATGGACTAAGATTCACAAAAGCTTGTTTCCAGCTCTAACCTTGTTACTGGCTCAGTAACCTTGAACAAGTTACCCAAACTTTTTGATCCTTTTATCTCCCCAGATATAAAGTGTAGAGTTTAGACCAGATCATCACTCCTCAGTGTTTTCAAATGTCATAAAAAGGCTAAACACACACACACACACACACGCACACACACATACACACACACATATATAGCTACAGTTAAGCAGGTTTTATAACTGTAGGACTTCTCAGAAACTGTAATAAACAAATGTGCAATGTGGCTCTCCAAAGAGTGAAAACAATGGGGTGTTTGGGGGCTCAGCTTCAGCTCCAGTAGGCAAATCCTTCCAAAAGTATTTAACCACAAATCCCTTTATGTGTGTGGAATACCTGAATCACACACTTCAGCAAGAGAACCCCTAATGTCCTCCAGCCTTAACTTTCCCAGCCTGGAATCTAGGTTCTCTCCACAGTCCTCCAATGTTCCCAGCCAGGCCAATGCTAAAAGCTTCCGTTAATGATACCCATTATCCAAGGAAGAAACCTGAGAGCAATTTTCTACTGACTGTTTGCTTTTTTCCAGCAATTCTCAACTTTTTGCCAAGACATTACACCCGAACTTCTATCCCCAAGGAAACATTTTCTAACTAAAAACTCCACCTGGCCACTGCAGTACTTATATATTTAACCCCAGTGACTTTCTCCATTCCTTTGTTTGAAAGTAATGAGACTAAATTTTAGACAATCTAATTTCTTGGCTTATTCATTTTCTCCATATTCCAGATAACTTTTAAGTGGTGAAGAGTATAGATTGTGGTTTTCCAAGTGTAGTCTAAGGTCTAACAGCATCAGGGATATCTGGGAAATTATCAGAACTACAGACCCTCTGGCTGCACCCTAAACCTGCTGAATCGGAAATTCTGAGGTGGGGCCCGGTCATTTCCATTTTTATCAACCCCTCCAGGTGATTCTAAAGCGCACTGAAGTTAGAGACCCAGTGTTGAGATCAGAAGCATGGACTATGGATTCCAACATACCTTGTGCTATATCACAGTTCCTTTGTCTGGAATATGGGAATAATAGTAGTACCTACTTCAGAGTCTATGTGAGAATTAAATTAATATATAATTCCTAATATCAGGCCTGGCACAGGGTGAGCAATGAGTCAATTAATTATAGCTGCTTAATCTATAATGGATGCTGACGCGTAGTGAGCAGGAACTTAGCTTTGTCACACCGCACCACGAGACTCCTTTGCAAGCTAATGCCGATGATGGTGGTTAGATAGGAGTGCAGCCGTGGGAGCAGACAGAGCTGGTTTGCTCACCAGGTGCTCCATTTATTAACTTTGTGAGTGCATGTAAATTATTTAATTTCTCTTAGTTTCCTCACGTAGAAAATAGAGAAAATAATTTCTTCCCAAGGTGAAGAGAGGGATTCAATAAGATAATATCTATAACTGCTTTGAAAAGTGCCTGGACCCTTTTAAGTTGTCCCTTCCCAAATGAAAGCTATCGATGACCTAATGACAGTGGTACCTGGGAGGCCCAGTGTATCTATGTGATTACAGATCCTGAGGCCACTAGGATCTTAAACTGGGGCTTCTTGCTCCACAAAATATTAGAATGATAGGATATGATACCCTTACAACTTTCCCTAAAAAGTTATCTTGTCATGATAAATGTAAATATTGACTCAGAAGTAATCAAAAGAGAATTAGTCACCTTTTCTATGTTGTTCTTAGGGATAAGGCAAGCCATTCTTTCCATTACAATCTTGTTGAATTTGGGTTCTTTTTGTATTCAGTGTTTAGTCATAGACCAACATTCAGAGTTTACATTAAGACTATTTCAGAACTCAGTTGGGTGCAGTGGCTCTCAACTGTAATCCCAGCACTTTGGAAGGCTGAGGTGAGCAGATCACCTGAGGTCAGGAGTTCCACACCAAGCTGGCCAACATGGTGAAACCCCATCTCTACTAAAAATACAAAAATTAGCCAGGCGTAATGGTGAGTGCCTGTAATTCCAGCTACTTGGAAGGCTGAGGCAGGAGAGTCGCTTGAAACCAGGAGGCAGAGATTGCAGTGAGCCAAGATTGTGCCACTGCACTCCAGTCTGGGTGACAGAGTGAGATGCTGGCTCAAAAAAAAAAAAAAGAAAAAGAAAAAAAGGAATATTTCAGAACTTTACGTCTTTCCTTTAAATGCAGTACCTTTTAGGTCAGGCATATAATCCTAAGATAAAAAAATATGTATTAATCGTGAAAGTGTCTCTGTGGTCAGGTTTCACTAGGTTTTGCCTTGTTAACGACTCTAAGAACTGTGTGGCTTACAGCAACAAGAATTTTTTCTCACCTGTGTTTCAAGTCAGCTGTAGTTGAATTATGGCTCAGTTCCAAGTTTCCTTCTTCCCACTTACCAGAAGGAAGGAACAGCCCAATCCATGACCCACCCACATGCAAGGCAAGCCGTGTGACGAGCCCGACACCTCTCTTCAGGCATGGTGTGGGTCACTGCTGTTCACACTCCATTGGCCAAAGCAGGTGACAGGGCCACACCTGACACAAGGGAGTAGGAAACACACACCCCACCCCCGCTATGCCCTGGCAGGGACAGGCCCAGGCCCAGGGAAGGATCCTTTGTGGAAGGACCCAGCCGAGAGGCACAGCAAATAGTTGGGAGCAACGTACATCAACCACAACCTCCCAAATTGTCACAGCTCTACCAATAGTTTCCAAGTTCAAACACATCTTCCAAACACAGGTCACTGAGAGGAAACTAGCTTCCAAGTGTGCTGTAATCTCAACTGGTGCTTCCCCTGAAATCCTGATAATTCTCCTGGAGGAGAATGAGTGATTCCACAGCCTCCAAGGAGCTGTCATTCTTTCTGGGCCATCTTTCAGTCCTCAGTAGTCTAAGGAAAAAGTGTTTTTGCAGAAGGAAAGTAGAATTTCCCCAGGAGATACAAACCGAAGGATTGCCTTCTGGAATCTGCTGAGAATCCACTTTGTCCACCTTGCTCGTTTTCAATGAACATGTCTTTCTGAGGCCACTTGGCAAAGCTATCTGTGCCCTTGGCTGGTATGGATGAGTTAAAAGCTGGACTTTGAACAGTCAGACCAGCCTTTAAAGCAGATCCTTCACTGCTCTGTAGTGTAGGGAGGAAAATGGCCCAAGGCCAAGGCCAAAGGTCGTGGTGCACATGCTCCTGTGACCACAGTCGAGGGAGCCCGAGGAGGAGAGCTAAGCCTTTATTCTCAATTGTTCTAAGCCTCCTGAGCTCAGTGAACCCCAAGTAGATTCTTGTCAAGCATTTCTTTTCTACTTAATATTTAAAATATTAAAATATTTAAAATATTTGACTTAAAGTCAAATTTAATCCAGGCATTTTTTATTTCTGGACAAAGACATCATTGAAAAATTAATTTGTCAGAAATATATGACATGCAAAAAAGCAAAAAAGCTTTTTAAGCAACTTTTCTTACAAACAGGAAGCTATGTTTTTTCAGAGCTTACAAGTGAGATCCACCACATGTTAATTTTAGTCTGGAAATCCAAAGTTACAATTTGATTTAGATTTCACTCTTTATGCCTCATCACCCTGGTTAAAAGACGTGGAATGAGGTCGCTGAAGGCCTAGTTGAGGAACCCCGGTTTTGGGGAGCCACTGTCTCCCCATTTTTCTGTAAGTGAGAAATGTTTTTTCTATGGGGCCTTTGCTTTGTTAGTTCACTGTGAAACGCAGAATTAAGTTTTCTCGAGATGGGCAAATTGAAAACCTTCAAAATCTGGCCTAACAGAGCTCTAAGTTTTAAAGACATCAATGTTGTACTTACTCGGAATAAAAAAAAAATCATTCTTAAACTGAATTTATTTTCCCTAACAAAGCATCCATGTGACAGCAGGACCATCCCCCTTTTATGCATACTTTTGAAAAAAATCCTTTTATTGAGGTACAATATACATATGTAATTTACCATCTTTAGCATTTCAAGTGTACAGTTCGGTGATAATAAACACATTTCAATTCTTTTTTTTCCCTTTCATCCCCCTTCAAAATCTCTGGTAACTGTTAAACTCTCTATTTTCATGAGATCCACCTTTTTTTTTTTTTCCCCTGAGACGGAGTCTCGGAGCCTCACTCTGTCACCCAGGCTGGAGTGCAGTGGCGCGATCTCGGCTCACTGCAACCTCTGCCTCCTGGGTTCAAGTGATTCTTCTGCCTCAGCCTCCTGAGTAGCTGGGATTACAGGCGCCCGCCACTATGCCTGGCTAATTTTTGTATTTTTAGTAGAGACCATGTTGGTTGAACTGATCTCGAACTCCTGACCTCGTGATCTGCCCACCTCAGCCTCCCAAAGTGCTGGGATTACAGGCATGAGCTACCATGCTCAGCCGAGATCTACTTTTTAGCTAACACATATGCATAAGAACATGCTATATGCGTCTTTCTGTGCCTGGCTTATTTCACTTAACATAATGGTCTTCTATTCCATCCACGTTGCTGCAAATGGCAGCATTTCATTCTTTCTTATGGCTAAATAATATTCCATTGTGGATATACCACATATTCTTTATCCATTCATCCATTGTTAGACACTGGGTGGATTCCACATCTTGGCTATTGTGAATAGTGCTACAATGAACATCGGAGGGCAGGTGTGTCTTCAAGATACTGATTTCATTTCCTCTGGATCTATACCTAGTAGTGGAATTGCTGGAGCTTATGGAAATTCTAATTTTAGTTTGTTGAGGAACCTCCATAGTGTTCTCCATAGTGACTGCACTAATTTCCCACCAGCAGCATAGAAGGGTTCCCCTTTCTCCAATCTGGAGGAGCTCATTTTTGAGACTTAGAGAAAAGTGATAGCATGTACACACGGGCTGACTAACATAAATGAGGGCTGAAAATCTATTGTGGGAGTTAAAGATTTATCTGAACTTAATTTTAGCTAATGTTTTTACTAGAATTATTTGTATTATATATATTTCCTATAGCTATAAATATTATAATACATGCTTATATATTCTACAACATATACTATTTATATAACATTTATAATAATACATGTTAGTAATATATTACAGTTTTGATCAGATTCTCCATATATTCCTGCTTTAAAACATTCATGACTTTGAGTCCCTGGGTAGTTGGCATTGAACTATGAGGATGGCAGAGGTTGTACATTCCTGGAGTGGATACACAGCTGCTCTCAGTGCCTCTGTGAAATGACGTTATTTTAGGATGCTAAGGGAAAGTTGAGCCATAAGGCTCTTTGTCAAGGGGAAACCTTATATCACATGTGGTTCCCAGTGTGTGTTCCTGGAGCACCAGAGACAGCATCACCTGAGGACTTGTTAGACGTGCAAATTCTCAGGGTTCACCCCAAACCCACTGAATCAGCAACTCCGAGCCTTCCAGGTGATTCTGATGCGGCAAAGCTTGAGCCCCTCTGTCAGGGCAGTTGCAGGCATGGGCACAAGAGCCTTGCTGTGGAATGTACCACTGCCCTGTGTCTGCTGTTGGGAACTTGGGCGAGTCACTTACCCTCTCTGTGCCTCAGTTTCTTCATCATGGGGATAATGATGCTGCCTACTTCTCAGGGTTGGTGTGAGGGTTAAATAAGTTTCCATGTGGAAAGCACTTAGAACGGTGGCAGGCATGTGGTGGTTTAAGTGTTATCTATTTATGATGATGATGATTGTCATTATTGATCTGAACTTTTATTGCTATCATTACTTCTCTGAATATTTATCACATTATCTTATTATTGCTATAGTTACTATTTATCTGCATCTTTCCCACTGTGGGCCACTCTAGCTCCATCCTTGCCTATTATTTGCTTATATATTTCTTCCAACTGGTCAGGTAGCTTTCTGGTCATTTCCAGGTTGATTTCTCTGATGGAACAGTGTGTTCCAGCTTGCTGTGGTGGGTTTTTGGATTGTTCATCCTTATAAGAGCTTCTGTCTTTGATGGATTTTTTTTACTCCCTCAAGATGGCAATGGGTACTACCCTTCCATTTGCCATTATCCTTGCTGTGTCCCCAACACTGGAAGTGTAGTTCTCCATATAGCTAAGTACCTTTTTCAATGTGCCTTCTGTTTCATTCTGTTTCAGAGTGTGTTTATTTTCTTTCCTTTAACTTCAGAAAACAAATGCTCACAGCATAAGCACTCAGTGACCTCAGACCATGGATCTTTTACTGGTTTGAAGTAGGAGAAAGTAATACTGACCTAACCATTCAATAGTTGTAAGAACTTCACTTAGGTAGATATTGCCATTCTAAGAATTGCAACCCCAACCCACAAACTGAAACGATATAACAAAAACTGCAGAAATAAACATTATTTCCAGAAATTAAAGAAAACTGTTAATGGTTTATATGAAATATTGCTTAGCTGGGAGGATTAACCCTTTTCTCATTTGCCCTGAGAATACTCACTGGCAGCACTTGAGGCTGCAGCATTTACCTGGAGATGATTTTGCCACACAGTATATCATTTTTATTATTATTTTCGTGTCACTATAGTATATCAACCTTGGAAACAAAAGACAACATTCTATTTATAGCATTCTGCTTTTAGTAGTTGTATTTTTATTTACAAAATATAGTAATTCTCAATCGCTGAAAATGTCAAATCCTGGAAAACACAGCATTCCTACACATAATGTTAACATCGGTCTCCAACAGTTGTTAGCCAAAGATTCATTTGATGAATCCGATTTTTCTGAAATAGACAATTCTGATGATTCAGATGATTCTGATGTTAGTTCTGTTTAGAAATAACTCCAAGAATGATTTTTATGTTTTATTTTCACATTGAAAATCAATCAGATTTGCTTCAGCCTCGAAAAGCATGTTTATGTAAAATTAAATGAGCACTGGTTGCAAGCTGCACTTTTTTTTTTAATGGGAAAAAGGTTAAGATAGGGAAAATTAGAAGAAAGTATTCTTCTCTCATTCTTTGTGTTTTTATCTTTTGGGAAACTGTTATTGTTGCTTACCATGTTAGAAGTTAAGCCAGGTCTATTGAAGAATCACTAAGGGAATATAACCTAAGGCAGTAACATAAAATTATATGAAATAAGAGTATGTATCAACAATGATTCAAACTTCATGAAAGAAGTCTGCTGAGGAATAAAATTCTATAAATTAAGAGCCTATGATGAAGTGCAATTCATAAAGCCTATGGGTAAGATTGATGGGCACAAAGAAGATTCTGGGTCTTAATAGAGCAATGACAAAGAGGTCGTTTGCCAAACAGGCTGTGGCCACACTGGCAGGATCCAGCCTGTAAGAGTATGCACAGGTTAATTGGGAATACTTTAACTATAAGAGAGTAATAACTGTAAATAATTGGCAGATCAGAAGAAACGTAGGAAGTATAAGTGTGCCTGTGTGTGTGTGAGAGACATAAAAATATATGAGTGTAGACAGATGGATGATTGATAGATAGATACAGATCATAGATAATTGATAGGTAATAGATCAATAATTGATAGATGATAGATAATATGTAGGTAGATATTTAGACCAGTAATAAATAGATAGATAATTGATAGGTAATTGATAGGTAATAGATAATAAATGATAGATTAGATAGAGAGATAATTGATAGATAATAGACTGATAGAAGATAGATAATAGGCAGATAGCTTAGGAAGAATTATTTTCAAAAAGTAGATGCAAAAGAACTTCTTGAATTTAAAGGAGATTACATGAAACTGTGGACGTTTAAGGGGATTTTGTGGTGGACTGACAGGAACCCTGGGCTAGCTTCCAAAGACTTTGGACCTTGTTCTTTCTGCCAGGACCCAGCTGTGTCAAGTGGGATGGTTCTGACAATCTTTTCCACTCTAATGTCCTATGACTCAACGGTAGCAATGCATTTCCACAGGCGGTAAAAATATTCTAGACTCTTCCCTTCCAGCGCTCACTGTTTACTTCCTCTGCATTTCCCCTTCCTGCCTCCCCGTGTGCCGGTCAGTTCATAGCGGGCCTCAATGAGGGTGGGTTAACCCTCTCTTTCCAGGGTGTTTTGCTACGGAGCTCCCTCCAGGGGCTGGGAACTGTGTGGTGAGGGCTGTGGTTGGGGTTCAGCTTCCTTCTTAAATCGTTCTTTGAACCTTTACCCTATTCTGTGCACTGTGCCGATTTCCAGGGATTGGAAGGTAAATGCCATGGCGTAACTCTTAGAAAATCATCGGGGGTCAGTTTTACTGGGGTGCACTTGGTAACCATCTATGAATCCATGTGTCCCTCTTTCTTTCAGGCAGTAGCAGAATCCCATGGTAGCCAGGTGGGTGAAGGGGAGCGAGGACGTTCTACCTGCCTTGAAGAAGACACCTGACCTGCGGAGTGAGTGACCAGGTAGTAGACGGTTCTGAGGGCATCACACACTTGAGGGAGGGAGGAGGACAGAGAGGGCCATGGCACCCTTTGACTGCTGACTGCCAGCTGCTCTCTTTCCCACTGAGAAATGCTGGCCCCAACACACCCAGAGGCTCTAGGTCTTGTCCTGTGATTTCTGTCCACCAAGCCTTGATAAGGAGGTATGATAGATGCCATTAACTCCAGCACTAGATACACAGGACTGCAGCAAAAGCGCTCTCAGCAGAAAGAGGAAACAGATCCAGTTCATCCCAAGCCTGGCTTGCTGCCCCTTTGAAAGAGAGTTTAAAACAGAAGCTTCATGGTGCTGCCTTCATAAAAACGGGGCCAAACTTTCCAGAATCTGGCAGAGGGCTGAGTGCCCGCAGGACACTTGTGTATCACTCACACTGGAAAACTTAAGCCTCTGTTTTTATTTCAGTGGATTGAATGGCATGTAGTTTCCTCAGCAGTTTAAAAAGAATGCATGCAGTCACTTGCAGACAGGCTGCATTTGTCTCTGCTGGTGCTCATGTTACAAGTTTGTCTGTGCATTTGGGCATGCCAACATGGCGTTTCATTTCCAAACCTTTACTGTGGTCACTTCCCTCTTCGTTACACTGAGAAGTGTTGCTGAGAGTATAGTAAAGCCCTAGTTCATCAATTATATCCTGTACTTTTCTTCTAACTTGATCCCAAAACAGTGGAATTTGCTTCAAGGTAAACAAATTTTGAATAATGTATGGCCCTTCTTTTCAACAAAAATGAAAACGTGACTTTCTAAGGAAAAATCAATTTCAAGGGGGCATTTAGTAAATAACACACTCTTAATAATGTAACAGGAAAATTAAAATGCCCAGCAGACCCATTGCATCCTGAATAGGTGTTTGCTGCTAATGGATACAGTTTCCATTTCCTTGAAGGGATTTGCCCAGAGGATTACTTTCAAAACTTCCATTGAGATAATACTGCTCTAACAGAAAGAGCAATGCATGAATCTGTATATCAGTTCCTTAATAAAAGGGAAGATTTTTTTTAATTCTTAAAATACCAATGAGGTGAAGAAAAACATGCCACTCAGGTAAAGTTACTCTGTAATCACCCACATTATCTTTTTCAAGGAATGTGGGGGAAATTTATGTCAGTCACCAGGCAGGTACTAGAAGATGCTAGGGGCCTCACAGACAGCTTATTCCCGCTGTTAACATGGAGCAGAGCATTCCCTGGGGCTGAGCATGGAAGCCCAGCACTTCTTATAGGTAGGTCTTTCCTACTATAATATTAGATGCCTACAATTATTGACTTTTTTCATTTGCTCTTTAAAATAGATTTCTCCTGCTGGTTCTGCTTAGTTCTAAGGAGGAAGGTAGAATTTTGGTGCCATACCTAAATATCATGTCTAAAATGACATTGGTAGCACTTTTCCAAGAATAACCAGCATATTGATCAAGCCATTAATAAAGCCTAATTATTTGCTATAAGAATGTTTTGGGTTGTTTCAAACTGAGTTTTTTCCAAAGTCATAACAAAACTAGGAGAGGTTGTAGATTCTTAATTATTCATTAGATTAGGGGGAAAACAAATTGCTATTACAAAGAATATCATGCAAAAAATAAGTTTTAAAAAATGCATTACTACTGAGTTTTAAAAAATGCATTACTACTGAGTTTTAAAAATGTATACTAACATTCTCCATATCAAGAACTGTTTCATGGATGGTAGATTTTAGTTATAGCAGTACTGGACTTACACTCAGTCAAATAATTTTAAATTTTCTATAATTGGGAATACATAGTAGCTGAATATAAGTAAACATATTACTCTATGAAATAAATGCATAAGAGTTTGTTATCACAAAAAACAGCATAACACTATTTTTTTGAAATACGAGGCTCTTTTAACACTTTACCTTATTTAATAGTGACAAAACCCCTGAGGAATAGGTTGTATTGCCATTTTAAACATTGGAGAGCAGAGGTCCAGAGAGGTTAAATAGCTTTCTGCAGGTCACACAGATGATGAATTGCAGAGTCAGCATTTAACCCCAGTCTGCTTTTCTGCAAAGCCTCTGCTCCTCACTCTACCCTACCAACCACCTAAGTATAGATCAGTTAATCTTGCCTTCAGAATTCTCCTTTCTTGTGTACTTCCATGTACATTCATACTTACTTCACATGATGATTCTATTTTCTGGAAGTTCCACCACATATGGCGATAATGAAACATCTTTGTCATTTCTCTAAGTGTTTCCAGAGCCTGGCAATGGATGCCATTCACATTGGCATGTCCAGCACCCCCCTGGTGAAGCACACTGCTGGGGCTGGGCTCAAGGCCAACAGACCCCGCGTCATGTCCAAGAGTGGGCACAGCAACGTGAGAATTGACAAAGTGGATGGTATATACCTCCTCTACCTGCAAGACCTGTGGACCACAGTTATCGACATGAAGTGGAGATACAAACTCACCCTGTTCGCCACCACTTTTGTGATGACCTGGTTCCTTTTTGGAGTCATCTACTATGCCATCGCGTTTATTCACGGGGACTTGGAACCCAGTGAGCCCATTTCAAATCATACCCCCTGCATCATGAAAGTGGACTCTCTCACTGGGGCATTTCTCTTTTCCTTGGAATCCCAGACAACCATTGGCTATGGAGTCCGTTCCATCACAGAGGAATGTCCTCATGCCATCTTCCTGTTGGTTGCTCAGTTGGTCATCACGACCTTGATTGAGATCTTCATCACCGGAACCTTCCTGGCCAAAATCGCAAGACCCAAAAAGCGGGCTGAGACTATCAAGTTCAGCCACTGTGCAGTCATCACCAAGCAGAATGGGAAGCTGTGCTTGGTAATTCAGGTAGCCAATATGAGGAAGAGCCTCTTGATTCAGTGCCAGCTCTCTGGCAAGCTCCTGCAGACCCACGTCACCAAGGAAGGGGAGCGGATTCTCCTCAACCAAGCCACTGTCAAATTCCACGTGGACTCCTCCTCTGAGAGCCCCTTCCTCATTCTGCCCATGACATTCTACCACGTGCTGGATGAGACGAGCCCCCTGAGAGACCTCACACCCCAAAACCTAAAGGAGAAGGAGTTTGAGCTTGTGGTCCTCCTCAATGCCACTGTGGAATCCACCAGCGCTGTCTGCCAGAGCCGAACATCTTATATCCCAGAGGAAATCTACTGGGGTTTTGAGTTTGTGCCTGTGGTATCTCTCTCCAAAAATGGAAAATATGTGGCTGATTTCAGTCAGTTTGAACAGATTCGGAAAAGCCCAGATTGCACATTTTACTGTGCAGATTCTGAGAAACAGCAACTTGAGGAGAAGTACAGGCAGGAGGATCAGAGGGAAAGAGAACTGAGGACACTTTTATTACAACAGAGCAATGTCTGATCACAGGGGCGCCATCCAGGTTTAACCCTGCAAGCTGTTTCCACATCATAACTCCCTTCAAACACAAAGATTGCTGTGAAAACGAAAATGTGTAGACACACTCTCAAAAACTGCATGGACATACAAAATCAATCTTTTCCTTTGATCTTGTGGCTAAACCAGCATTTCTGTGATTGAGAGATTTCCTGTTAATTGCTTCGTCTGAAAGTGAACTCTCATAATTCAAATTGTGTAAAATAAAGCTACATTTCTAAGAGCTTGGTGTAGGGCAATTGGAATAATGTCCTGTTAGATAAACAGACATTTAGCAATGCTGACATTAAAAGGAAATGTATTTCTATACAAGATTATTAGCTGTAATACAAGATATTTATTTAACCAATGACCTTATGGCTGAGAGTTGAATTGTGGTTCAGTATTCATTGACCTCGTTGCTTTAAAACATGCTCTTTTTGTTCAAGCAGGAAAAATATTATATCTAATGATGTCTATGTGGTAATACCTAAAAAGAGGTAGAGAGACTCTATGTTCACAAAATATAGTAATTTCATTTTTACCTTTCTTCACTGGACTGAATGAATTGTATGGAAGGAAATTGATCAGATCTGTAATTTACAGCTGTGGAAACCTACACGAATGGGGCTGATGCCATTGTTTCCTCTATTTTTTTTTTTGAATCTACTATCCTCTTTCCATTCAAAATGTTTCCATTCAAAATGTGGTTCACAGACCCGCCACATCAGCGCCATCTGAGAGCTTATTAGTAATGTGTAGATTCTCAGGTCCCAGCCAGACTTACAGAATTCGGGTCTGTATCTTAACAAGAATCCCAGATGATTTGTGTACAAGTGAAAGTTCGAAAGCTCTGCTCTGGACAACATTTTCAAAGCAACTTTCTGAAGCCATGTGGAAAACTGACTCTGTGGGTCCCGTATCCCTGTGGCATCCAGACCTGGCCTCTCTTCATTTCATTATTATTGGCCAATATTTCTTTCAGCCATTTCATTTCTTATCTATTAAAATGCCTTGCCCATAAAGGAACTGCATAGGATTATCCCCTGCATTCCAAGAGCAAAATAAAGCTCTTGAGAGTAATTGTTGTCTCCCTCATGCTTGCTGATTACAGTTAGCACAAAAGAAAAATTCAGCTGCCTGACAATACAGGAAATGTTCTCAGATGCTGAAGTTTGTAAGGTCCGGTGGGGCCATGAGGAAGAAGAGGAGCTGAAGGTAAGAAACTCATAAACAAGATGACTCTTTGATGCATGAACAAGATTTGAAAATCTCAAGCCTGTAAAGAATACCCCTGCTATTTAAATAAAGCTCATACCAAGAGGTAACTTTTTGCCCTGGGCCAAATTCAGGGGTCTAGTGCCCTTCATTCCTTTGAGGCAAAAAATAAATGGGCTATGACTGGTTAAATGTCCAAAAGGTGAATTCTCATTTCATTCAAACAAAGACAGATTTGCGCATTCGCTCAAGCAGAATGTGGCCATGAATATTCAGCCCCTGCATACATACAAAGATGTACGCATGATTCCCCCCACCAAGCACAAACACAGTCACACACGCACACACGCACACATGCACACACACGCACACGCGCACACACGCACACACGCACACACACGCACATGTGCACACACGCACACATGCACACACACGCACACACACACACACACGCGCACACACACGCACACACACGCACACACTTGCACAGGCCCTGGCTCTTCAAGCATAATCATGGTAGTCATCAGTGAAAGACATTTGCGATTAAGACAGCAAGTCCTTGACAAATATGTTCATGTCTATTTGGTTCTAGTTCTATAAAAATATGAACATTAGGACTCAGAGAAAATGGGGAAAATAAAGTGGATTCAGGTATAGATTACAGCAAATCTGGATATATATTGATGTTACTGCATTTGCAAATGTCCTCCCATTAGACAGAAAATGTGGCTAAAACCCCTGGCATGGAACTGAACTAGTTTAAGGCAGGTGTAAGGATAGTGGGAGTAAAGTTTCTGAAAGTTTAAAAAATGCCCTCAATCCATGAACAAGAGGGAGGATGTTGTCTTTACTTATTTAGAAGGTTTTTTTTCCTTGTCTGTTGATAATTTTATGGAAGGTTGCTTTAGATCTCCATTCCTTAAAAAATATTACATGTCAGTGTAGTTAGATATTATCTCTTTTAGTTATTATACTTGCTATTTTTACTGTATAGTGTGGTATAATCAACAAAAAATAATGCCACGGGCACGTTTACACCTTTTCTGTTGCACTATTAAATTCTTTTCACAGTATTTATATCAATGCTAATTTGAATGTGATGCCGATTAAAAATCTTGTTCATTTATATTGTATATGGTACAAGGACGTAGCACAAGATACAAAAAAAAATTTGTATTGTCATTTAGCATATCAATTTCAGCCAAATTTGGAAGACTTGATCATCTTATCTTTTGCTCTACACACTCAAAACAAGTATTGCAGCAGAAATATCACCTTAAAAATATATCTTAATTTATATTTAGATAATATTGAAATCACAGTCTATTAAAATTGGAAATTTAATTCAAATAAAAATCAAACAAAATAGTTGTTTCAATTTATCTAAATATCTGGTCTTAAGAGTGCCTTAAGAGTGTCTGGTTTTTAAGAGTGTCTTAAAAACCAATATACGTGTAAGTCAACAAATCATATAATATTCAATAAATAGCTCTGAAGTTGTATCTGATTTGAAACTTACCATTTTCCTGGAACCTTAACTATTATTACTTTATACATAATACTTTCATGTTACTATGCTAACAAAGGATTTAGGTAGCAAACAATTTATTATATCTGGTCAGTCTTCTGCTTGAAACAGATTCACACTCAACACCCAACTAAGGAGGAGCCAAAGTAGTGGAGTATTCCTGACTGACCCAAAAAGGCTTTTGAATTTTGAAACATTTCTAATGTGTTAGGTTTTCTCAATGAGACCATTAAAAAACGTTGTGTTCCATTTGAGAAACCACAGTCAACAGCAGTAAATCAGCATGCCCCACAACCCATGTCTTATTCAGCAATAAAATAGATGGCGCTCACATGGTGCCTGGCAGACAGTGGCTCTGGACAGCAAAGCACTGAGTCACCCAACCCCACTCCTTTGGGATGAGGTTGGGAGTCATGCATTGGCTCCCTTTTTCATCCTGGGGAAATTACAACACAAAGCAGAGTGTCCAGAAATCTAAAGAGCTGGTTTAAGGTGAAAAAAATGCCATGAATGAATGAATCAGATATTTAATAAATCAAAACAGCTATTTTGTTGGATTTTTATTTGAATTAAATTTCCCAATTTTTAACAGACTGTGATTTCAATATTATCGAAATGTAAACGAAGATATATTTTTAAGGTGGCATTTCTACTCCAGCATGAAAAAAATAGTGGCACTTGCACTCTAGCATTATTCTGTCTCCTTTATTTGAGTCTTCAATGTATATGCCCAGCTGGAGGGAGAAGAAGAGAAAAGAAGAGAAAAATGAAAGCATTAGGCCTTTGACTAGGTTTGGTTCTATATGCTGTCATGATGTTCAAAAGGTCAGACATTTGACCACATAGCACAGTGAAGACTCTCAGGCTCTCAATTTTGGCTTTCATTCTTGCTAGACTTTTCTTCTATTTAATTTCTGAAATGACTAGTTTTTTTTTTTTTTGAACTTGAAAATCAGCTTTTTTTTTAAATTTATTTTATTTTATGATTATTATACTTTAAGTTTTAGGGTACATGTGCACAACGTGCAGGTTTGTTACATACGTATACATGTGCCATGTTGGTGTGCTGCACCCATTAACTCGTCATTTACATTAGGTATATCTCCTAATGCTATCCCTCCCTCCTCCCCCGACCCCACAACAGTCCCCGGTGTGTGATGTTCCCCTTCCTGTGTCCATGTGTTCTCATCGTTCAATTCCCACCTATGAGTGAGAACATGCGGTGTTTGGTTTTTTGTCCTTGCGATAGTTTGCTGAGAATGATGGTTTCCAGTTTCATCCAATAACTAGTTTTATCATAGCTTTCCATGATGCAATTTTTTTAAGTGAAAGGTACTAGCATTTCCAGTCTTGATTTCCAAGTTCTGTGGTGTGCACTCGAAATCTAGTCTCTGATTGTTAAACTCTGGGTAGGTACAAGAGGCTCTTAATTTTCTTCCCCCTGGGAAGACTTACTTACACTTGAAGGTCAAAAGCTTAACATTCACTTCTAAATGATTAACTGCATACACTTTACCCTTTGTAAACTTCAATTTGTCTTTTTTTTTTTATATTTGTTACTGGGTCTCGCTCTGTCACCCAGGCTGCTGGAGTGCAGTGGCGCGATCTCGGCTCACTGCAAGCTCTGCCTTCCAGGTTCACGCCATTCTCCTGCCTCAGCAGGGACTACAGGCGCCCGCCACCATGCCCGGCTAGTTTTGTTTTTGTATTTTTAGTAGAGACGGGGTTTCACCGTGTTAACCAGGATGGTATCGATCTCCTGACCTCGTGATCTGCCCACCTACAAGCCAGGTGTGGTGGCCCATGCCTGTAATCCCAGCTACTCAGGAGACTGAGGCAGGAGATTCGCTTGAACCCAAGAGGCGGACATTGCAGTGAGCCGAGATCGCGCCACTGCACTCCAGCCTGGGCAACAAAAGTAAAACTCCATCTCAAAAAAAAAAAAAAAAAAAAAGAAAGGAAAAGAAAATAAACATGTGGCAAAACTAGACCTTCAGCCACTTCACTTCATTTAACCCTATGGCCCTCCTCATCTTGCACCCAATTTCTTTTCAACATCATACGTGCTTGGTTGACTGTTTCTTCATATTTGCTGTTCATTCTATAAAGTCAAATAGATTGGTGGGTTAAAAAATAATCAATTCAAATTCAAATTAGGAATTTATGGACATTCAGATATCCACATATTTGAGGGCAGGAATTTTTACTTTTCAATTGGTATGTTGGAATTTTTACTTTTCAATTGGTATGTTGGCAGTGTGTAAAAATGGAAGACCAAGAGAAGGCGGTTGATTGGAGTTGATAGTTAATAGCTAATAAAAATTACAAGAATGGATGGTGGAAGTCAAAGGACAGAACTGATACACGAGTATAAAAGCCAACGATGTCATATATATATAGGTAAAGTCTTTGTAATCTGAATATAATGCCAGAGAGCTAGGGCTGCCAAGCACTCTGTATGTGCAGAATATGTCCTATATGGAGTAATTTTTGATTTGTGTAGACTTTTTTAGGATACCTTAAATGTCTTACATGCAACCTTTTTTTCCCCATATATTACAAAATTGCCTTGGAAATTAGACAAATCTTCAAACTTAACTGAAACTCCTGTCCTGAATAGTTATTTGCCAAGTCTGACAAATTTACAAAGAGTGTTCACATAATCCCAAACTATGCCCATTTCTACAAGAGAAATACATGCCTCTTTATTTGGAGTTTATGATATTCATACAACTAGTAGTAGAGGCAGGGAGTATTCCAGAAACGTATTTCCCTGGCTTGCCCAATTATCAAGGGAAAATTTCAGCTGAACGCAGGGAACCCAGTCTTTGACACTCCTGTGTGCAGTGTGGAGCAGCGTGCGCTGTCTGAGTCTCTGTAGTGAGGAATGGTCTCTTCCCTGGGACATCATCCTAGAAGGATGGGCTCAAAGTCGCCCTCCACGTGGGTGCACAGGAGCCCAGATTCTCAAGCCCCAGTTGCAGAATTAGGCTGATGGTTTTACAAAAGAGTCCTCCTAAAAGTTCATCACTAAGTTTTGTTTGGTTAGCAACCCTTGCCACATGATGTAGTACTTAGCTATAATTTTATCTTTATTCAAGGCCAAATCTTATCTAGTGTCCATGCCTTCCCACCTACTTAAAATTTCAAATTTCACCCTCAAAAATATTTAAGTAAATAAAAGTTAGATCTACTCAAAATTAAGACTCCAAGGGAATTACTATAGTTGATTATAGAGTATCTATTTCCTTAAAAAAAAAAAATCAGAAGTTGTTGACTCTGGGCTAGGAAATGTGTGATCTCTCAGCTGACTGTTACTTTATGCAAATTTACTTAATATTATAGAAAAGTAAAGAGCTTCCAAGAAGGTGATTGGAGGGAAGTTCAAAGGGAAGATTTTTTTCATTCACTGTAGTTTTAGCTGTATTCTTTCATCTGCAATCAAATCTCAGGATTAAGGATGTCGTATTAAATCAAATCATTACAGGAAGTATGACTGTATCAGCGACTTTTTACAAAAACAAACCTCCAGATCACAAAAGGAAGCTGTGTTTGTGTACTGACACGAAGTGTTACATAGCAGCCAGGAGAGGAAGGATAGCAGCCGACTTGGATCCATTTTTGAGGAATTATTTCTGTAAGGTGTCGTGGAATTGTAAGTTACAAAAATAAGGCTTTTGTAAACAGAATCTCCATTCCAGAAGGATGGACTCCAAAATGCTACTTAATGAAACCCATGGGAACGCTATGGTGATGGAAATCCCAAATGACATGTAGATTTTATATGCAAACAATCCCACTACTTGTAACTCCTGGCAGTGTGTACTTACCAAAATCTTGATCACACTTCGGTCTCTTGCTATATATAGAACCACCTCTGATCCTTATACAGTGTTGCAAGATATATGTCCTTGCTTTCCCATGGTTCTTAAGTGAGTCTTAAGCTTGGATTTGCTCCAGCAGAATGGTGGTTTGTGTTTCTCAAGGCTGAGCTACTATTTGGTGCATGTCGGAAATCTCACACTAACTGTGGATACTCTGTCATCACTGAACCCAATCATACAATGACCAGACAGCTTTAAATATCTACTTTTGTATGCTGTGAATTCATCCCTTTATTTGTCAAATCCTTTATTTCCATATGTGTCTCCATCACCTTTTTTTTCTCTTCCGATAAATGGAATTACTGTAACTTGTGAAACAATGGCAAACACTGTAAAGCTAATTTTACAGTCTTGAGTTTCTTTTTGTTTCACTGGAATGGTAATGGTGTTACAGTGGTGCTCTGACAGACAAAAATCTAATATGTCCTTAGAAAGTTCAGAGGTGAACTTATTTGAAATAACCTTTTCTAGTGATGGCAATCACAATAATGCGGGGATGCCTAGGTCCTAAAAACTTATCAAGGTGTTACTGTTTATCAGTACCTAGAGAAATGTATTTTGCTTCTTTCCAATCACTGAATAGAAAATGAAATCCCTGCCTCATCGCTCCTTTTTTTTTTTTGAGACAGAATCTCACTCCATCACTCAAGCTGGAGAGCAGTGGTTCACTGCAATCTCCACCTCCAGGATTCAAGTGATTCTCCTGCCTCAGCTTCCCAAGTCGCTGGGATTACAGGTGTGTGCCACAACGCCTGGCTAATTTTTTAATTTTTTAGTAGAGATAGGGTTTCACCATGTTGGCCAAGTGGGTCTCAAACTCCTGACCTCAAGTGATCTACCCGCCTTAGCCTCCTGAGTAGCTGTGATTACAGGCGTGAGCTGCTGTGCCCAGCCTCATCTCTCTTTTTCTGCCTGATGCTCTCCTGCTCCAAAATGATTATTTCATTTTAGTCAATGATTAAAAATCAAGCGACCGTTTCATAACAAACATCCTTTCAGCACTGCAACCCTTACCAAAGTGCCTTTTGTGCTATTGCTCCTTTACTTGGATGGATTAAAAGAAAGAAAACACTTAACTACGTAAGTCCTACAGGCATTAGTATGGGTGTGACTCTAAAGCGGCACACCTAATTAAAACCCACGTAGCCAAGGTGTGCATCCAAATGGCAGTAGTTATCCTCCAAGCAGTTTCCTGGGAAAACTACACACACATGCAACAAGATAGTTGCCACAGCTCTGAACATTCCAGAGTGTCTCTCTTAGAGCCCTCTCCTTTGGAGTCTTGGCTCATTCTTTGTAACATTCTCGGGTGGCCAAGCTTTGTTGTTGGAGGGAGCATGTGACAGCTGGAAATAAACAAGGCTGATGCAGATAGTAGGAATTCATATTTGAGGATACTGTTTGAACAAAAAGGCAAAATGTTTTCTAGAAAGTTTACAGTCATCTGAAACACAGTCATGAAGCTAGCCGGTGGGACACATTTTATTAATTTTAATTTGCATGGAAGTTTTCAGACACATGTTATTTTCTACCCCATTATCTCAAGCATCAATTGTCCTTCCAGGGTGACCTCGGCTGAGAACTGAGCTAACCACATCCAAGCCATAAGGCAGCATTGCTTTCACCACACCATGTCCTTGGGGCAGAGAATAAGGGAATTTGTCATAGCAACATGGGAAGCTTTGGTTCTGGGCTGGATACGCAACATCCCGGCAGGCATAATTTCCCTTCTCAGAAATCCTGTCTTCATAAATGTTAGACAAACAACTTTCATGGTTTAATTTTTCATGCAAAAGTCCATATTCTTCCCAGAAACTCTTACATTGTTCAAGTGATTATTTTCTAAATTAGTCTATTCCTTTACTGGAATTTAACACTTGCATAATAATCTTAGCTGATAAGGTATTTGAGTGATCTAAATGTGTTTTCACCCGTCCTAAGGGCTGCTTTCTGTATCTTTCTTAGTTTGCCTCTGTTGAGTCGGCCAGAAACTCTTACTCTTTTTAAGATTTTGTTCACATTTTTATTTTATTTTTTTATTTTTTGAGACGAAGTTTCCCTCTTGTTGCCCAGGCTGGAGTGCAGTGGCGCAATCTCAGCTCACTGCAACCTCCGCCTCTTGGGTTCAAGCAATTCTCCAGCCATAGCCTCCTAAGTAGCTGGTATCAGAGGCTCCCACCACCACACCCAGCTAATTTTTGTATTTTTAGTAGAGACGGGGTTTCGCCATGTTGGCGAGGCTGGTCTCAAACACCTGACCTCAGGTAATACGCCCACCTCAGCCTCCCAAAGTGCTGGGATTATAGGTGTGAGCCACCACGCCCAGCCCACATATATTTTTAATTAACAAATAATAACTATATATAGTTAGGGATTACAATGTGATATTTTAATATACATTTTAGAATAATTATATCAAGCTAATGATATATCCATCTCCTCACATATTTTCTTTTTTGTAGTGAGAGCATTTAAAACCTACTCTATTAGCAGTTGTACTTGCTCTTGACAGTGTACCTCTCTGTAAACTCTGTTTAACGTGCCCACTCAGCATGTGATTTAAAGATCTGCAATAAAGAAGTCCACTATGACCAACAGACTCACAGCCTCACAGCAGCCCAGAACAGTGTGCTTCTCCTTACCCCTGCCCCCACAGTAAGTCTGGCTGACCTGCTACATGTTCAAATATGTTGTGGCATGTTCTATTGCCAGCGTGCCTCTTCTGCTCATACAAGCCCCACAGCCCCCAAACACACAAGTCTCATGACATCTGGTCACATCTTAGATATCCAGAGAGCAAGCAATATTCATATTTGTAGGGCTCTGAATGCTAAAAACAACTTCAAATATTCAATAGTCCATGTTATACCCAATGAAAGGGTAGAGGAAGGACGTATGCAGTTATTTACACTTTGCAGAAGACCCTGTAGCCCACTGACATCACTTCCAGAGTGACCCAGTGAGCCTTTGGTGGCAGTCTGGGTCTTTTCCTTCTTTTCTTTCTTTTCTTTTTTCTTTTTTTTTTTTTTGAGGCAGGATCACACTCTGTCACCTGGGCTGGAGTGCAGTGGCGCGATCACGGGTCACTGTAACAACTTCCCAGGCTCAAGCAATCCTCCCACTTCATCCTCCTGAGTAGCTGGGACTGCAGGTGTGCACCACCATACCCGGATAATTTTTAAATTTTTTTGTAGAGATGAGGTCTCAGCTTATTGCTCAGGCTGGTGTCGAACTCCTGAGCTCAAGTGATCTTCACACCTTGGCCTCCCAAAGTGTTGGGATTACAGGTGTGAGCCACTATGCTCAGTCTGGATTTTTTCCTTCTGGCTTAGTGTTTTATCTCCAAAATTTACAACATGGAAATCTCATAGTGAAGCAGATTTCCATGTGAGATGGATCAAAATTAGGGCAAAAGTGATAGCAGAATAGATAACCCAGGTGGAAGCATGAGATTGGGAGTCTGGATAAATTGCCTAAAGGCCTAACATGCTTCGAAGGGTCTGTTATTTACAGGCTGGCAACATGAGATAAATATCTCGAAGGTAAAGAAGATATGAAGTGATCAATTGAAAAGGAAAAGGCAGAGGAGTAAAAATGCCATTCATTAAGACAAAAACAGAATCCACATCCCTACTGTTCATCTAAGCAGAGACAAACGGTTGACCAAAGACTAGACATGGGGTGACTAAGATTAAGAAATCCTACAGAAAAGTCAAGATGAACAAGCATTCAGTTCTAAAGTCCTCACATTCATTATGATTGCATCATATGAGGCTCAGAAAAGTTGAGTAATTTGTAAAGCCAGGAGTGGCAAACATAAAAGGCTGGCTTCTTCTCCGTGTTTTGTCCTGCCTCCCAGGTGGGCCATTACAGGGTGCATCCAAAAAACCATAGGTGATTTGGTGGTTGATGCTCTTGGAACCAAAGCAGCATTTGCTTGGTGCTCAAGTGTTTCCACCAAGTGAAAACAAAGCCATGGTTGAATTGCGGTGTCACCACAGACGACTTGCAGGCGTTGAATTCATGCTGAAAAGCAGCAATGCAAATAATAAGGGATTTTGCCAGTGTGCCTCCCATTGTGAATAGAGCAGTGAGCTTTCAACTGAATGTTTTGCTGAGTTCTAAAAACCTGATTTGTAAGGATTTATACTGGGCTTCTCAGAGAAGCTTTAAGGTAGGTAATCATTTTAAGGTCTTGGCTGATTGAGTCAAGAGACAAAGAGAGCTTTGTAGAGACAAGCAAACACTGCAGAATCAGTGGAGCTGGCTGGAATCCCATACTGAGCTTACAGGGCCTAAAGGGAGCAGGTGAGTGGCCCCAGCACAAGCAGTCATTGCGATTACAATGACCAGGCCCGGGGCAGGAAGGCTCAAGACCCAGACACCAAGAAAAGCTAGAAACACAGGGCAAGAGAACAAGGGGGTCCTTAGAAGCTGACTCTAGAAAGATGTTCTGACAGATTGCTCTTGGCACTAGGGAAGACCTGCCTACAAATCTCTCCATTTCACAAGCAGATAAATAAAGAGGGGCAAATAGGAGAGAAGTGCAGTATGAACCCACAACACATGATGGAGAGCAAGGAAGTAGAGCTTCAGGAGCAGAGACCCAGACCCAGGGCCTTCAAATCAAGGGCAGGACTCTGTCCTTAATAGGAGTCAGGAAGAAGGGAAGCAAGACAAAAATCCTACTGCAGGGACAGAAAAATGAAGCCTGGAACTCAAGAGCAAAGAGGCTGGCCAACGCAGGAATGGAACTGGATAAAATACTGGGGCTTCCTCATTGGAAAGAAGGATTTGTGGCGAGCTGGACCTGGACAAGGTACACTCGTTAAGGAGTCAATGGCTCGTAACATCTTCATCTCTCCTCAGTAGGAATCAGAGCCGGAAACCACAATTTCTATTTCAGTGCTTCCCAGGGCAAGAATTGGCAGCCAGGAGGCAAGCACATCATCGCAGCCTTAAGTGTATATTTCATCATCAGATGAAGTGGTTTCTTGCATCATTTATTATTTACCTAGTCACTTTAACAATCACCTGATCTCCAAGACAGGTCCATGGAGTGTTGTGGTCTCCACATTAATATTTATTTGGCAATGGACATTGTACTAGGAAATAAAAGCAGATTCCTAAAAGAGCTATGTTATTTGTATTTTTCTAGGGCTGCCATAATAACTGCAAACTGGGTAGTTTAGAACAATTCATTGTATCACATTTCTGGAGCTGAAAAGTCTGGAGGACCATGCTCTCTCTGACACCTACAAGGGAGGTATTTTCGCTGGTCTCTCCCAGCTTCTAGTAGGCTCAGGAGCTCCTTGGTTTGTAGGAGCATAATTCTATAATTCTAATCTCTGTCTTCATGTGCACATGGTGTTCTCACATCAGCTTCCCTTTGTGCCTGTCTCTGTGTCCAAACTGCCCCCTTTTATAAGGACTCCAGTCATATTGGATTAGGGACCACCCTAATGACCTCATTTTAATTTGACTACCTTTCTAAAGACCCTATTTCCAAATAAGGTCACATTCTGAGGTACTGGGGGGTTAGGGTTTCAACATATCTTTTTGGGAGGATACAATTCAACCCATAACACTATTCTTTCCCATCCATTTCATCACCAATTGATCTACCTTCAACCTTCCTTCTAATCAGAATCATACTCATATAAATAAACCAGAATGAGATGCTTTGCTTTGGAAGAGACAGAAGCTTTCTCTGGGTTACTGTAACTGTCCTGAATTTCCTATTTCTGCAGAATGGACAGAAAAAGCTGACTTCCAGCAGACATTCCATTATAGTTTGACCATAGCTACATGGGAAGTTATGCCAGTGGACATTCCTTTGGAGACAGTTTCTGGTTCTCAGTGCAGAGAGCAAAGAACATTCTTCCTTGGAAATTGCCTCCACTATTTTGTAAACAGGAGAGCACTTTTCAAACCTGGTTTTCAAATAGCCAGAGGCTAATTGTGCCCTCTCCAAGTTAATCATATACTGGGCTTCCTCTCTCAACTGCTCTCACAAAGCTTGCTGATTTCTCAATAGCACTGAGATACTTGAAAATAATTGATTTCTAGATGCCTTTCATAATTCTGGCTCTGCCATTGTCGTCATTTTGTGTCTCCTACTATAAAGGTTAGGGAAAACCCTTGCTTGGCAAGCCAGCAACTCAGGTATGTTGCCTCAAGGTGATTCTGCATCCATCACTGGACCACCAGCTGAGGTCCCCACACTTGCTTCGCTTTGCTGAGTCAACAGTCGTACCCCATTGTTTTGAGAATAATGCTCTTAAGTGTTGCATTTCTCCCCAAACCTCTCCTCATCCAGTGCCAGAAACGTGAGAGCTACCTTTGCTTTCTCCCACTCCCTCGTCACCTGTATCTAATTCATCACAAATCCCCATCCACGCTACCCCCAGCATTGCTCTCAAGTCAGTTTCTTCTCTTCCATTCTAATCTCCCGGTGCTTAGTTCTGGCCACCATCATCATCATCACAATATATGTTTTTAAAAAGGCACATTTCACACTGGCTACCCTGTTTCTAGTCTTTCTCCTTCCGAATCTATTCTCCACACTGTACCCAGTGTGGTCATTCTAAAATAGAAGTGCGATCATATTACTCTTTCACTCAAAACCCAACCTCCAGATAAAGGGCAAGTGTCCAGACATGGGACTCATGCCTCTCCTTAATCTGGCTCCTGGTAGCTTCCTCCCTTGTCATGTCTTTCCCTTGCACTCTACCTTCAAACATCGTGAACTCTTTGCAATCCCCCAGTGCTGAAGGTTTTTCCTCCTCTTGCGGCCTCTGGGATATTGGTTATGCTTCTCCTGTCTGGGATGCTACCACCTCAACCCTGGCCGGCTCCTGCTCGGTCTGCTGCTGTCTGTCTGTCTGAACGGCTTTCTTGACAGTGCCTATGTGATTCTAGAGGAAGGGATCCTGCCACTTTGTTGACTTCCTCATGGTGCACAGGACCTGATATGGGATGGGGAGCAGGGAAGTGCTGGGCAGAGAAGAGCAGAGTCCCTGGTGAGGGCTTTACCCTCGGGCCTGTGCCTACGGACCTAAGTGAGGATAGGCATTTCTGGTTTTGAGTTCAAGAAGTTGCCTTTTGGCCTGCCACACCCCTCCCCCCATCCTATGCCTATAAAAATCTAGGACCGTAGCGGGCACAGACACGAGTGGCTAGACGTTGAGAGGAGCGGAAGAACACACTGGCAAACACCAGCAGACACGGGCAGGCCAGTGACAGTGGAATGACATAGACACTGAAGACAATTCAGTCAGGGGTGGTCAGAGGACAGTCCAGCCGCTGGACGGCCCGACTCCAGGGGAAGATCGCTTTCCCACTCCATCCCCCTTCTGACTCCCCATCCACCTCGCTGAGAGCTACCTCCACCACTGAATAAAACCTTGCACTCATCCTCTAAGCCCACGTGTGATCTGATTCTTCCAGTACAGTAGGGCAAGAACCCAGGATACAGAAAGCCCTCTGTCCTTGTGATGGGGAGTTGTAAACACTCACCCCTAGATACTCCCATGGGCTTGGAACCCAAACATGCTCCCCACAACCTCTGCACCTGCTCATCTGCATGCTCCCCCTATGGGGCTGAACAGTGGGGTTCCAAAGAAGCGAGCCACAGCCCTGTTACATGCCCTGCAAGGCAGATAAGGGAACTTCTCTGGTTTCACATTCACCTCTCAGAAGGCTGTCCTGACATCATGACCTAGCCTGCCATGCCTCTGGGTAGCATTCCATCTCTGGAGCCAGGCCTTCCAACTGGGCTGCTCCCAGGCCCTTGCCCACTCTGGTAAGTGGCTCCCCACTGGTTCTTCTGATAAGACTGGGGTGTGGTGAGTGAGATAGGGAGACACTTGCCTCAGGGACAATATTTGTGGGTTGCTGAAAAACTCAGTAGTCAAGATTCTATTTTAATGGATCAGTAAGTGTGCTTAAAGGAATATTTATAGTTTCGGGTGTTTGAGAAGAAAAAAAAGGTTTCTTCTCCAGCCTTAAAGAGTCAGAAAAAGAAGAATAAAATGAACCCAAAATAGAAGGAAGAAGTCAAGGAAATAGGAAATACACCAAGAAGAGTTCTGTTTCTAGCAAAAAAAATTATCCTCCCACAGATAGCAACTATAAGTGCTGGAAAAATACATAAAACCAACTAACCAAGGACCTTAGAGAGTGAACCAAAGCAAGCACACTTCACAGGAGAGTTGAAGTTCACAGGAAGCAGCCAGCATGGGGGAAATTCTCATTTTTTTCAGCTTTACCCTAAGGATAGCTGCAGCTGGCTTGTGTCATAGGTCAACTAAAACTCCTGTAAATAGCTCACCATTTTTCTGGCTCATGAAAAAGAAGAGAAGGTCCCAAGGGCAGCCAGGGCTACTGGAGGGTGGAAGAAATCCAAGAAAGAAGAGCACATGAAATGGGAATCCCTAACTTAGTGCACAGACTCTGGACAAGTCAGTGGGTGACCACTGAACCATGCACAGAGAGGGCAGACTGCACCAGTCCAAACTAAGATCATAACTACTATGTAACCACTGGCAAGACCAAGTTTGAAGTTTAACTCTAACAAAGTTTAACTCTAACTAGCCCACTAAATGAACATCCACATACTTTGTAAACAGAGAACGGAATTCAGAATCTCTACAACATATCTTTGACAATGTTCAGGATACAATTCAAAATTAAAAGACGTATGAAGAACCAGGAAAATGTGGCTTACTCTCAAGAGAAAAGGTAGTCAAGAGAGCCTAACCCTGGGGTGATCCTGATGTTGGAATTATTACACAAAGGTTATAAAATAGCTGTTAAAACTATGCTCAGTGATTTAAAGAAAATAGGCAATAAATGAAAACTTAAGAAATCTCACTAAATACATAGAATACATGAAAAGAACCAAATTAAAATTTTAGAACTGGAAAATAAAATACTTGAAATAAAACTTTTTCTGGATGAGTTGAACACCATAATGGAGGTGAAAGAGGAAAGGATAGGTAAGTTTTAATATACATCAATAGAATTATCCAAACTAAAGACAAGAAAGAAAAAAAGACTAAAAAATGTTTATCAGACACCAGGAACCTGCAGTATAATGTTAAATGTACTGGCAAAAAAATCTCAGAAAGAGAATGGGGCAGAAAAAAATATTTGCAAAATAATGACAGAAAATGACCCTCATTTGGTGAAAGAGAAAGATGTAGAGATTCCAGAAACTCAGAGGACCCCAGACAGGAGATGTTGTATTTTATCTATATATATAGATTATATATGCAGGAAACCATTTTTATTTTTTTTTATTTTTTATTTTTTTATTTTTTCAGCAATAAAGTGGCATTATTTTTTTTTTTTGCATTTCTTTTTTTTTCTTTTATTATTATTATTATTATTATTATTATACTTTAGGTTTTATTTTACACTGTTGGTGGGACTGTAAACTAGTTCAACCCTTGTGGAAGTCAGTGTGGCGATTCCTCAGGGATCTAGAACTAGAAATTCCATTCGACCCAGCCATCCCATTACTGGGTATATACCCAAAGGACTATAAATCATGCTGCTATAAAGACACATGCACACGTATGTTTATTGCGGCATTATTCACAATAGCAAAGACTTGGAACCAACCCAAATGTCCAACAATGATAGACTGGATTAAGAAAATGTGGCACATATACACCATGGAATACTATGCAGCCATAAAAAATGATGAGTTCACGTCCTTTGTAGGGACATGGATGAAATTGGAAATCATCATTCTCAGTAAACTATCGCAAGAACAAAAAACCAAACACTGCATATTCTCACTCATAGGTGGGAATTGAACAATGAGAACACATGGACACAGGAAGGGGAACATCACACTCTGGGGACTGTTGTGGGGTGGGGGGAGGGGGGAGGGATAGCATTGGGAGATATACCTAATGCTAGATGACGAGTTGGTGGGTGCAGCGCACCAACATGGCACATGTATACATAAGGAAACCATTTTTAAAATATTCAAATCAAACTGCTATAAACCAACAATAAAGAGAAACCTTTGAAGAGAGCAAGAAAAAAATTCTACATTACATACAGGAGAACAATGATTCTAATGATCACAGAATCTGATAAGAGACCATAGGGTGCAGAAGATAGTGGAACAATATTTTAAAATGCTAAGGGGAAAAAAAAACTTGTCAATTTAGATTCTATTTCCAGATATATATGTTTGTTTCCAGATATATATATATATGAAATATACATATATTCTCTCTATATATATTTCTATATATACATTTCATATATTTTTCTGAAATATATGTATATATTTCAAGAATGAAGACAAAATAAAGACATTTCCCAAATAACAGAAAACTAAAAAAAATTGCCTCTACAGACCCACAGCACAAAAAATATTAAAGGAAGATTTTCAGGCTAAAGGGAAATAAAATGTCAGATGGTAACTTTCATCTTCAAGCAGGAAGAAAGAGCATCAGAAATGGTAAATATCTAGGGAAAAAACCTGTTTTCTCTTAATTTATTTAAAACACATATGGATATATTTATAATTCTAAAAGTGTCTTGTGGATTATACATCTATATGTATGTGGATTATACATATATATGTATGTATACGCACATAAATAATAGCATAAAGACGGTGGGGTAGTGAATGGATATACACACTTGTAAGATTCTTACATTCGTATAAAATGATACAGTTTAACTCCAACTAGACTGAAAAGTTAAGAATGAGCATGGGATCTTCAGAGAAAACCACTAGAACTGATAAATTAGTTTAATAAAGTCACATGGTAAAAGATTATTATAATCAATTGTATTTTTAAATACCAGCAGCACAAATTTGGAAAATAAAAGCTAAAAATTTATTTACAATAGCTTCAAAAATAAAATATTTAGGAATATATTTGACAAGATATATGTACAACTTACAACTGAAAACTACACAACTTTACAGAGAGAAACTAAGGAGCACCTAAATACATGGAGAGATAAACCATGCTCATAGGTTGGAAGACTCAATGTGGTTAAAATGTCAATTTCCCCAAATTGATTAATAGATTTATTACAATCCCAACCAAAATTTCAACCAGCTGTTTTGGAGAAATTATCAAACAGATTCTAAAATGGATGTCACTATACAAAAGACTCAGAATAGCCTAAGATTTTTTTAAAAGAATTAATTTAGAAGATTTGTACTAATTATGTCAACACTTACTGTGAAGGTGTAGTAATCAAGATGGTATGTAATTACAAAAGGGTAGACATTTATAAATGGATCAGAATAGAGTCCAGAAGTAGACCTACACATATAATGCCAATTGAATTTTGGTGAACTTGCCAGAAAAAAATTCAATGGGGAAAGGAGAGCCTTTCCAACAATGGTGCTAGAATAACCCAATCTTCATATGGAAGAAAAAAACACTACAGAGAACCTCACACCATACACAAATTTTAAAAGGGATTGTAGACCTAAATGTGTAAGCTAGAAATATAAAACTTCAATTATGTTTTGTTATTATGTATAAGCTAGAAGTACAAAACTTCTTGGGAAAACATACAAACACATTTTTGTGACTTTGGGGTAGGCAAACATTTCTTAAACAGGACGTAAGTAGTATAAACAAGGAGAAAAATGATCATTGGATTTTATCAAAATTTTTTAAAATTTCCTAAGGGAAACAATTAAGATAATAAAGACAAACTACAACATTAGGCAAAACTATATATATATGACAAAGCACTTGTATCCAGAATATATAAAGAAGTCCTGCAACTCAATAAGAAGAAAACAAAAAAGTCAATTAAATTGTGGGCAGAAGGTTTTTTGTTTGTTTGTTTGTTTTTTTCTGAGACGGAGTCTTGCTCTGTCGCCCAGGCTGGAGTCCAGTGGCGCGATCTCAGCTCACTGCAAGCTCTGCCTCCCGGGTTCACACCATTCTCCTGCCTCAGCCTCCCGAGTAGCTGGGACTACAGACGCCCGCCACCACGCCCGGCTAATTTTTTGTATTTTTAGTAGAGACAGGGTTTCACCGTGTTAGCCAGGATGGCCTTGATCTCCGTGGGCAGAAGATTTGAACAGATTCTTCACAAAAAGAAGATATATGAATGGCCAATAAACATATGAATACATTATTCTACATGATTCGTTGTAGAAATGCAAATTAAAACCGCAATAAGATGTCACAATACACGCATTAGAATGAATAGAAAATAAAAAGACTAGCCCAGTTGTTAATGGGTACACGGAGCAAACAGAACTCTCATATACTGCTAAACAGAATACAAAATAGCATAACCACTATGGAAGACTGACAATTTCTTAAAAAGTTAAACATACATATTATAAAACTCAGACATTCCATTCTGAAGCATTACCCAAGTGGAAAGAGAACATCTGTCCACTCAAGGACTTGGTTGGGCAGTCATCCTTTGGCATCTGAAGGGGATTTGTTCCAGGATCTCCCTCAGATACCAAAATCCAAGGATGCTCAAATTCCTTATATCAAATTGTATAACATTTGCATATAACCTACATCTATTCTCTTATATACCATCTCTAGATTATTTACAATACATAATACAATGTAAATGCTATGTAAATAGTTGTTTACTATATTTGATTTTGAAACCTATTATTTTTATTGTTGTATTCTAGTTTTTATTGTTTTGCTATTTATATTTTTGATCCATGGTTGGTTGAACCCACAGACACAGAGGGCCAGCTGTACAATATTGTTCATGGAAGCCTTCTTCATAATAGCCAAAATATCTGTAAACCACCTAAATATTTATCAATTGGTGGCCAGGCACGGTGGCTCATGCCTGTAATCCCAGAACTTTGGGAGGCCAAGGCGGGCAGATCACAAGGTCAGGAGTTCAAGAACAGCCTGACCAACATGATGAAACCCCATCTCTACTAAAAATACAAAAAAAACAGCCAGGCGTAGTGGTGGGCATCTGTAATCCCAGCTACCGGGGAGGCTGAAGCAGGAAAAATGCTTGAACCCGGGAAGCAGAGGTTGCAGTGAGCCAAGATCGCACCACTGCACTCCAACCTGGGGGACACAGCAAGACTCCATCTCAATATATATATATATACATTTATCAATCGGTAAATAGATTAAAAAAATGGTCTGCCCATACAATGGAATACAAGAAAAATCAATGATCTACTGATGAGAAAAACAATATGATGAATATCAAAGCCATTCTGCTGAGCAAAATGAGCCAGAAGTACATACTGTATGATTTCATGCACAGAAAGTTAATCAGAAGTTGCCTGGGGTCAGGAGTGGAGGGAGAAATGGACTGAAAAGTACCTTGAGCAAACTCTGGGAGCAATGAAAATGTTCTGAATCTTGGTTGCAATGACGATTCACAGGTTTATACATCACTCAAAGCACATCAACCAGGACAGTTTAAATAGATCTTTATCTTACTTTTACCACAATAAATTGGATTTTAAAATTAATGTGCATGCTAATCACTAGGGAGCTAGTTGAAATGGAATTCTGATCCATTAGATTTGGGATGGTTCCTAAGATTCCACATTTATTACAAGCTGCCAAGTGATACCCATGCTGATGGTCTGAGTTCCACACTTAAGAGAAGCTTCAGACTACAATTATTCAATCCCCAAATGATGAAGCTGAGGAGCATTTTATGAATCCTCTTCTCAGGTGTGATTAACATTACCTCTCTCATGCTTTTAGAGCTGTGTCATGTCCCGGAACTTCCCCTGATGCGACATTAATACTCTGTGAGGTTGCTAATAACAATCACATCTGGCATTTACAAAGCACACACTAAGTGTTGGGTACCGTTCTTACAGCTGTACGTGAATTTACACATTTAATCCTTGATGCAAAAGCAGGTACTATTACTATCTCATATTGACGGATGTCAAAACAAAAGCCCAGAAAGTTTATGAGACTTGCTCAAAGTCACCCAGCTGATGAGCAAATGAGGTGGATTCAAACCTAAGCATCCCAAACTCTTAAACATCCCGGACTCTTAAGCACTGTGCTCTGTGGCTTCTCCTTGGAGGAATTATAATCCTCTGAGTGAGGAAATCTTCCTGCTTTGCCACACTTTATGGAGGGCTTTACTGGTTCAACATCAAATATTGATTGAGCACTTGCCATGTGTCAGGGATTTACCCAGGAGTTGGTGGTCTGCTCTGTGCATACCTCCCTGAAAACACATACAATCCTTTGCCTACTAGCCCAGCATTGGCGGTGCCCACTCTGTGGGTTGTTTGCCGAGAATGCTGACTGTTGTTACTTTGCCACCTCCCTCCATTCTCCCACTGGAGGAGTCACAGGTGAGCAGAAGCAGCCTCATACGTTTCCCTAGTGTCAGAGCCAGAGCTATGAGAGAACCAGGCTATGAGCATCTAGGGATTTGTTGTGCTTTTTTGATCTCTGACTATCAGAAATATGGAGCGTTGTTCAGATATCCCTGCAACTCGAGGAAATTCATTTAAACTAAAGCATGACAGCTGTCAGTGAGATGAAAGGTAGAGCTGACTCTGGAGCTCCTTCCTGCAGGCCTGTCGTATTAGTCCATTCTCACGCTGCTATAAAGAATTACCGGAGACTGGGTAATTTATAAAGAAAAGAAGTTTAATTGGCTCACAGTTCTGCAGGCTGGACAGGTAGCATGGCTGGGAGGCTTCAGGAAAATTTCAATCATGGCAGAAGGTGAAAGGGAAGCAGGCACGTCCTACATGGCTAGAGCAGGAGGAAGAGAGCGAAAAGGGAAGGGCTACACACTTTTAAACAACCAGGTCTAGTGAGAACTCACTCACTATCATGAGAACAGCAAAGGGGAAACCTGCCCCTGTGATCCAGTCACTCCCACTAGGCCTCTCCTCCAACACTGGGGATTACAATTCCACATGAGATTTGGGCAAGGACAGAAATCCAAACCATATCACCTGTCAACATTTCCATCTCCTTGACCAAGTGGGAGTGAGAGACTCCTGACCCCTCTCCTGGAATAAGGATAACATAACCCAGGGCTTCAGAGTTGTGAGCTCCACGTGCTAGCTTGTTGCAGTAAGTCTTGCAGAAGTTGAGTGATGGGGACAGAGACCTAGTAAAGGCTCTCCTATGAGAGCTGCATGATGCATTAACAGTGTCCACTACAGTACAGGAGCCTTTCAAGAGAGATATAAGGAGGAGTTTCCTGAGCAGGAAAGTTGTCGATCACAAGAACAGGTGAGCAATGAAGACAAAACTAAGCTGGAGTCACAACGACTCAGATATAAATCCACCCTGAGGCAGGGGACTGGACCCATTGACCTGCCAGAGCCTATATATCTATAAGTTGACCGCAGAGAGTTTCAAATCCGATAGGACTTTGTGAGCACCATATAGAAGATAAAGGAGCTGATCCAAGGGAACGTTGGCCAAGCCCACTTCCCAGTTGAGAACAACATGGCTTAAAAATAGCCTGCACAGCTTCCTGGACGTCCCATCACATTTGCCAAATAGCATTTTGGTGAGCTGAGAATCAATGAATGAGAAACAGATGGATTTAATTTCCCTTGAAATTAGGGATGGGTGAGCCCAGCCACACTGTGGAATTGTTGAATGTCTCAAACTATTTTTTTCAAGTGCCTTTGGTTCAGAAAAACCAAAACCATGGTTTTGCAAAGCACGTTTCCCCTCATTTGTATGAGGGTTCATGTATTTTAAGGGGAATTTGATCTGCATATTTCAACTTCTTTACACTTCACTTATCAAAATGCTAAATAAAATTTCCAGGAAGTCTGAGAAATATTTATAACTTTTTTTTCCAAATTATTTTATTTAGGAAACGAAACAATGCAGAAGTTTGGAAAATCCTACAAAAGAGAAGGTGGGTTCAGGTGGAAGTTCACACTTTTAGGGAGTTCTATGTCCCAGAATTACGCACATGTTAGGTGTGCAGTCACAATGTGCTCAACGAATATATTTGAAAATCTCTTGAAAAGTGAGGGGAAGGGTGGGAAAGTTCAATAAGGACAAGCTTGAGGAAAGGCTGAAAAATACAACACAATTTAAAATAGCTTCTCATCTCTAATAGCCAGGCAGTGTATTCCTAGCAGCCATAAATCTAATGACGCAGAACTATAGCATTCTTGTATCATCCACCAGCATGAACTCCACCATTCTTCAGATGTCTTTTCTCTTTATAAGACTTGTGATAAAGGTGCTTATAGGATGCTCATGAGTGGAGGGATGGCAAGAGGAGAGGGTAGAAGAAATGCACCACAGAGGGTGGGTGGGAGCAGGTGGTGGAGCGAGTGCCCAGCGCCGTCTTTGTTTTAGAGAATGACTCAGACAACAGACTTATGTGTGAGCTCTGAAGAGCTGTTTCTACTTAAAGCTTAGCTTTCGGTTCCAGGGGACCAAGTAAGACACAAGGGGGAGAGATGCAGTCATCCCATCTCTCAGGGAGCTCAGTCTGTTTGTATTGTGCTGGAAGCACAGTGCTTGCTCATCACCGACAGGCAGACTTCTGCTCATAGTGGCATTGGCAGATAGTGCAGCAACGGACACTGCCCAAAAGGAGAGAAGAAGGAAAAGGCAACTCCTTGTGATATCTGATTACGTTCGTCTCAAATGCCCAGGAGACATTCCCTGGGGATTCCCAGAAAAGCAATTTGAGATGGGGATTTGAGAGGGAGCAATAATAATTATTGATAAAATCGAAAGAATAATGTTTGTTACGATGAATATGCTTCTCATTTTAATCCCCAGGCTGGTGCAGGGAGCGCAAACATGGATTACACATCTCTTTAAAGCCATGTATTTTCTGGCTTTTAAATTAGAAAATCCAAATAGGGTTGTGTGGCAGTGACAATAGGAGTTGTCAAGTATTCCTGGGACTCCCCCACGTTTCCCAGCAGCCTTTCAGGTAGTTAGGTTGATGGCAGTAATTGATTTGGGCCAACAGGCTGTGAGCATGGATGATGTGTGGCATTTTCTGACCAAGATGGTCAATTCTTCCATTCCTCCCTCCCCTCCTCAGAGATCTTGGTCTACAATTTGCCCAGATGTTTTAGCTACACTGGACTTCTCACAGAGGAGAACTAAGCTTTTACTCTGTTAAACCACTGTGATTTGGCGGGGGCGAGGGTGGGGGGTCTTGTTTGTTACAGTGGCTAGTGTTAAGTAGTTTGATTAACACAAGTGTTAATTAGACTAATACAAGTTGTAAACTTACAACCTGTCATTATGATACCCTGATAGTAATAAAGCTGGTGGTTTGGGGTAAGATTCTCTGAAGTTTTTGAGAATATAGTAGTGCCTTATATTAGTAATCTACTGCTATATTAAAAACTACCTTAAGAGGTAGTAGTTTAAAACGACAAACATTTATTATCTCAAAGTTTTTGACGGTCAGGAATTTTGGAGTGGCTTAGGTAGGTGGCTCTGACTCAAAGTCTTTCATGAAGTGCAATCAAAATGCTGGCAGGAGCTGCAGTTATCCAAAGGCTTGATTGGGGCTGGAGAATGCATTGCTCATAGGAGCCCTCAATTTATTGCTGGTTTCTGGCTGGAGTTCTCATTTCCTCATCAGATGCTCCTCTTTGTAGAGATTCTCAGGCAAAGGACCTAACATCATTCAGACAGAGTAATCCAAGACAGAAAGCAAACAGGAAACCACAGAATCTTTTATTGCCTAGTATCTCATGTTGCTTCCTCCCCCACCTATTCATGAACAGTAAGTCACTAAGTCCAGCCACACTCAAGAGGAGGAGAATAGCTTTCACCTTTTCAAGAGGGTTTCAAAGAATCCGTGAACAGATTTTAAACTATATACACCCCATTACCCCAGAGTGGGTTTGTAGGTAGCTAAGGGGGTAGAATGGTGGGTGGCACCTAAGTTGGGGGGTTCAGTGACCCAACATAAATCAGGCTAATAGAGTGTAATGGTGTGACTGCCCCATCTTACATTATTCCTTAATCTCAACAGCGGACAAAAGGAGCCCAGCCATTTCTATTCAAGCAGCCTGGACTGGGCCCCTGACAAGCATCTGTGTATGGAGATGCCAAGGTAATTTGAGGTGGGGATTTTCTACAGGGAGCACAGAGAAATTCCTGGTTGCTTACCTCTGTGCATAGACATGATGCAGAGGAAATGAACTCTCATGAAACGGGACATTGTGCCGGAACCAGGCTGGCCCTGGCTGTATAGGGAGGTGGAGTTCCGGCATTGTCCTCTGACACAGCCCCCTCCTGCCAACCTCCCAGCTTGCCTGGAGCTACATAGTGTGCTAACTGCTGATAGAAACCCTAGGAGTTTGCAGAGGAGGATAAGATAGATCCTACAGAAAGAGAAATTCTTCCCTTTGCATAAAACCTGTGCAAATGAAGCTGATCTTGATCTTAGCCCATGGCAGGGAATGGCAGTAACACTGGAAATATTGGCTTTGTGAAGGCTGGAATTTTCCATCTTTCCTCCTATATTCATAGTGCCTATATAAGTGTGCACTACATAAAAAGCACCTTGCTGGTATTTTTTAATTAATTGAATGAGCTAGCATTTACCATGGAAGAAGGTGTGGTGGCATAAGAGGGTGACAGGAGTTCTAGGTCTCATAGGTTCCTGATGCCAGAAAATTCACCAGCCCAGCCTTACTGATGGCAGCCTTGCACCCTGGGGAAATGGTTGTGTGAGTTCCTATAAAACAATAACATTGGGATCTAATCCAATTATGGTATGACCCACTCTTGGCTGAGCCCGAAGTGTGATCTGAACCATGGGGCAGGGCAAGGACCAGAGATAAAGGTTCAGTTTATGCCACTCCTTCTCAGGCTGATGGTGTTTGCTTGCATAGCCATAAAAAGCAGCCACTGGGGACAGTGGGAGAGTGTGGTAAAGCTGGACATGTTGCATTAGCTTGCCAATCACTATTAGCAGCAGTGAGAATGGGACATTTCCTTAGACTCCCCGGATTTGGACAGCAACAACAGGTTCTGGGGCCACAGTGGTATAACAGAGCTCCCCTGAGCTGCCAGTGTCCAGAATGTGAAGTCCTCTAGCCTAGGGGGAACATAGCTTCTCCTACTAGGAACTGATAAGGAGGAGCCACAGCTCAGCCATGGGAAGGGTGGACTTCTTTCTCATCTTGTCATGGGCTTCCCTGGTTGAGACACCAGACTGGTGAAGTATGACATACTGGTTTGAGTTAGTTTTATTTTATCTTTAAGAGGACTTTTAACTGGACCATCACCCCCAGGAAATGTTTCATGTAAAGAATAGCCAAGAAGGCCATAGATTCCATCCCACCAATGACACACAGCAACTGACCATTCACCCCCATATCCTGCACTGGATTTTCCGTATGGCCAACTCAAGTACACATATTGCTTTACCAAGTGATGCTCATCTTTGCCTGCAATTACCACCGCGATTACATTTCTCCTCATTAGCCTAGATGGGAGGGTGCAGGGAAGGATGGTTGGATCAGGAGATCTAGTTACCACACTCCAACACTGAATTTGCTGGGTGGCTCTGCTCAAGTCAGTTGACCCACCTGTGCCTCCTCTCATGGCCCTTGTTCAGATATGCAGTGATTCCATGACTGATTTTCAGTGTTGGTCTCAAGCATGTAGCTGCCACTTGGTGCAAAGCATTAGCATATCTTTATAATTGCTAATGAGGGAAAGAAAATTCTAGAAAAGCTGTTTGGAGGAACCTAAGAATAACACTATGAGCTAAGCATTCTGCCCAAACAAGTTTTGTTAAAAGAAAACCAAATTATTATCCTTTTGCAAAATAATAGCAATAATGGCCTTAACTAACATTTGCCAGGCTCTAAATATGTATCTTGCAGTGTCTAAATATTTTATACATTGTTTTCATTCCTTCTTGTTCACCCCATTGGTGAGGGAGACATTCCACACTAGAATTATGAGGATGACCAAACACATTACACTCGATGCTTAACAGATGCGATTGACGGCAGTTATTATTCACATACACTCACAGCTTGGGAGAGGTGAACGCAGCATGGGATGCTGGCCACACAGGGGTTGCCCTCAGGAGCAGGGTGAACAGGCAGGGGCTGTGGGTGGCAAGCTTTGTAGCAACAAGAGGGTGAGGTGCCCCCTGGTTCCTGCAGGAGAATGTGATGGTCTTTGAACAATTCCGAGGTTAGCAGGAAACTGATACCCACTACTCAGAGATAAGTAAGAGCTGTGCCTGGTCCACTTGATAAGGTGGGTTGCTTGACTGGAGCCTTATCTGCAAGAGTGGAATGGAGAGAGGCTCTTGTGGGTAGGTCAGTAGAGGTACTGCTGATTTGACCAGATTTGAAGGCAGCACACTATACCACGCCTCAATTTCAGCCTTTACATGATGCACACATCATATTATTTCATCATCGCAACACTCCTATGAAATATCATTAAGCCTTTTTACAGATCGTGAAATTGAGGCTTAAATGAGGCCACGCAAATTGCCCAGTGTTTGCTAGCTGGCAAGGGGCTGAGCTGGTATTCAAAGCGAGGTTTGTTACTCTCAGAGTCTCACCTCATAAGCAACTGTGGACAGGTAGATGTAACCACCCATCTTAGACATGAATCAAGAAAAAAGAAGGACAAAGGGGGAACACCCTACCCCAAATAACCAGAGAGCTCAACTTAAACACGCACAGTCTTTTGTTCTGTCCACATGTGACCTCCTGAGTCCCATGCTACCTTCCGCAAGGCAGCTGGGTTAATAAAGCCACCTCAGTGACCATTAACAGTAGCAGCTCTGCCTCACACTTTAATCAGTGGTCCCTGAAGTGCTTACAAGCCCAGCTGCTCGGGACACACTTTTGATTCTACAGCCTGGAGGAAGAGAAACCATCCAAGCAGATCAATCAGCTCCCAGGTGCTTCAAATTCCCAAGGTCCGAGATGGCACCAGTCAGTCATTCTTTTGCATGTGGATGTTGGGTATGTCAAAGGAACTTGATGTTCTAGAATAAATTCCTCTACATGGAAAAGAGGCTTTAGATCTCTTTCAGTCCAAATCCCTCATTTTACAGTTAAAGAAAGTAAAGTGGCCTCCCCAAGGTCACAAAGTTGGTTAGGGCAGAACCTGCTTGGATCCCTTCCCTAAACCCTTTCCCAACTTCCTCCTCCCATGCACACCTCCCACTCTCAAGTGGAAGAAAGGAGAAACTCTCTTCCTCAGCACCTTTGCAGTTAGGCTGACGGTGTGACCCGTTCCAGGCTCTGTGCCAAGAGGCAATCTGCCAGGAGGAGTCTGGGAGCGGTGTTTCCTCCCTGACAGAAAGAAAGAATGGACCGGGCGTGGTGGCTCACACCTGTAATCCCAGCACTTTGGAAGGCTGAGGTGGGTGGATCACGAGGTCAGGAGATCGAGACCATCCTGGCTAACACGGTGAAACCCCGTCTCTACTAAAAATATTAAAAAATTAGCCGGGCATGGTGGCGGGCACTTGCAGTCCCAGCTACAAGTGCTGGGCAGGAGGCTGAGGCAGGAGAATGGCGGGAACCCGGGAGAATGGCATCAACCCAGGAGGCTGAGCTTGCAGTGAACAGAGATCATGCCACTGCACTCCAGCCTGGGCGACAGAGCGAGACTCTGTCTCAAAAAAAAAAAAATGAAAGAAAGAAAGAAAGCATGGTGAAAGAGCTCTCTCACCATCCTCTCCAACCTCTACCTCTTATAAGAGCCAGTGGAGGACCTGAGGCTTGAAACCAGAGGTGTCTTTTAGCCATGAGGGAAAGTTTAGAGATGCGGACACAGCAACTCAGCCTCATGTGGCTGCTAATTCAACCCCCAAACTGCGCTTCTTGTTTCCTCATTTCAGTAACAATTAATCCAAGTTTAAACCACTGTTAGTCATGTTTTCTCTTCTTTGCAGCCAAACACCCTCCCTCTGAGCAGCAGTCACTAGAGTCAGGCAGTGGGTGAATACCCAGCAATGTCACTCACTAGCAACCAGACCCAGGGCAAGAAACTTTTCTCTGTCTCAGTTTCCTTTTTTGGAAAATGAGCATATATTTCTACAGAGGTGCTGTAAAGTAGTGCTCCCCAACCTTTTTGGAACCAGGGACTGGTTTCGTGGAAGACAGTTTTCCCATGGACCAGGGGTGTGGGGGTGGGGGGAGGTTTCAGGATGACTCAAGTGCATTACTTTTATTGTGAACTTTATTTCTATTATTACATTGTAATATATAATGAAATAATTATACAACTCACCAAAATGTAGAATCAGTGGGAGCCCTGAGCTTGTTTTCCTGCAACTAGTCAGTCACACCTGGGGGTGATGGGAGACAGTGACAGATCATAAGCCATAAGAGTCTCATAAGCAGCATGCAACCTAGACCCCTTGGATGTGCAGTTCTAAATAGAGTTTGCTATGAGAATCTAATGCTGCCACTGATTTGACAGGAGGTGGAGCTCAGGCAGTAATGTGAGCAAGGGGGTGGGGGATGACTGTAAATAGAGATAAAGCTTCCCTCGTTCACCCATCACTCAACTCCTCCTGTGTGGCCTAGTTACTAAGAGTCCAGGACTGGTACCCATCTGTGGCCCGGCAGTGGGGAGTGTTTGGGGACCCCTGCTGTAAAGCTTAAATATTTATAAAGATTGTATAATATATTCTAGCTCACAATTGACTGTTAGCTAGTATTATTTCATTATTCTCTCAGCCTACCTTCACAGAGGCTGTCCAACACAGAGCTCCTCAAAACTTTTGACAATACAGATGAATTGCCTGGCAATCCTGTTTAAATTCAATTTCTGATTCAAAAAGTGTGCCGTGGGCCTAAGACTGCATTTATGAAATCTTTTAGGGTATGTCTGTGCTGCTGGTGCTCAGATCACACTTTGAGAAGCAAGACTGTGGGACCCTCTGGGACTGTTTCCTGCTAGTTCAGCCTTCTATCTGGTGGATTTGCACTAATAGTATGCCCCAACCTTCTCATTACACTCATGGAAGCTCGTTCCTACAGTCAGACTGTCCTTATATACAGCAGCATCTTCATCAAATTCTAATTCCTGGGCTGAGCCAGTGACTCAGACCCTGCTTCTCCAGGTCTAATGGATGTCACTGTCAATCACAATGTCACCCTCAAAGGCCCATGGTCTAGCCTAGTCAGAGGGAACTGGATGTACAGTAAGACAGGTATATGGAAGAAATCTGGGGCTTTTTGAGGATTTCATTCAAAGCAGGATGCAAAGGTTCATATACTTCAGAACTGGAGCCACTTGGGGACCTTGGTCTCAGGATGATGTATGTTATGATAACCCCCAGGACTAGAATCCATTAGTTCCCTTGATGCAGCACTGTGCTGCAGCCCTGGGACAGGCTTAAAGTTTGTCCTGACCCAGTTCATCTCATCTGCCTGCCTGTACTTCTGTCAGCTGCCTGTGCCAGGTGTTTTCTTCCCCTCCTTCCACTTGTGAAGAAGCTCAAAACCTGCGATGAGCTCTACTTCCTTCCAAGGCCAGTCTTGCCTTCACATACCTCTTCCCCTTCTTCTCCCTGTACTCTCTCCACTGGGTCTCCCCACACTCCTGCCCCCCAGTCCTGTGCTTTGCTCTCCATGTTGCTGAAGTTCACCTTCTTTCCTTCCAGATTGTGCCCTCAATTCCTCTCTTAATCCATTTTGTGTTGCATGACTACCATACAGTAGGTAATTCATAAAGAAAAGACATTTATAAAATTTATTCTCACAGCTCTGAAGTCTGGAAAGTCCAATGTCAAGGTGCTGGCATCTGGTGAGTGCCTTCATGCTGTGTCATCCCCAGGCAGAGAACAAAAGAGCAAAAGAGAGTAGGAGATGGCCAAACTTGCTTTTATAACAAGCCCACTCTCATGATAACTAACCTACTCCTGCAATAATGACATTATTCTATTCATGATGGTGAAGCCTTCATGGCTTAATCACCTCTTAATGGTCCCACCTCTTAATACCATCACAATGGCCATTACATTTCAACACAAGTTTTGGAAGTGCTGTGTTTTGATTATTTGTCCCCTTCAAAAAGTATGTTGAAAAGTCTCAGTGTAGCAGTATTAATAGATGAGGCCTTTAATAGGTGAGTGAGTCATGAGGGTTCTGCCTTCATGAGAAGATTAATCCACACATGAATTAATGGATTAATGGGCTATCACAGGAATGAGTCTGTTTAAAAGCCAGCGTGGCTCTCATTTTCACACCCTTGCCATGTGATGTCTTGAGCCATACTGGGATTCTCCAGAGAGTCCCCACCAGCAAGAAGGCCCTCACCAGACGTGGCCACTCAACCTTGGATTTCCTCAGAACTGTAAGAAATGAATTTATTTTCTTTATAAATTATCCAGTCTCAGTTATTCAATTTTAGCAACAGAAAACAGAGTAAGGCAGGAGGGGACATTCAAACCACAGCATTCCAACCATGGCCCCCCAAACTAATGTTTTTCTGACATACAAAATGCATTCATTCTATCTTGATGCCCCAGAAGTCCTAACTCATTTCAGCATCAACTCAAAAGTCCAAAGCCCAGAGTCCCATCTGAATTAGAAATCGGGGAGACTCAAGGCATGATTCATCCTGAGGCAAATTCCTCTCCAGCTATAACCTGTGAAATTAACAAGTTACATGCTTCCAAAATACAATGGTGGGACAGACATAAGATAGACATTCCCATTCCAAAAGGGAAGAATAGGCAAGAAGAAAGAGATAACTGGTCCCAAGTATTAATAAATCTAAAACCCAACAGAGAGAACAACATGAAGCTCCAGAATAATCTGCTTTGACTCCATGCCCTGGGCACTCTGGGGCAGGAGTTGGGCTCCCAGGAACTCAGGCATCCTTGCTCCTATGGCTTTGCTGAGTTCAGTCTACCTAGCAGGTCTCACGGGTTGGAGTGTGGCATCAGCAGCTCTCCCAGGTTAATATTTCAAGCTGGTAGCTCTACAGTTCTGGGGTCTCAGAAGTGACCCTGGCTCCACTAGGCACAGCACAGCCCCGTCCCTGCAGCAGCTCCAACTCCACATTTCCACTCAGCATTGCCCGAATAGAGCTCCCTGTGATGGCTCTGCCTCCATGACAAGTCTTTGCCTGGGCCCCCAGGTTGACTGTGACAGCCTTTAAAATCTAGGTGGAGGTCACTGTGCCCCACAGCTCTTGCATTCTACATGCCTGCAGAATTAGCACCATGTAGATGCTGCCAATGTCTACAGCTTATACCTTTTGGAGCAGTTGATTGAGCCACAACTGGGGCCACTTGAACCGCAGCTGGGGCAGCAGAGATCACTGCACCAGGATGTAAAAACAGAGACCCAAGGTGGTCCTGGACGGTGAGCCTGGAGAGGGCATCCAGGCCCATCACTAAAAACCATTCTGTCCTCTGAGAGCTATGGACCTGTGATTGAGGGCAGCTTTGAAGATCTCTGAAATGCCTTTGGGGTCATTCTTCCACTGTCTTCATGACCCCTTCCATCTGTAAGAGTCTCCTTACCCAAGGGTTTGTTGGCCACACCCTTGGTTTCCTCATGTGAACACATTTTCATTCTTTAAATGGTCAGGCTGAAAATTTCAAAAATTTTTCTGTTCTGCTTTTGTCTTAAATTATAAATTCCATCTTTAAGTCACTTTTTCTCTCTTGGATATTACTATATGCAGTTAAAAGTAGCTGCACAACTCCTCCAATATTTTGCTTAGAAGTTTCTTCTACTAGATATTCCAGTCGGACACTCTTAAATTCCACCTTCTATAAATCCCTTGGGCGTGGACACAATTTGACCAAGCTCTTTGCCATTTCATAACAAGGATGCTCTTTACTCCAGTGTCCAAAAAGATACCCTCTTTTTCCACCTGACACCTCATCAGAATGGCCTTTACTCTCAGCATTTCTATCAACATTCTGATCATGGCCACTCAAGTAATCTGTAAGAAGCTTCATACTCTCTCTATAGCTCTCCTCTTCCTCTGAGCCCTCTCCAAAATTGTCCTTACTACTCTGTTTATGGAAATCTAGGCTTTTTCTAACCTACTCTTCCAAATTTTTTCAACCTCTATCGATTGCCCAGTTCCAAAGCTACTTTCACATTTTCAGGTATTTGTTATAGTAACAGCCTCAATTTTCAGTACCAACTTTCTATCCATTTTGTGTTTCTATAAACACAGGTTGGGTAATTTATAAAGAAAAGAAATGTATGCTCACAGTTCTGAAGGCTAGGAAGTCCAATATCAAGATGCTGGCATCTGGTAAGGGCCTTTGTGTTGTGTCACCCCCATGGCGGAAGGTGGAAGGCAAGACAGCACGAGAGAGCAAGAGAGCAAGAGGGGGCCAAATTCACTAGTATAAGCAGCCTACTCTCATGATAACTAACCCACTCCTGCAGTAACAACATTATTCAATTCTTGAGGGTGGAGCCCTCGTGGCCTCATCACCTCTAAATACTGTCACACTGGCAATTAAATTTTAACATGAATTTTGGAGGGGACATTCAAACCACAGCACTCTCCAAACCTCTCTTAGCATCTTCTATAATCCTCTAGGTTACAATATGCCAAATGCTACGAAGGCCCCTTGTTTGAAACATGTTTGTCTCTCCAGTCACTGAGCTTTCTGAAGGCAGCAACAGCCTTTCATCCCAGATCCTCTTTCTGGCTGGACCCCTCCCCTGGCTCCACCCCAACCTAACATGCCTTCCAGGCACCTGTGTCACTCTGGAGGCCGAAGAGCACAGGCACTTACCTGTGTGATGTGTTTTTCCATCTCTGTTTCATTGCCTTCATCAACCTTCTGATCAAGGTAGCCAGAAGCTGCTGTATGATCAAGTGAAAAAATAAAATCTCTGAATTATTAATCACTTCTAATGTGCTGCACACCCTGATAAGAAATTTATGTATGCCAGTTTAATTAATTCTTGCAACTATTATCGCTATTGGATTTCTATCATCTCCACTTTACAGATGCGGAAATGGAAGCTGAGGGCAGGTAATAGGAATACTGCCTGAGGTTGCACAGCCAGGAAGAGAAGCAGTGGAGCCAGGAGCCCAGCCTCTGTTAACTTCTAGCAAAACGGCTCAAGGAAATATCAGCACAAACCTGGTTCTTGGCTGGCTTCTCCTTTTCACCGGTGGACAAACTAGTGGAAAAGTGGAGGGTCCTGTTTAAAAGAGAGTAGTTTAGTTAAATCACTGAGTTTTACTTCCTCCCACCAAACTATGAGTTGTTATTGCAAGATCCCTGAGTCAATGCCAATCTTCTACAGTCCTGGGAGCTTAAATACACTTGGCAAGCAACACCAAGTTATACAGTTTCCAATACTTAGAGGTATCTGTGAATGCAGATCTTAATGCGGTATATTCTTCTGGGGCTGCATTTTCTGTCTGAAACTGAGAATGTATTTTAGATGATGTGCTTAGCATAGAACATGCTTCTTCTCAGGACTCAGTTAGGATAACAACAAGGCAGGCACATTGGCTAGTGTCAAGTGTGAAGGCCCAATTTAGGCCCTTACTGTGTTGAAGGCTGCTGGGCAGATGCCAGGACAGACACAGAGGCCAGGCTCCAGCACAGTGTCAGGGGAAGTCCATGCCAGGGTGTACTTGATCTGGTCTCCCACATAACATAAATGATCCTAGAGACGAAGGTCCTGCCGAGAGATCTCCAGATGACTCCAGGAGTCCTTGAGGCTGTGAATCTTTGCACCATACTTTAAACTAAATTTCTACAGAGCCCCAAATGCCTGTCGCCTCCTCAGCTCCTTTTGTAAAGGAACATGGGTAAACCGTGGACCATTAAGAGTAGACAAAGTTTTGCCAAGTCTTTGGTGCTATGTAGGGAAGAGCTTCTCAGAATGTTCTACTGGGTCCCTCTAGCTGCGGAGGAGGGAAAATGAGCACCGGGGGTCTGGAGGGATAGCCCAAAGCAGCCCCACAACTTGCGTGGAATGTTTTTGAAGTCTTGTATTTATCTTAATAATTCATGAGAATTTTACATTTCTTTCCATGCTATACCCATGCCTATTTTATATTAAATGTAGCATTAATAATTGCCCGAAACCTGAAAAAAATGGTGCCCCAGAAAGGTGTACCCACAGTTCTCCTGTAGCCACCCTGGGGGGACATATGCCCCAGTTCAAAAGCACCGATGTAGGGCATTACGCTCACTGATTATTCTAGAACCTTCTCTGGCCCACACTTAGAAAAACCACAGGCAGCCAGGGGCTTGAACCTAAGCAACATGCACACAAGTTCAGACCCAACAAAGGGAAGAATTTCCAGGAGATATTTGTGCATAGGCTCAAGAAGCCTTTTAGAAAATGAACAAACAAAATACCTCATCATAAGGCAGGGACTCCTAATATTTTGGATTCTCTGAACACTGATGTAGTCTACAGAGATCCTCCCCAGAAAAAAAAAAAAAATACAAAACATTTCTTAGGTCTGTGTGTTCTTTAGAGATTTCTAGCGACCTGGGGCCATCCGTGGGTCCCTAAGAATATAAAGATTCCCACTGAGATCCTTTGTGCAAAGGTCCCTTGTAGAGGGCGTATGTTTTCTTTAAATGTTTTGCGCCAACGTCTAAACATTGAGAAAATTCACACTGATGTCTGGATCCTGGAGACTTGACAGCTTTGGGCCTACATGATCTCATGGCTCCATGGAGGGGAGGAGCTGCTGCTGCCCCTGCAGCTGGGATTCTCTGTCCCCTCTGCCACACCACCCCCATTCCTCCTTCACAGAACCCGCTGGCCCCTGTGGCATCTGAACTGGTGACTTGTCACGCCATTAGGTCATCGTCGGGGACATCAGGCCCTGACAGTGGCCAACAGCCATCTGGAATACATGCTAGTCATCACCTGTCCCAGCTGACCTTCCACCCAGACTTGCTGCAGGGCTGTGTCTGGAGAAAAGCTGGGTCAAAGAAGCGGAAGAATCTACAGATACACCCAGTACTAGGAGCATTGGTTGCAGTGGAGGAGTTCAATTCCCCATACAGGGAGTATTCTCCCCACTCCACCTGGAATGGAGCCATGAGGGTGAGTGGAGAGTCAGAGCCTGCCGCAGCCATGGGGCAGAAACAGCTTCCCACACATCGGCACCTTCCCTTGGGATGGTGGTGGCTGCAGCAACAGATTAACACAAACAGGGTGACTTAAAACACAGAAATGTATTCTCTCACAGTTCTAGAGGCCAGCAATCTGAAGTCAAAGGGTCCATAGGGCCATGGCACCCTCTGGAGACTCAAGAGGAGAATCTGCCATTTGCCTCCTCCAGCTTCTGGTCTCTCCGGGCATCCACTGGCTTGTGGCTGTGTCGCTCCAATCTCTTCTTTCTGTCTGTGTTTTCTCTCCTGTCTCTTCTGAAGACTCCTGTCATTGGATTTGGGGCCCACCTAATCAATCCAGGATGTTCTCATCTGGAGATCCTTCCCTTAATTATAACTGAAAAGATGTTTTTTTCCAAATGAAGTCACATTCACTGGTACTTGGGATTAGGACTCGGATGTATCTCTTGGGGGTCACCATTCAACCCACTACCCAGCTTCTTCTCAGCCATTGGCATACGTCATAGGCAACAGCAGCCCCTAATAACAAGTGTCAGTCATGGTGGTGGCTTTGCCAGTGTTCATGGTAAAAAGTGCCCTCCATGAGCCAGACCTGACTGCGGAGGAGAATACAGAACCACATTGCAACTTGACTTGGATGCCGTTGGTGATGAGCACAAGAGCCCAACCGGAGGACACCAAGAGATCTCTGGGAGGGATGGAGGCACATGAAAGAGGTCCTGGAAGAGTGAGTAGGGGCTGAGCCTGATTTTTTTTTAACATGCTGTGACCTATTTGCACCCCAAGGCTGCTGAGGCCTGGGGAAGTGCTTAATTTGCACAGCTGCACCCTCATGAGAGCCCTGGTCTCATCTGAGTCCACCTGCCCATGCCCCAAATCCAAACCCTCTCATGCTCTGCCAACCAGTATGGGGTGAGCCATCCAACACCCACTGAGCACTTCCCATGTGAAGTTCCCATGCTGGGGTACCCCTCTCCCTAGAGCTCTAGATGAAGAGACAGAGAGGCATTCTCCAATCACCTGGGAAAAGTCAGTTAGGTGTGGATGCCAGAGGTTTTCATCGTCCTATTCCTGTCCCTTATTTAAAAAGTGAGTGGGCTCCGTGTTCACTGTCCCCTGGTGGGATGCAGTAGAAATAAAGGCAAAAATTGCCTAGCTTTGGTCTTCTGGAAGTCTAAGTCCCTGGGGGATTTCAGAGAATCTACTGAGCTGGCAAAATAAAAGGGCTTAGGGGTATGTATTAGCCCATTATTGCTATAAAGAACTACCTGAAACTGGGTAATTGATGAAGAAAAGAGGTTTAATTGACTCAGTTCTGCAGGCTTAACAGGAAGCGTGACTGGGAGGCCTCAAGAAACTTACAATCATGGCAGAAGGTGAAGGGGAAGCACGTTTTACCACTGTGGAGCAGGAGAGAGAGAGAGACAAGTGGAAAGTGCCACCCACTTTTAAATGATCAGATCTCATGAGAACTTACTATCACGAGAGCAACAAAAGGGGAAGTCCACCCCCCATGAGCCAATCACCTCCCACCAGGTCCCTCGCTCAACACTGGGGATTACAATTCAACATGAGATTTGGATGGGGACATAGAGCCAAACCAGATCAGAGTAGAAACAAAAAATACTGGACCAATAAACAGAAGGAACATTTCCCCAGATCAGGCAATTTTCCCCAGGTTAGGGAGATATTCTCTTGGGGTGTGGGGAGGAGACCGGGATAGGTCAGCAAGGTCCCAGGAAGGCTGCAGCTGCCTGGTCCTCTTAGGTACTTGAGAAAGGTATCTTCACCCCAAATGGGGCTTTGAACCTCAGGCCTGATTGCCCCGAGGGCCAGCCAATGGACTGTAATGTATATAGACTGATGATGAAGCCCAATGAGGACCAGAGTATCCACTCCTGCCCCCACCCCACTCAGCAGTTCCACAACCTACATATGTCCCTGAGACCATGATCTGGTCACAGAGTAAGGAAAGTGCCTTGGTTTGCTAGGGCTGCCCCAACAATACCACAGACTGGGTGGCTTCAACAATAGACTTTTTTTTTTTTGTAGCAGTTCTAGAGGTCAGAAGTCCAAGATCAAGGTGTCACTTGGCTATTTCTGAGGCCTCTCTCCTTGGCTTGTGGATGGCTATCTTCTGCCTGTGTCTTCACATGGGCTTCCCTCTGTGCCTATCTGTGTCCTAATATTCTCATTACAACACTGATCATATGGATTTAGGGCCCACTCTAATGATCTCATGGTAATTTAATTGCCTCTTCAGTGGTTCTGTCTCCAGATACCGTCACATTCTGAGGTATTGGAAGTTAGAACTTCAACAGAAGAATTTTAGGAGGTCAGAATTCAGCCCTTTACAAAGAGGAACTTTCAGGAAATGATCCAGCTTGGTGAAGAAATGGTTCTCTTGAAATAAAATTTAAGTAAATAAAAAACACCAATTTGTCTTTTGCACACACCTCGGGATGTGGACTGATTCATGCCTACTGGCCCCCACAGGTGCCTTTTCCCCAGGCAGGAAGGTACAGATCCTGGGAGGGGCATGATTGTGTGTGTGTGTATTTTTTTTTTTAAAGGAAATCTCCAGGTGATTTTCAGTCCCTCCCACAGAGGCCCACTGCTGTGCCAAGTGGGCACAGGGCAAATCCCAAAGCTCTTGCTCAGTTATAAGACAAATAGTCAGTAGGTGCCTTCTATAGGCGAAGCGTTGTGCAAGGCACCTGGAGGAAAACTAAAGTATGTGGCCTGCCCTTACCTGTTATATACAGCAAGGCACTTGGTCAAAGCAAAGAGAGCCCAAAGGCATTCCCAAGCTTGGTGCTCCAGACCTCCCTGTGCACTCACATGCCTGTGCTCTTTACTCTCATCCAGGTTCTTTCTCCCTCCCTAGATCTGCTAAGAAGTGTAGTATGGTTGGGTCACCTTTTCCAAAGAAGGGTGGAAACTTCCTCCCCTCAAAGGAAACAAGTGTCCTGTGGTGGCAAGGAATAAGGAGAGTGAGGAATATGACTTTGTGGCAAATGCTTTAACTCGGACGTTAAGAGCTAAGTCTGGCATTGCTGCAATTGAATGGATACTATTGTCCCAACTTTGCAGAAGACTCTGCATATCTTAGTTTGGGATCCCCTGAAAGTGGACCTTTGGACAAAGATTTTCTATGCAAGCAGTTTCTTGGGCAGGGATCCAGGAAGCACGGTGAGGGAGAGGGGAACAAGTGCTGGGAAGGGGAGGGGATCAGTAGAGGACACGCTAGTGAGTGGGCTACTGCTGCAGGCGCATGGGGCTCAGTCCCAGTGGGGACTCTGAAGCCTAGGACCATGAGCTCAAGTAAGCATGCATTGGAATAAGGAGAATGCCCAGACCTTGTAGGACTGTTGGTCATAGAGTCTGAATTGACATTGATAGCTGGGGACATACGGGAGCCAGGTAATACATGGAGTCCTGGCCCAGGTCTAGCTTACAGTGGATTTGTTTGACTCGTAGACCACTGAGTGGTTGTTTTCCTAATCACTCAGTAGAGAGTTGGAATGAAAATGCTTGATGGTTGTCAGAAGTCTCACATTGGAACCTTGACCTGTAGCATAAGAGTTTTAATACTGGGGAAAGCCAAATAGAAACCCAACCCCTGTCTTCGGCCAAAATAGTTTTTAAAAAAACAAAATGCATCCCCAGGAGAACAATGGAGCTTAGTGGTGCCAGCAAAAATTTGAAGAAGGCAGGGGTGGTGTCATTGCCATATCCCAATTTAATCTGTTAGGGAAGCAGGAGGCCAGGCAAGCCAAAGTGACACCATTTTTAAATCAATTCCATCTTAAAACTGGCAAGGCACATTCCTTGCCAGTCACGACCCATGGTCCTGAGATGTTTACAGCTAAGGAAGCAGCTTAGTGATGCTACAAGGACACACTCCTACAACAACAAAAAGTCCAGATGTCCCAATACTCATATATGTTTCCAAGATAATTATAGTTACGCTTTGATGTACTTACACACTAAAATGTCAAGAATAGTTTTATTTAAATCAATAGAATAATTTTGTCATGCTGTCAGCCCACCTGTATGTGGGCACAACTTAGTTTAGTCTCTCCATAGACAAGACCCCTATATAAAAAATTAAACAGAATAAAGATGATACATTCCTCTGCTTGCTTCCTGAGAATATCCTACTCTGTAATGGAGTAGTTTCTAATAAACTCACTTCTTTCACTGTGCTCTGTGACTTGCCTTGAATTCTTTCCTGCATGAAATACAAGAACCTTCTTTTGAGATCTGGATTGGGACCCTATTTTCCAGCAACAAATCCATCAGTCTGGCCACTACAGAAATCAGAGGGTCATGGAGATGACAATGGGCTATCACAAACTCAAGCAATTAGTAGCCTCCATTGTAGCAACTGTGCCGTGCGTGGCAAAGAGAGATTAACACAGCCTTTAGAACATGGTGTGCATAGGGGTGCTGCCCTTGACCTGTACTTTGCCCTATGTATCAGCAAAAAAGACCAGAAGTAGTTCCCCTTCATGTAGGACTGATATAGATTTCTCCTGAGGCCTCTTTCCTTGGCTTGCAGACAGCCACCTTTTCACTGTTTCCTTACCTGGTCTTTCCTTCATGTGCACACATCCCTGGTGCATCTCCCTCTTCTTATAAGGACATCAGTCATACTGGATTAGTGTGCTACTCTTATAACCTCATTTAATCTTAATTACCTCTTTAAAGGCCCTATCTTCAAATATGGTCATATTGGAGGTTAAGGCTTCAACCCATGCATTTGAAAGCGGAGGGACAAAATTTAGTCTGTAAGAGGCACCATGGCACAGATAGACAGAATGACTCAGCCAGCTATGATCAGCCACCTCAATTCTGGCACAAGGAGCTCACAGAGTAGCTAAGGTGACAGACAAGGAGATTGAGGTTGTGCCTGGACCCAACAGCAAGGGTTCCCTCTCATCAAGGCTGATCTAGCTTTGGCTGCTGCTGCATGTCCAACCCATCAGCAGCAGAGGCCAACAATGACACAGAGACCTGCCTAGCCCAAGTGTGTGCCCCCTCCCAGGGGACGAGTGTCACCAATGACTGGCTTCTGCATGGGTATGTAGGTCCAGCCCCTTTTCTTCAATTTGGGAAAACTCTGATGGATCATTCCGGTTATGGAGCTCTTGTGGAAGCAACTGAGGTCTCAGTCATAGCACCATCACAGGTCAGCTTCTCTCTCCGCCCAGTTCTGCCATCCTCACTTCCTTACATGTGTATCTCCCAAGAACACTCCCCAGTAAACCTCGGCACTCAGCTCTCAGAGTCTGCTTTCAAAGGACCTATGATAAGACAGTAACCTTTCTAAAACTGATCTGAGAGTGAGCCTGCATTCAGAATAGTCCTTTCCCCACTGTAGAACACTGATGCCCCTCATCTACTTTAAATATTTCTGTGGCTCACTACTCTAGCTGAAATACACACCTGGCGTTCTACAAAAGGAATCGAAGTATTGTCTCAAAAGACTATCTTCATGACTAATCAAGGCCCACTGAGCCATAGGGCCTCCAGCCTTTCCCTAACTGAGGGATACTTCTGCTAATGGTGAAGCTTGGTGTTAAAAATAATGTTTAGACCTGTTTTGTGATATTCTGAATGTAGAACAGCCAAAACCATTTAGATTAGTATCATTTGTTCTCATAAATGTGAATAGAATGCTTTGTGGGACCACCAAATTCTTTAAGACACGTTACACAAAATGTGCAGATAATCTTAAAAGATTCCTTTTAGAGTTGGTGTGTTTCATTCAATAAACCTGTTTTATCAAATCACACAACATTTCTTTGTTACCAATCATTCTTTTATTTCATCCTATAGAGTATTGCATATTTGTCTTTTTTTTTTTTTACCAAGAAATGAACTTTCTAAAACTTATGAAAACATTTAGATGTTAGCTTACAGAAATACACAGCGATGATAGATTTTTCCTTATTCTCTTAAGGTATATGTGGAAAATAAAGTACAAAGATCAATGGAAAAATGAATACCCTCCTGCCTGCCCATGTTTTCAAGCAATTAATAAATAAGAGAAAAGAGGAAGCAAAGAGACAACAAAAATATATAATGACATCCCTTCACATGGGGTGGGGGAGAAACACCACCTCCTCTCCAACAGGATACCCACACCTTCCAGATTATCTGGGTAGATATCTGGGTAGATCAAATTCCAATAATCTGATCTGCCATCCTCAGAAGATCACGTAGGACTGTCAGATACCTTGTTCTCTTTGGGGAAAGGGTATGGAACACAGAGTCCCAGTAACCACACACCTTCTCACCCAGCCTATGATGGCTTCAGAGCACAGAGACTGCGGTGCCCTTGGCTTCCTTGCCAGGTGCTCCTGTTTGGCTTTCACCCAGCACTTCTCAGCAGACCTGGTTCCTGGTAGTGACGCCTTTGCTTTTCTTCCAGGTCTATTTTTGTCCAGAGTCACCAATTCCCCACCACAAGTCTCTGTTCTTTTCCCCCAAGGACCTTCATTGGTTTCCCTAAAGGGGTTTTCCCTTTCCCAATCCTGGTGCCTTTGAGTCACAGCCGGCATCCTTGCCAGGGGACCACCAGCCCACTCTGCTAGCTGACCAACAATCCTGTTTTTGGGTCTGAGGAAAAGCGTCTCATGTGATCATCAGAGCTCGAGCCAGAGGACATATATGGGCAGGGCTTAGACCAAGGGCCAAAGGCAACAGGCCCCAAGTGAGGGCAGAGATGTGAAGTAATAGATAGTCACTGCTGCTCCAGGCACCCACCTGGGAGAGCCTGCATTGCCCCATGAGTGACCAAGTGGTCCCATTCCTCTGAATATAGCAAAATTAAGAACCTTAGCCTTGAAGAGGTCAGGAGGCTTAAACGGACATTTCTGAAGTTGGGGTCTTTGCACTTGAAGTTATCCAAGTAGTTGAGCATTAGACGTCTTACTCTTAAACCTTGTATGCTCTCCACCAAAAGGTTTGAAGCCTGGTAAAACTCTTGAAAAAATGCACACCATTGTGGTAGCCATGTCTTCAATTAGCCCCTATCCATAGAGCAACATTTTAGTTCAGTGACTGCAAAGACACCCTCTCTTCTTATTTTATCCCTAATGCTTAGGTTGCTGCTGGCACCTAAGAAGTATTAAATAAATATTGATGGCATGAATGATCATTCTGACTTGAAAGGGCATTTATTGAACTTTTTACTCCATCAAACACCATAAGCCCTTGATTCTTATTTCTTCTGCTCTAATTTCTCAGAGCTTGCAAATATTTCCTTGCAGGTCATCGTTGCCACCTGGGCAAGACAGGAAGGCTGCCCTCATCCCACTCACTTGTTCTCCTTTTGATCATATACTCTCATGTTCTCCAATGCATCAAATTAGTGACCTTCTTCTAATCACAGACAAGTACAATAAGATTGGAAAGTGTCATGTTTTGGCAGTTGAACCTGTTTCTATAAGGATCCTGAAAAGACCAAGGTATATTTATTACCCTCAGTTTCTTTCCCTGACTTGCTCTTTGCACTCTGATGGGCCAGCCTTGGAATATCTCCAAGAGCAGCTGTTGGCAGGTCTTTCGCCCCAGGAAAAAAATGTCAGCTCTCTATTACTCAAGTTGTCTCTAAAGATGTTGGTCATTAGCCACTTCACTCTCTCTCACCTGCTTGTGAAACATGGGTTGGATTCCTTCTGACATGTTACATCCCCAGTTGATCTCCTAACGCAAATAGGAATGTATGGAGAGATTCAACCCAGGAGTTTATGACCTGGCTGGGAGGGAAAATCTCCTCCACAAACATCTTCTCTAATTTTTTTGTATCTCTCCCATCTCAACATTCCCACTTCCTAAAGACTCTCATGAAACAGAAGCACAATTTTGTATTGAGCACCCAGTCTGTCTACTATAATACTCTCTGGATCCCTTGTTACAAATATATTTATAATCCTAATTCTAACTAAGGAGTTTAGTTATAAGCTAAACTCCTGTATTTCCTCAGGAGGTGCTGGCCTCACAAATATCCTGCAAGCAAGGAAAGTAGATCTTCTAGGAATGGCAGGAATCACGAGAAGACTGAAGAGTCAGCTCTTTAATTGGACCACCTCAATCGTTTGGGCTGTTAAACAATCTTTTTGCTCAGTCTTTCCCACATTATAGTAATTAAATAGTTCCTCCCACATCCTCAACAAAGTCAAATACAGCAGCTTCACTGGGTGAAAAAGACCACTCTTGATATGGGTGAGAAATGTTCTTTCCCACCCATGAGGAAGGCCAAACAGCGAATCCTCCCACTGCTGAGATTAGAGCAGTTATTTCTGCTAACACTGCCATCCCTTCTCTCTCTAGAACACTTTCTCTGTTATCAAGTTGAGCAAAGCCAGGAAAAAGTAAGCTGGTCAAATGTTTACTTGGTTGGTGAGCGTTGATAAAATGTTGGCGTCTGTGTGGTTCTGGACGAGACATGTACCCCCTGACCCAGCCAGCCCTGGGCTACAGTGAGAACCAAGGAGCAGGTGATAGCTCTTAAACAACCACCCAGTCCCAGGTTTTCAGCCCAGTGTTTGTTCACTTATCCCAGACTCTTGACTCACAAGGGACTGTGTTTATATTGGCTCTGTCCCAGGGTCACTTTGGTTGAGTGGTATCCATTGGTGCGGGTCCTACAGCAAGAGACCAAGTCCTGATGCCAAGAGAGATTAGGAGTTTGCAATGGGAAAGAAGAGGAAGAAACAAAAAAAAGTGTCTCCAAATCAAGTAAGTTGCTGAGATGACTTGAGCTTGTTTCTACTTGCGGAAAACTAAAATCAATCTCTGGTCCGGTTGAAATAATCTTCAGATTGTCTGAACACCATAGTTGGTGGCACGGATTTACAGACGTCTCAGCAGATTAGAGTGCAGGAGAGCAGAGAGTAAGTGGGTTAAGATATGAGCCAGCTTAAAGCTTCACTCAATGGAAACTGTAGCCCCGTCTTTCCAGAGAGGCAAAAAATGAATAATAATAATCGTGATGATGATGATGATGATACATTAAATAAACCTCCTTGGAGCTTTTTGCTGACTTCTTCTGCTGGTGCCTGCACTTTCTGCCTCCCTGGAGGTTCCAACAAACCTTCTGACTCTAAAAGGAAACCCTTCTGACTCCAAAAGTATAGCCAATTATCTCAAGTTTTACAGCATGAATAATCTAATTGGATACTAAGAGGACTCCAGATACTTGCACAAAAACTAAACCGTCACACAGAAGGGTATTATCCCCCTGCCTGGCCTCCTTCTTCCTAAAAGCCTGGAGAGTGAACAGACTTGAGTGTTGAACAACCCCCATTTCCTCCTGCTCTACCGCGAGTGGGCACCGTGGCCTCAGGCATGGGACCAACCTCTTCATGTCCTCTCAGTTTGAGGAGGGAGGTGCTATCCACTGTGCCTCCCTTGATAGGAGAAATCAAGCATGCATTGAAGCCCTTGACAAAGAAAAAATTGCTGAACAAAAGCAAGGTCTGCAGGACATGGGTGCTATTGCTGCTGGGCATTTTGCAAGGATAAATATTACGTAGTCACTCAGTTTGGTAGGAACTTTGCTCGCAAGAATTGGAACTGGAGGGGTTGGAAAATAAAAACTCCAATGGAATAGGCTAAATTCCTTTTATCTTCATTCTTTATTGTTAACTACTTAAGCCACATAATCCCCTCAGTGTCAGATATCCCAGGCCAAGAATCCTATATACCTAGGCACATCGCCACCCCTGCACCACCAGGCCACATAATACTAGAGACTCGTTCAGAAAAACTCTTTCCAGACTGATTAATTGGTGATTGAATAAGTAGGAGAAGGAATAAGGGAAAGGGCAGAAGCAGTAAATGAGAAGAGAATGTAGGAAGCCAAAATTAGCATGGCAGGTACAATGGCACCTGCCCAGATCCCCTCTCTAGGAAGGACAGATGGCCGCAGCTGCCAGGAGGGCCGTTATACCCTTCAGAAGTGGCTGCAGTTGCAGAGAGATGCCTGACTAGGGCATCCCACAACTGACAGATCCAGGCAGGTGTATAAAGGTAGCACTGGGTCATTTTAACCCAATGCTGAACAATGCTGCTAAGCCATTTTAGCTCCTGAGCTTCCCTGGCGTCCGCTGAGGCTGTCTCCTCTGCATCACTGCTCAGCTCCCACCTCTGCCCACTCAAACTTTTCTTGTCCTCACTTCCACTGGTGTCGATCTCAAGGGCACCCCTTAACAAGCATCCTATCCCTTAAAATCCGTCTCAGAATCTGCCTCCAGAGAATGCGACTGTGACCACTAGGAAATGTAGCCAATGGAAATTCTCAAAGACTAAGAGGAGAATGAAGAAGGCAGGGGACACACTCATCTATTTTGTGCTGTCATTGCCGTTCCTTGCCTGGGTGTCTGCTGCAGCAAGGCACTGGAGCACAGTGACAAAGAAACACGTGTTAGGTTCCTGGGAACTCTTTCTCACCTTAGTTTTGTCACTCACGAGCTGTGTGGTCATGGATAAGTCAATGTCTCAGGGCCTCTTTTTGCAAGTTAAGAAACAAGGAGAATAATGATCCTACCTGACATTTGAGTCATCATGAGGATCTCTTATGACCGTGGATGCCAGTGTGCACAGGAGATGGTAACACCCCACCTGCTAGTGATATTTCCCTCTTTTCCAGCCAAAGCTTGGAAAGACAGCAGGACCTTGAAAATGGCAGCCAGAAAGGCAGCCATTTCCACCCTGACCTTCAATCCCCAGGCTGAGGAAGTCCTTGCAGGGAGGAGTTAGCTGCTAGAAGTCATGGGAGGGGGAGGGTACTATCTCATTAAACTCTCATGCCATAGATCATATCGAACACCTGATACCCATGTGTTAAACTCCAGGCCAGTCCGCACACAAAGGGAGAAGGAAATTAACTAAATCCTGCAAACAAATAAAAACTTCCCACAGGGAATAAGCCAAGTAACAGGAGTTACAGAAGGCCTCCCTGAGGAAGTCACACTTGAACTGAGAACTGAATGACGAGAAGGAGGTATGTTGACAAGGAAGGGAAGGAAGGTGATTGCAATCTGAGATGAATATGAGTCCCAAGAAGTCCTCGTGGTCAGGGGAGCAGAGAGCAGAAGGCCTGGAACACGAGGGTAAACCTGGGAGAAGTTGGGAGGCAAGAGTTGAAAACGGGCTGGGGAGAGGATGAGGGCCAAGTTGAGCAAGTCCTGGCAGGTCGAAGACTATTAGCTTTATCCTGAATACAATGGGGAGTTGTTGAAGGGCCTTAAGCAGCAGGCAGATGGTTATACCAGCTGCAGAGGGAAGGATAGGTGGCAGGGAGGTCAGAGTGGGTAGCATTAACGACCATGAGCATTGGTTGATTTACTACGTGCTTGGCACAGTTCTAAGTGTTTAAATGAAGCACAGGCACCCAATAAAATAGGTACTATTGGCCGGGTGCAGTGGCTCACGCTTGTAATCCCAGCACTTTGGGAGGCCGAGGTGGGTGGATCGCCTGAGGTCAGGAGTTCAAGACCAGCCTGGCCAATATGGTGAAACCCTGTCTCTACTAAAATACAAAAATTAACCAGGCATGGTGGCGGGTGCCTGTAATCCCAGCTACTCAGGAGGCGTAGGAAAGAGAATCACTTGAACCTGGGAGGCAGAGGTTGCAGTGAGTCGAGATAGTGCCATTGCACTCCAACCTGGGTGACAGAGCGGGAGTCCGTCTCAAAAAAAAAAGGTACTATTATGATCCCCATTTTAAAGATGAAGACATGAAAATACACAGAGAACAAACAAACACGATGCCAACCAAGCTGTCTGGCTGCAAAGCCACACACATAACTACACAATACTACATGGTGGGTAGACCAGATGGACAGCTATTTTAGTAATCCAAATTTGAGTGACAGCAGTGAAATTGGAAAGAAGTGGATGGATTTTCAAGCGTGTAGGAGATCAAAAGAAAAGACAGAATTCAGTTACACTTTGGCCACAGGGATGTGGGGAGATGGTTTCTGGGAGAGTGATGGGGTGGCAGTGAGAGACACTGAGATATAGGGGTCCAGAAGAAAACCAGGGTTGCAGTATCAGGACGGGCAGGAGGTCGGGGACAGCATGAGTCCACTGGGACCTGCAGAGATTTGAGATGTCCTAATGATATATTTCGTAGTATTGTATTCTTTTAAGGAGACCTGGTTTTATCATCCTACAAGATTCTGGCTCTTTCTGTTTGACTACGATCCATCTGGAATAGTCACCTGTTTAATATAATCTGGCTCCTGTGCACACAGGGAAAGGAGCCACTGTCTCCCTTAAAGTCCCCTTCCAGAAGCAAGAGCGTCCTCACCCCTCCTCAGCCCAGCACATCATCATGCGAAATCATCATGGGAAGCAGGACAGTCCCTGCTATGCAAGGAGAGGACAGTTGAGCATGAGGGCTGGTTAAGAGCAGAGATTTCTGAGCCCAACTCCAAGCCCTACCATTTATGAGTTGTGAGATTATGTCTTTGCCCAATTTATTAATCTGTCTAAACCTCAGTTTTTCTATCTGTAAAATATGGTTCTTGAGAGGCTGCAATGAGATGATATACCTAAGAGAAAGCCCAGAGCCTGGCAGGCAGTAGCCAAGCGATGGTAGCAGTTATTATCCCTAGTGGAAATCCCAGTGCATGAACACTTTTGGATTGTTGTTTGTTTCACAGCTCGAGTCTCTGGAACTGGAGGAATCCCTTCCAGTTACCTCCTGTTCTTGCTTTTCAGATGCCGGGGGCCTATCTTGCCAGAACAGCGGTCATGAGCCATGAGGGCAGTTTCTACACATCTTCCTAGACAGGATGGCTCAGCTCATGAACTGGAAGATGTTTTGCCACTGTTCAGCCACAAGAATGGTTGTCATTTGCTCCCTTGCTTGTAAAGGAAGGCCCATCTATGGCATTTGCTTAGTGAGAGCAGCAGTTTAGAGGACGAGGAAAGAAGTTTATTTGAAGAGAGTCTCAGAAAGTGAAAGGTAATTGTTTTACACAGATGATGGATGAAGCGACTCCTTTTGCAATAAGCTCTTATCTTTCCTTAAAGCTTGTTCCAAGGGGGAAAGGCTATCACCTGGCCTACTGTGATTCTTGGAGTCTCCTCTGGCAAAAGAGGTGGCAGTTGTGGCTTGCCTCCATTTCGTTTTCTTTGCTGAGGCCTCCAGAAAGTCAACCTGCCTCAGAAGGTGCAGGTCCCATGGGCTGTGGCCCCTCACGGGATGGTTACAAGGCAGGCAACGGAGTCACACATTTTGTTGCTTCCCAGGACACTGGAGACTTCTCACCTTGAGGGTGGGAGAGGGTGGGAGAGGTCTGACGGTTTGAAGGAAAGAGGGATTCCTAGATACTGCAGGTCTTGGTAGGGAAAATGTCTTTATTTATGAAGCCTTGGGGAGCACAATCATGAGTGATTTGGGGAAGGATTTCATGGGGAATGGAGACTCTTTGAAACAGACAGGTCTCGCCTCATTTCTCTCTAGTCCCTGGCAGCAGCTGCTCACAGGAAAGAGTGCAGGGTCTTTGCTAAGATTCTCTGAGGTTTCAGCACTGCATAGAAACAAGTAGCTAAGTGTCCAAGTAATTGTCACCATCTGTACCTAAGAGAAAGGAAAACCTCACATGTGACCAGTTTTTTTTTTAAGCAACCATTTCTTGAGAGAATAAAGCGGAAAAACCTGAACTCATCCTTTTGCATGTACTAGGAGAAAGAGAAAACACAACAAAACACACACACCTGACCCCTAGCTAACCTTTCTCGGGATGGGGATGGGAGGGTCCTGTCTGGAATCTCAGAAGTTGGGGCTTCCTAAGGCACCCCTACACCCCCGTTTCCTGGAATCTGCTAAAAGAAAATGGAAAACCAGCCGAGATATTTGACTGAGGTTTCTTAAGAAAACATATTCTCAGTTTGGGTTGTTTTCTGAGGGGAGGGTTGGAGCGATGTGGTTTAAGTAAGAAAATTGCTCATGAACAGTGATGGAAATAATGACTCTCTTGACTGTTCCACATGTCTCTGGCTATAGTTACAGGAAGCAAAGTGGAACAGTGTTTGCAAATTACCTGGGGAACGCGGGCAGAGTGGGCAACTGATCTAAAAGGCTGGAGCCAAGAAAACATCACCGCATCAGTGATCTGGGTAATTCCATGGCTGGAGCATGTGTTTAGTTACTTAAGTGGAAGGTGGGGACGATCTTATTTCGGGAGACTGGCTAGACTCCAAGATGAAATAAGAGAACCTACTTTATCTAATTTGTTGCCCACACTCCCTAGAGACTAACGCATCTCAGGTCTCTCTGACGTCTATCCTAGTGAATCTCAAAAGATTTATTTTCATACTCTTTTAATAAGGTCAGTCAACCAAAATCTAAACTACTTGACTTGACTTTGAAAATGGTTTTAGAATTACAGTTCATAGTATAAGAGCACAAACAGTTTCCATTATCTTTGAATAAACCCAGTAAATAATATTCACAAATTCTAAGACACAGACAATTTTAGTTGTTTGACCATCAGAATCAGTTTTTCTCTGGTGTATCTTTGTGGTTACCCTTTATGATGTCACGTGTCTGCTACCATCTATCTATTCAGGGAAAGATAAACAGAGGGCAAACTATTTGTTTATACCTTTTGGGTTAAAGACACAAAAATTCTGCTTAATTGCCTTCACCAATCAGTAGAAGATCCTAAACTCCTGGAGATCATGGAGCTCAAATGGTTAGGGTGGGCCATGTGTACACAGTCATTCATTCAATAATTCATTCACTCTCTCAGCCAGTCAATAAGTGTTGCACATCTGCAAAGTGCCCGGCACTGGGCTAGGCTCTGGGCATTTCAAGATGAATAAGACCCCACTTCTGAATGATGCAAAGAGCTTTCCAGCTACACAGTGACATTTGTAATGTCACAGGCAGTCCAAGGAGGGAGTGGTTACTTCACAGAAGTCACTAGAGAAAAAGAGTATTTATGCAGGGCCTACAAGGATGGGAAAGATTTTGGCAGGGAGAAACAGAGGGCTAAGGAGCTCTAGAAAGATGAGTTTCCAAGTATAAGCAAACTGAGGAAGCTGGAAATGAGGAAAACAGGGTGGCCACCATGGCTGCAGCTTGGGAAATGCGGAGCGGAGTAGTGGCAAATGAGCCGCTGACAAATCGCCAAGTTTCTTCAGAAGCAACGAGTGGGGGCTTTTCTCTGTAGTAGCTGGGAACCAAAGAAAATGTGTGTATGGAGGCAGAGGCAGAGGCAATCAGGGATCTGATGGGAAAGTTCAGTGTGCTGTCAGGTGAGGAATGCATTACACAGGTGGGTTGGAAATACTGGGATAGGAGGCAAGAGATACAGACTTAAGCAAATGCCTGAGAGGGAAGCAGTAGGTTGCTGAGTGGGGCATTGCTGAGGGCAAGAGGAGAAGGAGGTGGCTGTGCAGAGGGGGCAGGCCACCCATCTGGACTCTGTCCTGGCCCCACTCTTGGCAGCTATGGGACCAGGTTTAAGTGGCTTCCAGTTTCTCTGGAGAGAGAGAAGGGCTGGGAACAGCAGCCCCTCCCCCAAGCCTATTGAGACATCTGTAGGGAAGAGAGTTCAGCTCACTGGGAAGGAGAAGCCTTCAAGGCTGGAGAGCGCTGTGGTGATGTGGTTATCTAATTTTGCTGTGGGTCAGAATTGCCTGGGCAGCATAGCAAGCGGTCCCATCCCTGGAAACTCAGACTGGGCTGCCTTTGTAGCTGCACCACACTTTGGAAAACCCTAATCTCACATCTGGGGTGTTTTCTGATTCTCTGTTTGGAGGATTCTGAAGCTCAGAGGGGCTGGGTGAGTCCAGCCTGAAAGGGGCACATCCCATCACCTCTCTCTCCTCCCACCATTCACAGGGACGCCCAACACGATGCCCCCCGCGTCTTCATCTCTCCCTCTCCACCTCCTCAGTCCCTCTCCCCAGACTTCATGGGAGCCTGTTGAGCTCAAGAGATCCCCAAGAACCAAGATGCAAGCCTGCAGATTTCAGGACAGCTGGTCCTGGTGCTGCTGGCTGCTCGAGAGGGCCGGGCCTCCTCATTGCCGTCACCAGCCCCCGTTGGGCCTCATCAGAGCAAGGCCAGACTCGGCTGATGCACAGTGCTGTATTCCTTGACACCTCCATGGGGCTTGCTACCCAGAACGTCCCAGGCTTGTTGGAAATGCTGAAGCTCAGGCTCACCTCAGATCCACGACTCAGAGTCTGTATCTTTTCCAGATCCTGGAGTGATCGCATGTGCACATAAAAATCGGAGAAGCTTTGGCTTCCATAGCCTCTGCTGGCTGTAACTAATCCTTCCTCACCCCATACTGAGGGAAAAGAAAGAAGGGAAGGGAGGGAAAGGAAGGGAAGAGAAAGGAGAAGGAAGGACAGGGGGAGAGAGAGAGAGAGAAAGGGAAGGAAGGAAGGAAAGGAAGGAAGGAAGGAAGGGAGGGAGGGAGGGAGGGAGGGAAGGAAAAAGAGAAAGGAAGGAAGAACAGGAGGTTAGGAGAGAGGAATGAAAGAAAGAGAATGAGAGAGGGACAGAGGGAGGGAGAAAGAATGATTCTGTGAGTCTCTTAACTCTGGTCCTCCTGTGACACATCTTTTCTTCTACTTTTCCTTTGTTTCACACTTAAGCTTTGAAGATATAAAGTAGGACCAGAGGGTGGGAAATTCAAGAACCTTGAAATAAAAGACCTTTCTGTTTGCTTTTCATTTCCTAAAAAGGAAGTCCTCACTGACTGTTCCTGTAAGGGATATTAAGCTGCGTGGATTATGGGTGATTCGTCACACAGCAATTTGGAGCAGGAAGCACACAAAACCCTAGAGCTAGCCTGCACACAACTAATAGAAGCCCTCAATTAATCGGATTGGCTTCCACCTTCAGGAGAAAAGCAAATACTAAGAAAACAAATTAGCACCTAGAATTTAACAACTTCCCTTTTTTGGTGTGGGGGCACGTTATATTCAGAGTACATGATGACTGATGGCTCGTCTCATAGGCACAGACATCTTTACAATCCTCTAAGGCAGAGTGGTGTGGTGGAAACAGAGTTGGCAGAGGCATCAGAACTGCCCAGGTTTCCATCCCAGCTCCAGCATGCATGGGCTGTGTCGCTTGGCAAGCAGTCTCACCACTCAGAGCCTTGATCTCAGGATTAAAAAAATAATAACCTATTCAACAGAATCACGGTCGAGAAGATTAGGGGTTTGCACAACTGCTCACCTGGTGGATACTCAACTGGAATGAGTTCTCTTTCTCAGTTCCTGCCTACAGATCTATAGACACTTAGCTTAAAAAGCTTTGATTGTGGCCAGTTGCCTGGTCTACCTAATACCAGCAGAGGAGTGTATTTTCCCTACTATGGAGGAACAGAGGTAAAGGTTTTCCAAGTTTGAAGCAATCATACAAACAAAATAGGAGCCCAAAGACTTCTGGGGAGCTTTGGAATGAGAGGTGCCCATTCTGGTTTCAGAAACGCCAGTGCCATCTCTTGGAGGAGCATGAAATTGGTTCCTTGGGCTGAAGAAGCATCCGTGGGGCCCCAGGTAGGTCCAGCTGGTCCTCTCCCTCTTTCTACTGTAGTTTCAAATTGGAACCCCAGGGGTTCTTCGAAGGGAAACATTCTTAATTATTTCTTTATAAAGGTCCTGCATACCTTTGTTTGTCTCTCTTCCAATCAAACCATTCTTTCTCTGTAATTTCATTGGGTCCAGTATTTCCAAATTTCAGTCCCAGTTTGTAAATCTACAACTCAACCCAAACCTTCAAAGACTGAATTTTCTAAGTGGTTAGTTATCCCTCTAACACAGAGGATCTTCCTTCTAACACCCTAGCAGAGGCTGGGTAGCCTAGCACTCAAGATCCTGGACTCTGAAGCTAGACCACTGTGGTTAGCATCCCACCTCCACTCAGCCTTCCAGCTGTGCGACCTTGGAAAGTTACTTGACCTCTCCGTGCCTCAGTTTCCCCACCCACAAAATGAGGCTGACAATAGATACCACCTAGAATGGTTGTTGCAGCATTACAGGAGTTCACACCTGCAGCACTCGGTGCAGGCCTGTGACGGATCATGAGCTAAGTTTGCCATCATCTTGGTTTTCAGTGGCTGTTCCCTTACATAACACTTACAATGTTGGGCTAGGATTTCACTTGACTTGTCAGGGTTGCCCACCAGGTGGTGTTTCTGTAGCATGGGCAGTAAGGACAGCATAGATCTAGGCCACACTCAGAAATGCACATGGTTAGCACACAAACCCCGTGATTCAGATGCAGGTGGTCTGGGGGCCTGATTTTTAGAGCTGCTGCACTCAGTTTTGTGCTCCTAGGGGGCAGGGACTAGCTCCATCCATCTCAGACCCCAGCCTGTGTGCAGCGAGCACCCACCCCCTTGAAAGTACTCAGCTCAAGTTGCTTTCCTTCTCCATCTTCTTTAATAAATGATCTTGGAGTGAACAAATGGGAGGCTGACAGTATTACACTAAAATAACAGGAGTTTCTGGTCACCTGAGAAGCACAATGGTCTCTCATCTTCTCTTTACTCCATTAGGAGTTCATATGCCTGCATTTTCCTTATTAAATCTGAGGTGCTTTTCTGAACTCTATCTGAGAAGGAGATGAAGCAATCAATGAGTATCTCACACACAAACACATGGAAACAGGTTCTTAGTGAGAGCGGTGGGGACTCTGACTCCAAATTTAATGATTTTTCACTAGACAGGAATGATGCTTCCCTTCACTAGAAAGCAATGATGTCTTTGGTGGTTGCATCAATGACCAAACATGTATAATAAACTGCTTCTTTGAACTTGAGGACATCTGATTAAGAGATAGAAAGCAAAACAAGCCTTCACAGATGGTAATAGTGCTGGGACACACCACCTTTTGTGAAGAACTGAAGAGCATATATTAATAACAGAAATCACATCGGTGTGCCCTTACTGAGAATCAACAAAGGAGAACACGTCTGTGTTTTGTGGAAACATGACTGAAGCCTTCATCCAATGAGGTTGGCTGGCCCCGTTCTCCTCGTGCCATCAAGCACCTCTACGCTGACTCAGTAGAGCAGCACAGCCCTGTGTGTGGAGAGATTCCCATGCACCATGGGAAGAGGGACCAAGCCTGGGCCCTGAAGGGCACAGCTGGTGCAGTCTGCAGGAGGCTCCGTGTTTCAATGACTGTGATGTCCCCACACCCCAAGGGCCATCTGTAGATCTGCTGCTCCAAAGTTTCTCACAGTGGCTTTTCTTTGGAGGTCACTCTCCAGTTAAGTGGGGGACCAACTGCAAACTTCTCCCATCAATATGAACTGCAATATGATATTGCAGCAAACAAAACACACACACACACACACACTCATCCAGAAGCATTTAACAAGAGAAGTGTGTACCCACACATTTAGTCCCAAGATCTCTTTCCAGGCCCTGTCCAGGTTCATGGTGGAAGGCTGTCCTCTGCACACTGGCTTCCCCAAATCTTGCCATATTCCAGAGCAGGGGAATCCTTTCTCCATCTTTTGGCTCAGATCTACTGCGGAGTGTGGGAGAAATATTAAACGTAATGATCCTTGATGGTTAAAGCTGCCTTATCAAGTTCCCGCCCCTGGGTTTAAATAAAGTCTCTTTTTCTGCCAGCTTTAGATAAGGATGGAGGGTGAGAGAAACAGAGACAGAAAGAGAGAGAGAAGAAGGGAGAGAGGCAGAGAAGCAAGGACTCTATAGGGAAAGAAAGAGGTTGGACATTAATTCGTTTTATGAATATTTGTTTTATTCTTCTTAAGAACAAGGTTTGTCCCAGGTGCCTTGGGGGCAAGAGAGAATTTAAGGGGTGGCAAGGGGCCACTGTCCCGCATCTTGGGGACGTTGTAGGCAGGCAGGTAGAGATATGCTAAGGTTCCCGGGTCCTGGAGATGCCAGGCAAGTTGGAAAATGCAGAAGAGGAGGCTGGGATGGACAGGGGTCATTTTGGCTGAAGCTGGTTATGAGAGGCTTAGAAGGTGAAAGTGTCTGCTGTGCTGGGCCCTGAAATGTGGGTCTTCTGTGGCCACAGTGGGAAAGGGGAGCCCTAGAGGTCCTTGAACAGTCTGAGTGACAACACCTGGGCTGCCCAGCCCCAAAGGCCAAAACCAAGACATGTCTTTGTCTCAGAGGTTGGGCCTGGGGTCTGGAGCTGTGGATGCTGACCCTTTCATGGGCATGGGGACCCTTTCATGGGCATGGGGACAGGTGAAAAGCAGGAGCGAGGCAGGCAGGAGTGGGTACCAGCACCAGTCCACAGCCATGAGGCCCGTGCCAGGCCAGCCTGTGGGGACACTGGGTCCCTGAGAGAGACATAGAAGCTCCCACCAGCAGAAGACTTGAAGGTGGTCAGTTCTGAAGTCCTCTCCTTCTTAGGCCTGGACCTGGGGACACAGGCTCCAGCCAGCAGCAGGAGCCCACGAAACTCATTTGTCCCAATCTTCTTCCCAAGTCTCAACAGCTTTCAGGGGGTTCTGTGACAGGTGCCCCACTTCCAGCTCCACAGCCAGCCCTACGCTAACTCTGACAGATGAAAGCCCTCAGAATCCCCTTCTTCAATTGTACTGAACCCAACTTGTGGAAAGCAAAACAATATTAAAAATACTTTTTAAGAAACTCTAGAATATATTGTCATCAAAGTGATCACGGTTCTGCTTATTTTTGGTCATCGCAATCAATGTACTGAGCCCCCTTTGCCCCGACCCTAGCAGGGCCTGAGTCTCAGCGTCCATAAAACGAGGCTATGGCCCTTGGGGAGTTCCATACGGTGCCACAGTTGGCTTCTGAGTTACTCTAGAGTGATAAATGCAGCCTTGGCAGTAAAATACCACAGAGGTAATGAGTGCGGACTCCGTGCTCCCTCCGCAGGGGCAGGTGCGTGAGGCTCTAGCGCCACCTCGTGGGCCGTGGGATTCGTGCCCGTCTTCTCCCGGGCGGGAGTTCCTCTGGAGCCAGGAACTCTTTGGGCTCAGGGTGTCTTTTTAGAAAAGCTTCTGACGTTGGTTCTTCTTTAGTGGACCTTCTCCAGTAAAAAGAGGTGAACAACTCCGAACTTTTCCCCACCTAAAGGGATTGAAAGGCTGTTTCAAAGGAATTAGAGCTCTGAGACTGCAACCCACAAAACACACGATAGCATATACACAGAGATGCACATAGAAACATAGACACACAGGGACACACACCAGAGATACACACACACACACACGGACAGGCAGACACATGGCCACAAACACATATGCAGAGATGCACACAGAAACATACACACAGGGACACACACCAGAGATACACACACAGACACACACGGACAGGCAGACACATGGCCACAAACACATACACAAAGATGCACACAGAAACATATACACACAGGGACACACACTAGAGATACACACACAGACACGGACAGGCAGACACATGGTCACACACACACACACACACACACACACGCACACACACACAATGATATTCAACAAGGGAAGGGTGCACCCACAGGCTCAGTCTTGAGACCTCTCTCCAGGCTCCTGGGTGGGTTGGGGAAGCTGAGCCTCCCTGCCTGCTCATAGCATACAGCCTCCACAAATCTTACTCTATTCCAGAGTGAGATGGGAACGTTAAAATTGATGATCCCTGATGGCCAAGGCTGCCTTATCAAGATCCTGCTCCCGATTCAATAAGAAAAGATGCCTCTTGAGCCAGCAGCAGATAAGGCTGCAGCCCTGGGCGTTCCCAGGAGAGCGAACAATGGAAGCCCCCAGGATGCCTCTATATGAGGTAGGATGGTTACTTGCTCAGTCTCTGCCTGCCAGGCCCTTATCTGGGAGGCGCTAGTTCGGGTCGCACCCTCCTGTGTTCCTAGCTGGGGCTGCCGCCCACCAGGCTTCTGAGGCCTTCCTGGTGGGGGTTGGTGGAATGGTGGCCGGGGCAGGGCGTTGATGGTGCATCCTGAAGTGCTCCCTGCACCTTTCCCAGAAAAAGAAAAGGACACCATGAAAACACTTCACCCTAGACGTGGTTTACCCTCGGGAAAGCTGATGTGAAGGAAGTTCCAGGGGGCCAGGGATAGAAAAGGATTTAGAAAGACGAAGGCAACAGACAAACGACACTTACCAAGTGCCCAACGTCTGCAAGTCCTGATAGTCACAGGGAAGGATATCAGCTGGGGGGAAACCTCACCTTTTAGGCCTGTGTGTCAATTTTGCACTGCTGAGCTGTGTGACCCTAGGCAGGTTACTTAACCTCTCTGCGCCCTGGCATCTCCATCTACAAAATAAAGCTTCTAACAGCACAGGCCTCACACACCTGTGTGGAGACCCCATAAGTCAACAACATGTGTTTACCTGAGGAAATGAATGTGGGTGCCCCTTTAGGCCTGTCCCACAGAGTTATACACCTGAAAGACCTCAGAGTGAGTCCACACCCCTTACCAAGTAATGCAGGCCTTGAATAATCGCCACTTGAAGGGAGGTGGGGAGAAAGAGCCCCGTCACAGCACAGCTAAATTTACTAAAAAAGAAACTCTTTGCCCACTTATCTTTCGAAAGTGCCTCACAGCAGAGGCAGCCCCAACCCCTTCCTCTCTCTCCAGCCTCACCTCTCCTCCTAAAATTCAGTTCCTCCTCACACTCTCAGTGCCTGGCCCCAGCCATGCATTGGATGCCCTGAAGAGCTTTTGAAAAGGACCAATCCCTGGGCCCTATCTCAGGTGTGTCTGAGCATCTGTAGATTTTAGAAGCTCTGAGGAGGTTTTACATGCATTTAGGGTGGAAATCACTTGTAAGTATATTTTTTTAACTGTTCCCTTTAAATATGAATCAATGGACCACTTATGGCTTCTGCTAATTCTCTTACATATGCCCATGGTTCCTTGTTGCAGTATCATTTGTATAATAAAAAGATTGGAGCTAACCAGAAAGTCCGTCAATGGGGGGAAAATTAAATAAAATGTAGTTCATTCAAGCAATGGAATACTATGCAGCTCTGAAAAGTGAATCAGGAAGCTTTCTATGAACGGATGTGGAAAGTCTCCAACGTACAGCATTAAGTGGAAAAAGCAAGACATACAGTAGTGTGCACGTTCTATATTTTACATAAAATGTGAATAAAGGCAGTTTATATTCATGTTTTCTTAGATATACATTTAAAAAACTCTAAAAAGATACACAAAGAATGGTCTAGTAGTCATCATGGGGGGTCTGGGAAGGCGAGAGATAATATATTATATTTTCAAGTTTTTGAATTATGAGAACATGTCATTCATTCAAAAATTGAATGTAAAAAGGGTTAAGAAAGAGAACAAAGCAAGGGCCAGGGCACGTCTCCACTGTCTGCCCTGGCCTTCTCAGAAGTGGATCACACCTGGTGCTGGGCAGGGGGACAGAAATTGCTGTGGCCTGAGCAGAGCCTGGGTCCAGCCAGCATCTATGCAGCCCACGTCCTCCCAGGGAATTTCTCTGTGCTCTGTTTTGAGGGGATGGTCCTGGTACTGGAGTTGCAGAGCTAGGTCCCTGCTTCTTGCATATCCCTGAGGCTGCCCTGTTTGCTCTTCCTGTGTGGAGGGCATTGGCAGAGGCCTCTGGCCTGTAGAACCTTTGTGAGCTGAGCCACAACTCACTTCGAGCTGTTCTCTGCCCTGGCTTTGCTACCCTGAGGTCTCCAGTGCCATCCACACCTTCCTTCTGCCACTGCCAACAGCCACAGGTGACGGATGGGGACCATAATGTGAGAGGAGAAGTGTGTACTGGAAATCAGCATGAAGGGATATCCAAAGACCTGGAGAAACCCAAATCACATGGGGATGGGAGAGTGAAGACCCGAGGGAGGGATGTGCGGCAAGCCCTGCTCTGAGCTCTGAGGGTGCAGGTGTAATCAAGACTGAGTGCTACCCCACCAGACCTGTAGACGAACTCTCCTTCCGGTGAGGCAGTGAACCTGCAAGAACGGGAAGGTGGTGGTGGGATGGGTGCCATGGAGGAAATGAGGAAGCAGGAGATACATTGGGAGCCAGGTGGGGTTGCAGTTCTCAGCAGGGTGGGGCTGAGGTGGTGATGGGCGAGGGAGTGAGCTGTGGAATATCCAGGCAGGGAGAGCAGCAAGTGCAAAGGTGCTGGGACAGGAGTGGATTTTGCGGGTCTGCAGGGCAGTCAGTGTACTGGGAGTGCAGTGGATGAGGTAGGACATGGAGGCCACAGAGTCTCAGAAGCTGTCAGAGGCTGGCGTGCAGTCAGGTTCTGCAGGGCGTTGTTGGCCACTAGGAGGATTACAACTTTTTCTCTTACCCCAAGTGGACTTGAAACCATTGGAGGGTCTGAGGGAAGAGTGATATGGTCAGATGAAGTTTTTAAATCATGTATTTAATTATTCTAGTTGATGTGTAGAGAATGGAATTGGCGAGGGAGGAGAGAGTAGAAGTAGGGGGACGAGTTAGGACTGATGGGAGATTGAGTTGCTCCTTGACCGTCACAGGATTCTGCATCCTCTGCCTTTACCATGGGCCTTGCTGCCTCCCCCAGGGACAGAGTGTACCCCTCCAACCCTATTGACTGCACATTTGGCCATGTGACTTGCTTTGCCTCAAGGGACATAAGCAAAGGCCACATCTGAGCAGAAGTTTTGAGGGCCATTGCCTGGTTGGCTCTTGCTTTTTTCCCTCTGCTCTGAGAACAGGCATTTCCAACAGGGGGTCCCCTCCAGCCCAGGTCCTAGAATGGGAAAGCCTACGGAGCAGGGCTGCCACCGCGGCACACAGCCGTGACAGACATGGGAGTGAGAATGAGATGGCTGTCATCGTAAGCCTCGGAGATGTGGAGATTGCTGACCGACACAGGGGCCCTTGGGGTACCAGACTACAGAGGCACTGCTGGAACGGTGTGAGGAGAGTTGACTTTGTAATGTTTTCTGAACAGCAGAGCTACCCAAATTGGAGTTTGATGTATGGCATGAGGGAGAGTTTGATTTGGTTTAGGGATATGTTTAGTTTGAGATACTCATTAGACATCTAGGTAGAGGCTGGAGTTCCTAGAAAATGCCAACTATAGGTACAACTTGGAGTCATCTTCTCACATTTGCAAACTCAATATATGCAAATGGTATGAAAAGTCATGAGGCTATACGTGATCAACCAGAGAGAGGGTGTAGAAAGAGGTGTGTTCTTAGGACCTGGGGCACTCTAGCATGTGCAGAATGGAGATCTCAAAGGGCGAGTGAGCACTGACCTGGTGGTGGCGTAGGCAGGTGCATGTCAGGGAGACAGAACCTGTGTGCAAATACAAGGAAGGTGAGTGATATGGTTTGGCTGTGACCCCACCCAAATCTCATCTTGAATTGCAGCTCCCATAATTCTCACATGTTGTGGGAGAGAGCCGATGGGACATACTTGAATCATGGGCGCAGTTCTCATGGTGGTGAATAAGTCTCACGAGATCTGCTGGTTTTATAAGGGGAAACTCCTTTTGCTTGGCTCTCGTTCTGTCTTTGCCGGCTGCCAGGTAAGATGTGCCTTTTGCCTTCCATCATAATTGTGAGGCCTCCCCAGCCACTTGGAACTGTGAATCCATTAAACCTCTTTTCCTTTATAAATTACCCAGTCTTGTGTATGTCTTTATCAGCAGCATGAAAATGGACTAATACAGCGAGAGAGCCTGACACCTTCAAGAAGGGGGCAGAGGACAAACTCTCCAGCCTGCCTGGGCTCATGCCCAGCACTGTGGCCCTTCTCTATCCAGGAGTCTTCCCTGTCATTATGCACACCCTCAGTCACTGTCCTCTGCTTGGCAGAACCTCTCTGGACTCACAGTTTGTGGACCAGTTTGTTCTCATTAATCCCACGACTTAAATTTCTACCACCCATGACATACAACCTTTCCCTCTCCTAACTCAACCCCTTCGTCACTTTTCCCCACTTCTGACATAAAGGTAACCTATCTTCCTAAATTACAGTTTCTTGTGGCCCAGCCTTGACCCAGTACCAATTTTTAGGAGATGATTTTTGTCACCATAGGTTTTATTTTACTGTGAACGGCATAAGATTTGTTTGGGGCTCTTCTCTCTCTATATCCACCTTCCCTGCCCTCCAGTTCACCATGCTCCCCCAGCATGATCTCCAGTCTTCCCTAATGGCTGTTGGCTCCACGTCCCTCCAGCACTCTAAGAGTTATCAGCCTGCAGAACTATGAGCTGCTCAGGTCACCCTACAGCAAGTCACTCCTCCCACCCAGATCATTCTCCCTCAACCCATCAGAGCAATCCCTCGAAAACAGGAAGGTGGCCCTTCACTCCCTTCCCTGCCACACTCCTGCCTGGTAATTCCACCATGGCTGCTTTCAGCCTCACAGGGACCTCAAGTCCCTGGATACTTCCATCCCTGCCATGATGTCTGGAACTCTCAAGAAACATTTTGGACAGTTTATCTGCCTGCTCTTGGATTTATTGAGTAGTGAAGAAACTCTGTAAGTTCACATATCTCTACTCTATCCCTGACAATTTTTCTGGGTCAGGAGAGGAACCAGAAAAGGAATGGAGTTGGGGATTGAGGAAAGAGGGAAGAAACAAGAGAAGGAGTACCTTGGGCAGCTGGGCAAGAAGAAACAAAGCCACACCATCCAGAGACAGGGATTTTGGAATAACTGCAAAGTCACAAAAGTATTGGGAAGATGACTTAATGCCTCTTGAATTCAAATCCTCAGACATACACAGATATTATGGTGATCATCATAGCAAAGCTAGCCTTCCCAGGAAAGAGAATGCCAGAGGTTTTCCTCAGAGGAGGCATAGAATTAGCCTAGCCAGTGATCAGTTAAAGGACAAGTGTTGACTTTGACTTTACCCCAGTCCACTCACGCTGCCACCCCCATGCCCTACAGAGCCAGCCGTGTCCTTGTGTAAAGCACACCAGGAGACACCAAAGATATCACAGAGCAGGTCCAAGTGGCACATGGGTTCTGAAACCTTAATGCAAACCAATGGCATGCTGGTATCTGATCCCACCATGACCTTCATCTCGAGAAAGGTGCCACGAGGCTGTTTCTTGAAAGGAAATTTTGTTGACCTGGTTCCTACACTGAATATGACCACTCACTACCTGGATTTCTTTAGCCATTTGGAATAGGAGCAAGACCACAAGCGCTCATTACCTTCCTGCATGAAATTACATCTCCTGGGAGGAAGACAGCCATAAACATCAAGGTGGGTGTCACCTGGTCTTAATTTCTTGGCTTCATTAGAAAAATCTGAGAACTCGGAACGACATACCCACAGAGAACATTTGGGTTTACATAAACTAGTATTTCCTTCGTCTATAAATACATAGCCAGTTTAATGTAAAAGAATTGTGGGCCCAAATCAACAATTTTAGGGTATTTAATTAGGATATTATTCAGTAGGCACAAACGGCTCTTCCTAGTTCTGTATTTGATTCACCACTGAAAAATTTGAAACTAGGAAGCAGATCTCTAGAGAAGTTGCATTTATTATTTTAGAGTAATGGTAAGCTTTGGGGATTTGATGAAAACGATGGGCCATCTCATCATAAAAATTCACACATACAAACATTTTTTTCTATGCAATTTAGAGGGTACCCAACCCCAGCTAAGAATCTCTGATCTATTGATTAAAATTCTAAAATAACTAAAATAATATGCATTTATTTATTTATTTTGAGATGGAGTCTTGCTCTGTTGCACAGGCTGGAGTGCAATGGCATGATCTTGGCTCACTGCAGCCTCTGCATTTCGGGTTCAAGCAATTCTCATGGCTCAGCCTCCCATGTAGCTGGGATTTCAAGCGTGTGCCAACACGCCCAGCTGATTTTTGTATTTTTAGTAGAGACAGGGTTTCACCATATTGGCCAGGCTGGTCTTGAACTCCTGGCCTCAAGTGATCCACCCACCTCGGCCTCCCAAAGTTCTGGGATTACAGGCATGAGCCACCATACCCGGCCCCAATATGCATTTTCTTAGTGCCTGAAAGCTACCATGACATGGGCATGAAATGGGCCCAGTGCAGACTACATGTGTGAGAAGAGACTTCCTCCAGGCCAGCACGACACTTCTTCCCTATGGTCACAAGTGCCTTTTTCCTCTTTGTGTAACAACTCCTCTCTAACCATCTGCAGTTTGCATGTGTTGAACCAAACCCTAACTCCAAAAACTTAGGTCTGGTCAGTTGGAACCTCCCATTTATTTGGCTACAGTGATGGGTTCAGGGATGGCCATGTGACCAAAGTCAGTGAGTGAGACTCAATTCCAGGACTCTCTTGAGACTACTGGGAAAAACAAATGCTATTTCTGTTGGAGTGGTTGAGAGGCCATGATGTAAGCCAGGGATTCTCAACAAGTGGTGATTTCACCTCCCATGGGACATTTGGGAACACCTGGAGACATTTTTGGTTATCACTTCTAGGTATGTGCTACTGACATCTATTGGGTAGAAACCAGGGATGCAGTTGAACCTCCTACAAATGCGTGGGACAACCATCCCCAACAAAGAATTATTCTGCCACAAATGCCAATAATGCAGAGGTTGAGAAACGCTTCTGTAAGCTTAGAGTTTGAGCAACTATTTTGGTGTTGCATAAAATGAGCCTGCCCAAGACTGAGGCCAACTGAAAGGAGATAAAGCTGAGAGATGGAGGAAGGGCAAGTCATGAAGATGTGCTTTGAGATCTGGGATGCATCTCTGTCTGAAGTTGAGCCCTGGACTTTACAAAACTGTATCATTTACAAGTAATTGCTTCCTGATTCAGCCTTCTGTTGATTCAACAACACATGTTCGTTAGGTGGCTGCCAAGTGCCAGGACTCTTACTTTCATTGAGTTATACCAACAACGACGTTAATGAGAAACAAAAAAATAAAGAACATAGAACTAGGAATGACGGATTGCATACAGAGGCTAATTTAGATGAGGAGGAAACTGGAAATCAACAACAGAACATCCTCCGTGTGCATGCATTGTGGTCCATGATGTATGAAAATGTAAAGTACATGATATTTGGTGCTCCTGAAAGAGTGTGGCTGCAGTCACAGTCATCAAATCATTGCAGTGTCTTCACAAAATCTCAAGTTCAGAACCCCTCTAGGATTGCTATGTAGGTACCAGTATAGGAGAGAGCATTTCTGATCTTTAAAGAGAAAACATGCAGGATTCTACCTTCAGATGGCAGTTTATTTCCTGGCTGGGGGCACAAGACAGACATTTGGTATCGAAGGACTTTGACTCCTAGATGCTGGCAAGGCTCTGGAGAAATAGGAACACTTTTACACTGTTGCTGGGAGTGTAAGTTAGTTCAACCACTGTGGAAGGCAGTGTGGCAATTTCTCAAGGATCTAGAGCCAGAAATACCATTTGACCAAGCAGTCCCATTACTGGCTATATACCCAAAAGACTATAAATGGTTCTATTATAAAGATGCATGCACACATATGTTTATTGCCACACTATTTACAATAGCAAAGACTTGGAACCAACCCAAATACCCATCAATGATAGACTGGATAAAGAAAATGTGGCACATATACACCATGGAATACTATGCAGCCATAAAAAGGAATGAGTTCCTGTCCTCTGCAGGGACATGGATGAAGATGGAAGCCATCATTCTCAGCTAACTAACACAGGAACAGAAAACCAAACACTGCATGTTCTCACTCATAAGTGGCAGTTGAACAATGAGAACACATGGACACATGGAGGGGAACATCACACACCAGGGCCTGTTGGGAGGTGGGGGGCAATGGGAGGGAGAGCATTAGGACAAATACCTAATGCATGCAAGGCTTAAAACCTAGCTGATGGGTTGACAGGTGCAGCAAAGCACCATGGCACATATATACCTAGGTAACAAACCTGCACGTTCTGCACATGTATCCCAGAACTTAAAGTAAAATTTAAAAAAATTAAAAAATAAAATAAAATAAAATAAAAGGACTTTGACACCACAAAATTGCTGAGTCCTGAAAGAGAACAAATGGTTCTGTGCAGACCAGGCACTGCAGAGAGGTGCACAGCTGAGGGGCAAATGAAGGCTCACATGGAGCCCAAGCTCCCATCACCCAGTCTTGCACTTGCCTTGAGGGTGTGTAACCCCAGGGAGGGGCACATTGTTATGAATTATTTGCCCAGAGGGTTTGTCTGCCCTGAGCAAGTGCCTTTACTTATTTACACGAAGGGGTCTTCTGTGCTGGGTGGTAGGCCCACTGGTGGAAGCTATAGTGTGCCCCAATCTCTCTTCTCATGCCTTCTCCATAGTCACAGAGCAATGACAGCATTCTTCTGGCTCCTTGCTGTCAGATGCAGGCACTGCCTACCATCTGATCAGTGGGGAGTAATCACACATGCCATGCAGCAGCTTATAGGGACTTCCCTAACGGACATCTGTCACGTGCTTTTTGTCCCTGTTCTTTATCCTTTCCTCATTAGTGCTAGCTGGACTGCAGATGTTATTCAACCAAAGACACATGCCCTGATGAAACGCACACGGGGCCTGCTGGGGAAGCACTTGTTGGAGAAAACTCCAGGAGTCAGGAGCAGAAGTGAGCATGTGGATCACCTGCTGGACATAATGGTTCTGCAGCAGTGCAGAGAGAGCTTACAGGGCCTGGCATCTGACTGTGGGAGAGGGACTTAACCCTTAGGAGGGTTTTAAACTTATGTCTCCTAGAAAGACTAGGAGTTTGGATCCAACAGCAGTAAGAAGCAGCGGGACCTGTCTCTAGTTTAATTCCATCAGCTCAGATTCATGGCTGAGGAACACCCATCCCATCCCTTGGTGAACCAGGGTTTGAAGTCCAAACCTTGCAGTCGCAGTTTCCATGACATGGCAGATGGGACCTGATTTGCCACCTTGAGCACTCAGCTGTACCAACTCAGACACCAACCTGTGGGAAATCAGTCTTGAAAAAGACTTATAGCCTGTGTTGTTCAGTTGTTCCAACACAAGTCTCAGAGTTGCTCTGAAGGTATTCTGTAGATGTGGTTAGCATCAACAATCAGTTTGCTTTGAGTAAAGAAGATTATCCTTTTTAGCCTGGGTGGGTGGGCCATGTTGAAAGACATTAAGAGCCACACTGAGAAAGAAGAAATGCTGCTTGTAGATGACAATGTCAGCTCCCACCGCAGAGTTTCCAGCCTGCTAGCCTAAGAATTTCAGGCTTTCCCAGCCAGACCCCCAATTCCTTGAAATAAATAAAGACATATCTTACTGGTTCTGTTTTTCTGGTAGAACTTGGACTTGCTTTTCCGTGAATATGTTGGAATTAGAGCATCTATCTTAGACCAGCATAACTATGCACAGGGGAGCAACAAGATAACAAAGATCCTGGATCTTCTTACCCTGCGGATCCACAACAGCCCTTGGCCATACACCTCTGGATTTTTACACAGAAAAGATGCAAACTTCTACCTTGATGAAGCCATTGTTTTTCTTCTCTCATAGCAAACTTAATCTTAAGTAATGTATATTTATTGGGTGACTATTATTTGCTCAACAGATAAGGAAAGAGAACTTCTGAGGAACTAAATGACACACCCAAGATCAAGCAACCAGCAAGTGCTAGGAAGAAATGCATGCCTGTGAGGTTTGAAAGCCCACACTATTTCAACTACAAAATCCAGAATTTCAGGGTCCCACCTATGCTTCTACAACAGCTCTTTTACATCTAGGCGTGGGGGGAATGTTTCCTTAAGCAATAGTCTTTGGCTTCAGAAAATCTGAGCGTCGTCATATACTTTCACAATGGAATGAGAGAAGAACCAGCCAAAGGTATTTCAGAAGCAGAGGGAGCACTTTGCAGATCTAAGGTCTACCAAGGCTCTCTCAGCTTAGCCACTCTTCAAGTCTAACGCGATGTACTAGGTTAGGCAGAAGTCATAGGCCGAAGTCCAGAGAAAACAAGATGCATCAGTCACTGTGTAACTATTTATTGCTATGTAACAAATTTCTCCATAAACATTTATTACCTCACAGTTTCGGTGGATCAGGTATTCAGAAGCAGCTCAGGTGGGTGGCTGGTGGCTCAGGGTCTCTCATGAAGTTTCAGTTAAGATGTTGACCAAGACTGAGGTTACATGAAGGCTTGACTGGGGCTGGAGAATTGGCTTTTGACAGGAGGCTTCATTTCCTCATCCCATAAGCTTCTCTGTAGGGCTGCAAGTCTTCATGACATGGCAGTCTTTTCCCCCAGAATGAGTGATGCAAAGAGAAGGCCACACTGCCTTTTATGACCCAGTCCCAGAAGTCACACACTGTCACATCTGCTATATTCTATTCATTAAAAGCAGATCATTGGGTCCAACCTATATAAAAAGGGTGGGGAAATTAAGCTTCCCTCTTGAAAAGAGGAAAATCATAGGCGACCCATATTAGAACAAGACAGAATTCTGCACAGACATTCATCAACAATAACTAACCAACAGAAGGCATTTGGCAGAGGAAGCAAACCTTCTGTGGAATAACGAAACCTACAGTACAAAGAGTGAACTCTCAGCCACCTCCCAGGAGGACATGAAACATCCTCTGCAGAGAACAATTAGAGTGCAGCACATTTCACAACATTGCTGAACACTGCTCCAACAGGGGCACGCTCCTGGTGGAAGCAAAACTGGGGCTCAGCTTCCATCCTAGGCCTCTGGGCCTGTGATAGGAAAGGTTCTCTTTCCATGTTATTTAAAAAATAACTAAAGTCAAAGGGACATTGTATATACAGAACAGTGTCTGAAATGAACATGTATAACCAATAAAGAAAACACTACCACAAAGAGAATTAGAACATTGCCAGGCTCTTAAAAGATCTGATTCTCCCTACTTAACCCCATCCCTCTTCTTCCCGCTGAGAGGTAATCACTATCTTGGCTTTGGAATAATTATTCCCTTGCTTTTCCTCATTTTTTTGTGTTTGTTTTGTTTTTTTCACTACCATTGCATGATCCCTAAATAATATATTATCTTTGTCTGCTTTCAAAGTGTAAATAAATGGAAGTATATCATATATGTTGTCCTGCTACATGCTTCTTTGGTGTGACAGTGAGTTTGTTAGTTTCATTAATTGCTGTATAAACTCCATTATGTGGATATACCTGAATTGGCTAATCCAATCTAATGTTTATGGATTCTTGGTTGATGAATGCTCATGAAAAAATTTCTTTTTTCTATATGCATGACCCAATCACCTCCCACCAGGCCGCAACTCCAACATTGGGGATTACAACTGAACATGAGATTTGAGCAGGGACATAGATCCAAACTGTATCAGACTTTTTTTATTAACTTTAATTTTGAGTTCAGGGGTACAAGTGCAGGTTTACTACACAGATAAATTTGTGTCATGGGTGTTTGTTGTCCAGACTGTTTCGTCACCCAGGTATTAAGCCTAGTACCCATAAGTTATTTTTCCAGATCTTCTCCCTCCACACCCTCCCCGCTCTGAAAGGCCCCAGTGTGTGTTGTTCCTCTCTATGTGTCCATGTATTCTCATCATTTAGCTCCCACTTATAAGTGAGAACATATGGTATTTGGTTTTCTGTTCCTGTATGAGTTTGTGAAGGATAATGACCTCCAGCTCCATCCATGTCCCTGCAAAGGACATGATCTCATTCTTTTTATGGTTACATAGTATTTCATGGTGTATATGTGCCATATTTTCTTTATCCAGTCTATCACTGATGGGCATTTAGGCTGATTTCATGCCTTTGCTATTGTGAATAGCGCTACAGAGAACACTGGGGTGAACATGTCTTTAAAATAGAATGTTTTATATTCCTTTGTGTATATACCCAGTAATGGGATTGCTAAATCGAATGGTATTTCTGTCTTTAGGCCTTTGAGGAATCACCACCCTGTCTTCCACAATGGCTGAACTAATTCGCACTCCCACCAACAGTGTATAATCATTCCTTTTTATTCACAACCTTGCCAGCATCTGTTATTTTTTGACTTTTTAATAATAGCCATTCTGACTGGTGTTAGATGGTATCTTATTGTGGTTTTGATTTGCATTTCTCTAATGATCAGTAATGTTGAGCTGTTTTTTCAAATAATTGTTGGCCACGTGTATGTTTTCTTCTGAAAAGTGTCTGTTCATGACTTTTGCTCACTTTTTACTAGGGTTGTTTCTTTTCTTTGTAAAGAAATTAATAAATTTAAGTTCCTTATAGATGCTGGATATTAGAACTTTGTTAGATGTATAGTTTGCAAAATTTTTCTGCCTTTCTGTAGATTGTCTGTTTATTGTCTGTTTACTCTGTTGATAGTTTATTTTGCTGTGCAGAAGCTCGCTAATTAGATCCCATTTGTCAATTTTTGCTTTTGTTCAGTTGCTTTTGGCATCTTCATCATGAAACCTTTGCCTGTGCCTATGTCCTGAATGATATTGCCTAGGTTGTCTTCCAGGATTTTTATAGTTTTCCATCTTGCTTTAATTTTTGTATATGGTATAAAAAGGGGGTCCAGTTTCAATATTCTGCATATGACTAACCACTTATCGTAGCACCATTTATTGAACAGGAAATCCTTTCCCCATTGCTTGTTTTTGTCACTTTTGTCCAAGATCAGATGGTTGTAAGTGTGCAGTCTTATTTCTGGGTTCTCTATTCTGTTCCATTGGTCTATGTGTCTGTTTTTTGTACCAGTACCATGCTGTTTTGGTTACTGTAGCCCTGTATTATAGTTTAAAGTTGGGTAGTGTGATGCCTTCAGCTTTGTTCTTTTTGCTTAGGATTGTCTTGGCTATTCGGGCTTTTTCATATCAGACTTTTTAATGTTTGCCAATATGGTAGGTGCAAAATAGATATTATTTTGATTTTAATTTATATACCCTTAGTTACCATGAGCTTGAGCATTGTTTATAATTAATTATTCATCATGTTTCCCTTCTTGAAAAGTGAGCTATTCAATTCTTTTGTATATTTCCCACTGTTTTTACTTGTTGATTTACAATAGTTATACATTTTGGTTACTAGTGTTTTGCAGGTGATATGAGTTACAAAACTTTCTCCCAGCAGGTAGCTTATCTTTTCACTCTCTTTAATGATATATTTTAATTTAAACACCCTTAATGTTAATATAGTAATATCTATCAATATTCCTTTTACAGGTTGTAGTTTTTATGTCTTGTTTTATAAAACCCTTTTGCACCTCAACATCATATTCTCCTGTAATACCTTATAAAATGCTTTATAAGTTTAAATTTTACATTTAAATCCTTAATCATATATGTGTGATTGATTTTTACATGTGGTATTATGTAGGGGTCCAATTAATTTTCCCCATTATAAAGATTTATAGTTGTTTGGCCTCATTTATTGAAAAATCCACTCTTTCTGAGTTGATGTTTAGTACTATTTCTGATGATATCAAGTATGCATATCTGTTAGATTAGTTTATGGACTTTCCTATTTCATTGTTGTGTCTCTTTTGAGCCATCCATACTGTTATTCTTAATTACAATAACTTTATAATAAGATTTAGTTCCTAGGGGAACAAAAAACACAACACATATGCTTTGCTTTCAAGCATAGCTGGGCCTGTGCAATCTGGCCCTCTGTGTAATTTTAAAAACAGCTTGTAAAAAAAAAAGCACTGCCGGATTTTTTTTTTTAGAGGAATTGCAGTGGGTTTCTAGATTATCTTGCAAACAATAGACATCTTTATAATACAGAATTATTAAATCCATGTACATGATCCATCACTTCATTTGCTTAGATCGTCTTTAATGTTTTTAAATGAAGGTTTATTGTTTTCCCATAAAGTTCTTGCATATCTTTATAGAATTATTCTTAGGTATTACATTTTTATGCTATTGAAAATGATATATTTTTAAATTTAACCTTCTCAATGTATATATATGTTAGTATGTAAAAATGCAATTGAATTTTGATTCCAACAATTTTGCTAAAACTCTTAAATAAAATTCAAAAATTAACCTAATGATTACTTAGAATTTTATACATGCACAGCCATATTTTTTATGAATAATAGATTTGTTTCATTCCAATACTTACCATTTTTATTTCTTTTTTCCTTGCCATAGTATTCTGGTGAGCCTCCAAACCTATGTTGAATAGTAAGCATCTTTTTCTTGTTCTTGACAGCAAAGAAAATGCTTTTAATTATATAGCTTTATGTGAAATATTTGCTATATGTTTTCTATAGATACTATTATCAAGTTAAAGAAGTCATATTCTTTTCTTAGTTTCCTAGTAGTTAATAAGATATAGATGCTTAATTTTACTTCCTATATGTATTCAAATAATCGTACTTTTTTCCTATAATGTTTTCATGTGGGGGATACATTAATTGATTTCCCAATATTAACCCAACTTTGCACTATTTTGATCAACCCACCTTGATCATGATATAATTTCTTTTTTATACATGGCTGAATTCTCCTTACTAATATTTGGTTAAAATTTTGCATCTTGCATTCATAAGAATAATTTGCCTTTTTTTGTACTGTTATTGTTTTTGGCACCAAAGTTATGTTAGCCTACAAATTTTACAAATTTTATTGGGGAGTATTATTTCTTTTTTATATTCTCCACCATATTTTGGGAAATTTTGGACCTTAAATATTTGATTGACCTAACTGATGAAGCCATCTGACTTTAGCTTTCTTTGCGGGAAAAGCTATGACTATGAATTCAGTTTCTTTAATGGCTGTAAGATCATTCAGGTTTTCTGTTTCTTCTTGTGTCAGTTTTGCTAGGTTTGTTTTCTACACAAATTTATTCATTTAATATACTTTTCAAACAAATAGGCATAAAGTAGTTCACAACATCCTCTAATCATTTGAAAGTCTTTAGCAACCATAGACTTACCCCCATTTTTATTCTTAATATTATCTGTCTTTTCTTTTTTAAAGTAAGCTCACTAAAGACAAGATTTGTCCATTCTATTAATCTTTTAAAAAACTCCAATTTTTATCTTTGTTGATTCTCTGTATTTTAAGTTTTCCAATTTGTTAATTTCTGTTATGTTTATAATATCCCACTTCCTAATTGTGTTTTATTTGTTTTTTGTTTGTTTTGCTGCTCTTTTGACAACTTTTTAAAATGGATGTTTAGTTTACTAATTATCATCCTGTTTTTTCTATTTCAATATAAATATTTAGGACTACAAATTTCTATTTGCTGTTTTAGCTGTATACCACAAATTTTATATGTATTTTTATTATATTAAATCATATTGTCTAACTTACATTGTAATTTCTTTTTTGAAATGTTAGTATATTTCCTAAGTAAATTTTTCTACTTAACTTTTTATTGACATCTAGCATAATTACTTTAGGTCTGAGTAGGTATTATATTATTTTAGTCATTTAAATGTGTTGTGATTTTCTTTATAAACCTATTCACAGTAAATTTGTATAAATGATTCATGTGTAAGTATTTGTATTTTTTAGTTGTTGGGAGCAGTGCTCTAACCCCATTAAGTCAAGTTTGTTAATCTTCCATTTCTTGTTTTTTTTCCACCTGTTTTGTCAATAGCTCACACAACTATATTAAAAAGTAGGTATGAATGTAGTGCAAGAAATTATTTTCTTCTTGTTATAAAATCAAAATGAAATTGACTCCACCAAGAATTGGTGAGAATTTTGAATCTTTTAATGTCATCATCATTGTGAGTTCCGCTCTATCCATAGATCCTGGAAGCAAAAGTCTTCTGGTCCTCAGTGCACACTCTTTGCTCCAAACCCTACAGGTTGTGGCTTCAGTGTCACGTAAAGGTACAGGGATCCCTGATGGGGCTAGAATCTGCATAACCAAGGCTTCAGCTCCCTGGCAGAGCCACACTCTGAATTCCTGAATTCTGAATTATTCATAATGGTCTAGGTCCCCATTGCTTGTGAATCCTATAGACTCTAATCTTTTTCCATTAATGGGATAACTTCTCCCAACATCTCTCTCGTTTGGCTACTCTTTTTATTGTTTCCTTTTACATTTTGTTTTCAAAAATTTCCCCAAGAACTTTTAGAAGCTCAATTTAAACTACTCTATCTTGGGCTTGGGGGTGGAGGAATGAGATGCTGAGACGTAAGATCTGGTAATGCCTACAATAGGCATATTTCCCTCCACAGAAAGGTCAGTACCTCTGTAAATATACAAACCAACTGCCTGGCTTCCTGTTTTTTCTGTATCAAGTTCTTGTAGTACCATTGAGAAAGTAGCACTGGGAGGTTGAAAATGTATCTGGCTAACATTCAAGTCCTGGGTCCAAGTTCAAGCTCTGCTTTTCACTAGCTACATGTTTTAAGATGTATATTACCCTCTTGGAGTCTCTACTTCTCATCTTCAAATGGGGACAGGAATTCTACAAGACTCTGAGGTCTACAAAGTCAGGGCCTGCGTTCCATTTCTTTTTGTATTCCTTGGGCCTAATTCCACATCTGCTATTGTAGATCAAATCTTTGTTCTGAATGAAAGAGTAAATAAGTTTCTGTCTTGAAGATTTTTTGCTATGATGAACTGAGACAGCACATGAGTAAGCTCTTTGTAAACTATTAAGCATATGAAAAATGTATATTGTTATTGTCACCTTTCTATTATATTTCACAGCAATGTGAGATATCCTCAAATATGCTTTTACATCCCTCATCCTCAAATGTTTAGATCAGCCCCCAATATTTACATATTTTTCAGCAATTGTTTAATATAATCTCTTCAAGGAAGAGATAGAAGCCACTTGAAAAAAAGTCTTAGGGACATCTCCCAAAACTGCTTATTATTTGAATGGCTTATATTTTAAAATGTGTGCAGCCAATTTTTTGCTCTCTTGTGCTCCAACCCTTCTTCATACCACAGGCTGTGGGGGTCTGCCCCACAGACCCTGACCCAATGACAGATGAATAACGTACACTGACACACAGATATTCTGCTTTGCCAGTCCAGCTAAGTGTCTCAGCTGCTTACAGACTCCTTGGAGAGTACTGTAAACAGTTGTTGACCAGCTAGTGAGACTCACATTTATTTGGTAAAGATTAATTGACAAAGGCTGGAGTCAACCCCACTAGAGGGTGATTGACATTGTGGACTTCCGGAGCAGAAAGCAATTAAGCACCTGTGGTAAATCAAAGGTTAGTCTTAAGACCACATGAGTAAACAAGCTAGCTAGAAAAACTCCCCACATTCTTTTGTTACTACTTTAATATACTTAACTAAAGGTAAAGGGACCAGGCCACCTTCAGCCAGATCTATTACTGAAGTTATGCAAACTCTCAGGCCTTCCAAGAGAGTCTGTGGCTATTACTATAACTATCTTTAATATTTTTCCCACCAGCCTGATTCAACCCCTACAACAGACTATGGTAGGTCAGACCCAGAAGTGCCATGACTTTTCAGACATGGTCCACATGTGTAGCAAGATGCCCCAAGCCCCACTCCTTAGTATTTTTTCGTTCATTAAATACAAAAAATGAACATTCTACTTGGCCTTATATTGTTTTTTAAACCACAGATTGCTTGGGTTTTTTTTGTTTTGTTTTGTTTTGTTTCCATCACTAGTATGTTTTGCTCCTGAAGATTGTTTTCTGACCCCATGCCTTTGCTCAAGAAAAAAAAAATTCCCTGCCTGGAATGCATTCTATTCATCAAAACCCTTCCCTTTCTGAAATATCACCTCCTTCAATAAGCCTTTCCTGCTCAGCCCACTATATGAGTATGAGTATCCTCATACTCAGAAGCAGCTCACACATGCTCACTAATCTTAAGAAAAAAATACTAACAGAGCGTCTACAGCTTTTATTCAAGGAAGGCTAAGTACTTGTTAAGATCATTTTTTCTAAGTTCACTTAGCTGTAAAGCAGCAAGGACAGGATTTGGATCAGGTTCTGTTTGATTCCAAACCCACCACGAGGAGCCACTGTGCTGTTTTACCTCTGAGAAAGACCTGACTTAAAACCCGACCTCTATGTTATGAGAGTCAGGCTGATAGGATGGGCAACCACGATAGGTGCATGCATGTGTTGTCTTGCATTAGAGATTTTTATGTACATTTTCCCTTTCTAGATTATAACCTCTCCAAGGGCAAGAACTCCCTAACACCTTTCTGTACCTCTTACATCATTGTGACATCAAATATTCTTAGCAAATGCTTGTTAAGTAAATGAGAGCAGACATTCTTGCTCCCCACTGATTTTATCTTGGATTCTAATAATACAGTAACCTTATTTCCAAAAACCATTCCCACAGAGCCTGACACACAGTGGAACAAAAGCTGAGAATTGGATTGAAGAACTGGATCGAGAAAAGGAAACACTTTGGTGATATCACAACCTGTAAACAGACCTCAAAACATAGTGTTCATAATTTAGATGGTTTCCCATGTCTGCGATTCAAAACAATAATGCAATAATATCCTTGTGCAAAAATCTTTCTCTATATTTGGCCTTGTCCCGGGAATAAAATTACTCAATCAAAAAAAAAAAAAAAAAAACATAGTGTTCACTCAACTGAAGCTGAACATTCTATAGCCTGGGTTCATTTAGCTTGACTGTGCATCACTTGTTTACTTGGTGTGTGTAACACTCTATAGGAGACACAGGGTCCTTTTATAGGCATCTCTACTGTGGGTCTGTTGTGGGCCCCAGGTAGTCATAGTCCCACTCTCTTGCTCATTATCCTCCTGCACCCCCAACACAACTGGACATCACACACTAACTTACAATTCAGCCACCTTCCAACTGTCTTACCCCTTCTACTTAGTTTCTTTCTGCCTTACTTAACTTCCTAGCATCATATGAATAATCATTTGTTTGTTTGCTCATCCTATCGTGGTTGCCCATCCTATGATCTTAACAAGTACTCAGCCTTCCTTGAATGAAAGCTATAGATCCTCTGTTAGTATTTTCTTTTTAATTGGGGTAGGGTGGCTTAGTGAGCATGGACCTGACAGTGTTGGTTTAAAATCCAGTGACCATTGCATAGCTCCACTTTAAAATGCCCTGTGCCACATGAGTGCGAATGCACAGAGGCACAGACAAGCCCAGGGTCTCAGGTTAGAAAATATGATGAGGGGAGGGGTTTCTTCTAAAGAGAACTGTGGAATGGTCGGATGTGAATCTGGGCCTATTGTTCGTTTCTCGCTATGCATGTTTCCATGGGACGGACACTCACTTGTTACTCTCACTCTCTCCCACCACTTCCGCTCTCTTTCACAGGAAGAGGTGGGTCCTACCCTGAGGGAAACCGGTTCTGGTCTCTGTCCAATGGGAGTCACTTCCTGTCCTGCACCTTCCCAACCACATCAGTGAAAGGAGGGAAGTGTCGGTCTGCCCACTGCTGCAGGCTTAACCCATGTTCTCCCTACTAGGAAAGGGACGTTTCCATTTTCATCCACCTGACTCCCGAGTTGGTTGCAAAGACGGAAGAAAAGAACAGCCATTTATTCTCCTGGAGGCAGGCCCTGCCCGACCTGAGAGGGCCTTCCCTCTGACCCTAAGCATCAGAGCGGATGGAGGCAGCAAACCCTGAGGCCGCTGTATGGTGGGTCTCTTCACAGCCATGGGGCCCAGCCCCACTCGCCTCCCCCAGGTTATGGCTCAGCAGCTGGGACTCGGCCCAGAAGAGCACCTGCAGCACGTATCCTGTGTTCTCCATCAAAGCGGCCTGGAGTCCGCCTGCGTCCCCAGCAAGCAGCACTCCCGCCCTAAAACCAAAGGGCGCAGCAGGGAAATGGGAGGGCTGCGCTTTGCTTCCTGTCTGATAACTACCAACAACCGGGCTTCTGCCCAGCATAGCTAGATAAGGGGAGGGCACTCCATTTGACATGCCCTGAAGGCTGTCCAAGCGATGGCTTAGGAAGGCCATTCCAATTTCACGTCCTGAAAGTTGTAAGATTTTTGTGACTTAGAGTGATTTATAACATAGTTTAACCTCTCAAAGCCTCCATTTCACATCTGTAAAATATGGATAAAACTATCTCAAAGCGTTATTGTGCAAGTTAAATGAAAAAGATAGTTATGCATATTGTTTGGCACTAAGCTATTATTATTATCAAAAGTAGTAGCAACTAGTATTATTGTTTAAAGGAGAAAATGATATCCATTGGGAGGCTCCTCTCTGGACCTGAAAGCCTAATATCTGGAATTACTTAGAACTGGAATGCCAGCCTCCGTCTCCTGCCAGCAGCCTGCTGCCAATTCTGATGAGACAGCTTAGAAACCATTGCCCTGATGCCATAGAAAAGAAGAGGACAGCTAGCCTTTTCCTTTCTCTTCACCCTTAATTTAAAAAGGTTGGGCAAGTTACACATCCACCCACCTCCAAACCTTTCAAACAAGTTTCAGTTATATTCTTGCCAAGTAAAAAAACCAAAAATTAATAAGAAAACTTACTTAAAATAAAAAGTTGTTAACACCTTGATACATCCTGGCTTTCCAGTTAAGAGACTTTACAGAATGGTTCATGACTTCTACACCAAATTCTTTCTTGTACATTTTGTCTACACCCCACCCCTTCCTTAGCCTCAACCTCATGAGTGCAAGTGGAAATCAGCCCTGGCTCCTGGCCTCCCATGACTACTTGGAGGTGGAAATGGTTAGTCTGGAGTAGGATTGAGGGCCCCTGAGGCAGACTGACATTCTTTCAGCTGATGCATGTCTAATGCTGAGCAGGCTGTGACCAGCCACCCTCAGGACATGTTTTTATGCAAGTGTGCTGTAGGAGGTGGTCTTCCTCATAAGTGAGAAAACATGGAAGCAAAGTTCATTTATCCCATCAGTTGGCTGCTTCTCACCATTCACCTGGGCCCTGCAGTGCTGAGAAAATAGGATGTATTTTAATCTCCAAGCAGACTGGACTCCAATCAATTTAGAGACACAGAGCCACAACATAATTCAATTTGGGGTGATTCCACTGCCTCTGTAATGTCTAAAGCCCTAATGCACTGCTGACTCTTAGGACAAACTGGCACTGACCAAGGGTGAGGCTACTAAGCCATCATTGATTTCAGACTCTCACCCCTGACTTTCTATGTATGTGTTTATAGACAACACTTAATATTTCACAGAACCCAAGTTGCACAGGACCGAAGAAGACCTAAATAGCCGTGTAGTCCATGTGCTGCGAAACGCCTGGTGAATAGTTACATGGTTGTTAAATAAGCACACCCCATATCCAGGAACTCCTGGACAAAGGCTGACCATTCCATTTGGAGCTCCTCCAACTTTTAAAAAGCTTTCTCTTGAATTTGGCCAATGGGCATCCCTGCTGAGCCCAACTTTAGTCCAGATGTTACCTTTCTGGATGTTTGTTCATGCATATAGCCGCAAACGTTTTCCGACAGCTTGATATTGCTAGGCACTGTGCTGGGTCATGAATCAATGAGTGATAAGGGTAATCCCACTTCCAGCAGAGACACTGACAGCCCCTCCTTGACATGGTCCTGGGTTCTCCCATTCCCCTTGTCTCTCCCCACTGAACCTGCACTAACTGTCCTGTGTCACTCTTTAAGTGTAGGCCCAGAATTGATATTGCAGTCTGTTTAATGTATAACAAATAAGTCCTTGTTTGTGACCTATTTCAGAAAATGCAACCTAAGATTGCGCAGTCATGTCACCTTCCCGTTTAATTTTCTGTCCATATGAGGCAAAACAGCTTAAGATTAAGAAAAAGCTTTTGGAATTAGCTAGCCCTGGAACAAGCATTTGTTGCACCTCTTACCTTGGCGAGCTGGGCAAATTGTTCAATCTGTCAAGACATTTTTTTAAAAAAGTATACCGTGGGGGCAGTTGGAAGGAGTAATGAGGCAGTGTATATACAGCACCTGACCTAGTCATGGCTCATTAAAAGCTGCTATTCTACATCTCATTGCTGTCATCTCCAAAACGCTGAAGTCTTTTCACATGTGCTGCTGCTCCATCAAACTCCCAGGTGTTTCGGGGAGGACTGGATGGAGGTTCTAACACCTTCAAGATCTAACCCATCACCTCAGCCTATTCTTTGGCATCCTGGATGTGTCACATAACCTATTGTCATCTCAGCCCGATGGCATTTGGAGCTGAGATCAGGATAGCTTCTGTGTCCTCATCTGAGTAAAGTATGACCAAGTAAGTTCAAGGGCCGCAGCCTGGGGTTTAATCGTGCGACCTCCCTTCTAGACGAGCATCCATTTTTTAATTAGTACTGTTTGGCTGTGCTTATTCAATGAGTCACAACCTTGAAACATCTCCAGATTGTTTTATGAAGTCATGTCAGGATGAAATTCTGGCTACCTACTATTTCTGTATTATCTTCTTTAGGAAACAGGCCGTGTGGCTATAGAACATGAAAAAACCATTTCTTTTTTCCATAAAGTTTCTACATATAACATGCTTCCTGCAGAAGTTTGTAATTCACATATTCTAGCACTAATTATAATCAGGTAATATTATGACTTTCTCCAACAGAATAATAGTTTAACATTTTTTTGTGAGAAGATAATTATGTTTTACTCAGTAAAATCAGTTTAAAATTACAAGTTAGCAAAGTTTATCTAGCTGTTTCTATATAGCATTAATCTGGGCTGCTTTGTCAAAAATTTATTTTATTTTTGAATCAGGGTTTCACTCTGTCACCCAGGCTAGTGGCGTGATCACAGCTCACTGCAGCCTTGAACTCCTGGGACTACTGCACTTGTGCACCCCCATGCCCGGCTAATTTTTGTATTTATTTATTTTTTTGTAGAGACTGGGTACTCTCATGTTGCCCAGGCTGGTCCTGAGCTCCTGGGCTCAAGCGATCCACCCGCCTCTGCCCTTCAAAGTGTTAGGATTACAGGTATGAGTCAACAAGATTTCTTTAAACCAAGGTTAAGATAAAAAGAAGGCACAGAATTTGGTGTATTTTTGAATAGTCCAAAGTAATTTTTATTCTCTAATTAGTCGCCTCTAAACTTTATTTGAATGAATTAATGAGAGGCTAAATAAACCAGCTTTTAAAAAAGTATTTTCTTCTCTTTCTCCAGGCAATGGGTCACTTTGAGGTGCTGCAGAACATCTGTGCTTTCCCTGTGCCCCATTACCTTCCCAGCTCCTGAGCTGTAGCCATCTCTGCTGCACCTGCTGTCAGAGGGCAGCTCCTCGGGCTCCTGCTCCTGGGCTGCAGGTGCCACATCTGTGCAGAGGGCTTAGGAGGAGCAGTGAGCCTTCTAACTGCAGCAGTCCTGGCAAAGCACTTTGTGAACCCCTCCGGGACATACGGGCATCAAACTAGGAACAAAAACACAGTCTTGACTGTGATTTGGTGATTTTACCACATACAAGGCCCGAAAGACAATTGAAGACAAGAAAAGAAGACAAATCTCTTGCCAGCAGGAGTAAGATTGTACAGGAGTCTGAGTATACATCAGGGCAAGCCAAGAGACAGGGAGAAACAGAGAGAAAATGTTCATCCAATTATGAATATGACCTGGAGGGTGCTTTGGAATTAGATTACAACAGTAACAGAGAGTTACTGCCATTTTGAAACAATTTAATAATTATGTATTTGAAGGAACTCAGTATTATCATGTTATCCAAAATTATCCCAGTTGCTCATAAGACTTGTTAATAACCTGGATTGGTGGGGGGAGGGTTGAGGGATCTGACAGAAAACATCTGTTAAAATTGAATATGATAATCATGTCTTGTTTTTATGATCTTGCTCATGAGACAGTCTTGAAGAGAACTGAGTGATTATCCAAGTAAATGTGTATTTCTATGCAGAATGTAGGTGTGTCTTGACTTTGCACTCCAAAATAAAAATGACTGATCTTTTCCATTAGCACAGTTTGGGTCAGCCTAACTGCCAGCTTTCATGATTGTATTTATTTATTTTCCCTAAGGAGATATCAGCACTTTGTGGGCCTTCCCAGGCTGCTGTAAAATGATGGATGGTTGGGCTCCGTCTAATCCAAATGACACGGGGTGTTGGGAGCATTGGTAATCGTATCCTGCCGACTTCAAAGCCCACTGCCAAAACATCCACAGCACAGAGGTTTGGCAACTTCACATAATCATAGCAAAAGGATTACAACGTGAAAAAACAGGCCCTAAAACAGCTATGAAAAGGGCCAATTCAGAAACCGATTCAGCTGTTTCGGCTAGCGCCCTCGCACGGTCACCTTGTATTTTCACCTCTTGAATTGCCTTCACCTGGACCAAGGTTGGCAGCATTTGCGATTCAAAGAAAAGATGCCCAGGGAAACTGACTCTAGATTATGGAAATAAACATTGTCTTCAAGGGATAGCCAGCAACATCAGGCTCAGGGCTAGTGAATCCCAAGCCACAGTGCCCAGGTAACTCTGATGTAGCAGGACTAAAGCTGTCTACCTAGTGAGAGCTCCTGAAAGAGAAACCCCGCGGCAAATCTAGACGTTATCCCTTGTTTCTGTAAAGTGAGAAATTGCAGCTATCCATGACGCTTTATTTGCCAGTAATAATACAGTTTGCCTTACGAGCAGTAGCTTGTTCACTGTTCAACAAATATATTTTAATCATAGCAGGAATTAAGGGTGATTTGTGACCAGGTGCTGAACTAGAATTTCTCAATGACAACCCCAGCTTCATAGGCCTCTTTCCATTCCAGGCATAAATATGGAGGCTCCAATGTGAAACCTGGGGTCCTTCTGTTCCAAAAGGGGCTAGAAATAAAAGACAGGAGGGGAGGCAAGAAGGACCTGGAGAGGCTGACGCCATTTGGGTGCCAAACATCCTATTTCCTTAGCTCTCCCTTGCACAAGTTCCTGGACAAAGTAAAATTATAACACAAAATCCACAACATTCAGCACGTTTTCATTAAGCAACTTTAGTCACTAAAAAAAGTGCAAATGCAGACTCCTGTATAAATCTGATTTGCCATGCTAGGCCAAGCTTATTTTATTACATACATTCTGCATTCTAAGAACTAATAACTTCATATTGTAAACATTAAGCATACAGAGTTAAAATTCAAGGCCACATTATATCGATTGTCTCTTTTGTCGTGTGTCTTTGGCTGGCCGAGATCAACTCGTAGTGTATAAATGCATAAGTTATATAATTATTATATAAAAAGGGGGAAAAAAACATTGACTTGTATACTTCATTCTGACAAACGCACAGCGTTCGCGACTCAAAGGAAAACTGGAGGCCGCCTACCCAAAATGCCTGCGTGATTTCTGATTGTGGCAGCCAAGAAGGCCATCTCTTACCTGACCCTGTGGAGAACAAAGCCCCCACATAATGATGAGGTCCTGAATGTTTCTCTTAAATATCAGACAATTCCAGTTAAAATTTTCATTTGACAAAGAAAGAAAGAGATGCACATTTTTGTTTCTGAATTCTTCTACTTCCCCTTTCTCCATTACGCTGTGTCCTTTCTCCTAACACTGGGTTTGGTATAACACTGACTGCATGAACCCTCGAGTCTCCATAACTCATTGTACACAGTCCCCAAATGTCCTGAGTCCAGTCTTCATTGCTTGAGAAGTTTCTTTCCCAGCCCTGGTCTCCTCCTTCTCTGCCTCCTCCTCCTCCTCCTCCTTCACCCCTCTGTCTACGATCACACGCTCACTCTATACACATCCTCAGTCCTACCTTTTAGTTCATAGTCCCGGTAATACTGTAAAGGAGTTGGAAACTTTGGGTCATCTTCACAGTTTGAGAAAGCTGACAGCTGTCCATCAAACGGAATGTATTTGATTTCAACCAAAACAGCACATGCCATGCAGTTGCATATCAATGTCTGTTGACGGGCCACAGTCTCTCTCGTGTCTTTTCTCTTGTTTTTGATATGTTTCTATTTTTAAATACAGGTAGTTTTCCTTAAAATGGCATTATAAACGGTATGTTAGGTCAAAACTGTGTTGTTTCTATTGCTTTAGTTTCATCCCAGTTTGCATTAGTGGGATTCCAAACTCTACTCTAAAGTTTATACATTTCTTAAGACCCCTTTCTTTGGCACTTTGTCCTTAAGACTTCATGCTTCCACATACACTATCTTTTACAAGGTCAGTCCACAGATGATATGTCCATATTCGTGACATTTTTAGCATCCTCCTCTTTTCTGTAGTAAGACTTCAGTAACTCCCTCCCAAGAGTCTTTGGATCTCTTCCCCGGCTTCCTTCCCCAGCCCCAGTAAAGCTTTTTTCATTCCCCTTGAGGCACTTTTGATTCATGTTCTCCGATAGAGTTTGTGGCGATGGGCTGGTGAATGCACGCTGATGGGAAAGGCCTCCATAGGTCTTTAGTAGTAAGTGCCCAGATGAGAAGGCACATGGCTGGTGGGGAGCCTAGTGTTGGGGTATATACCCCCAGTTGGTGAATTCCAGTATGGGTTTGGGGCAGCAAAAAAACTGGAAGATGTCACGGGGAGGGCTGGAGGGTGGGGCGCCACAAAGTTCATCTTCTGTGGGTGGGCGTGATAGGAGCCCATGTACGGGAGGTCTGAGGGGTACTTGTACAGAGATGACTCCGGGGGGTGGGGCTGGAGGGCCTGGGCGATCCCGTGGAAGTCGAACTTGTAGGCGTAGCGCTTCCCGTGGACCTTGGTCATGATGTTCTTGTCATAGTAGTAACGGAGGGCACGGCTGAGCTTATCGTAGTTCATGTTGGGTTTGCTCTTCCGCTCTCCCCAGCGCCGGGCCACCTCGTCGGGATCTGTCATCTTGAACTCCCCGTTGGTGCCTTCCCAGGTGATGCAGCTGGAGTTGGAGCTGTCCGACAGGAGCTCCAGGAGGAACTGCCAAAGCTGGATCTGGCCACTGCCTAATGAGGTCAGGAGAGGAAGGAAAACTCCAGTGAGCACAGGTTCCAGGGGAAAGAGACTCTCTGTGATGACGGAAGGAGGTGCTATTGGTGTGCCGCCCACATTCCCTTCACCAGGCCTGTCCGTCCATCCCTCAGCTGCAGGGGTGCGGACTGCTCTCGTTCCATGGCCACCCATTTCTCCAGAGAACTGCCCTTGCATGAACAGAGCCGCCGCCTCACCCACCCCCAGGTATCCCACAGCTGGGTGGACTGAACAGGGTACCATGGGCTGGCCCCCTTGCCTCAAGGAAAGACCAACTCCATGACGCTATTCAGGCTTCAGGGCTCCCGTGAGATTGCGCTGAAACAGCGTCCAGCTGCAAGGAGGCTTGGAGAAGGCCAGAAACGTCCTCAGCCCTGCCCCTGCAGCGCCCCATTCTCTCTCTCCTGAGAACACGCCGTTAATCAGTCACCTGCACAAGCAGGCTTACCCCAAGCTCTGCATCAAGGGAACCCGACCTAGGACGATGATCTAACAGATTCAAGACCTAGATGGAATGCAGGGAATTCATATGGGGCAAAGTTCAGGCTGGTTCCATCCATTTCTGACTTCCTTAAAAGAATAGCCAGATCAACCTGGTATTTAGGGGATGAAAGAGCTATATATTTTTTTTTCCTATTTTGTGAAGCACAAAGTACTGTTATGTGGATGGCAATAATGACTTAATGCCATTTATATTGGCTAGGTCAAGTAAGATAATAAAAGTTAGATTTAGGAAATGAACTTCTAAAAGTTTATGGAAAAAAATTGAGAATGGAAGTAAACACCATTATTTCTAACATAACATTTTGCTGGCGCTCAGAAAGCAATTCTGTCAAAACTTTTCGTAGAACAGAATTAACCCACTCAAAATGAGGAAGTTTAGAAAAAAAAAAAAGCTGGCTCTTTTTCAAACCAGATCACCCAGTTCCAGTATTTGGGCAAGTGCATCGTAACGGAAACCAATGCGTTGCCTGTGCCCTGCAATGCCAATTGTGTTAAGCAGCATTTCCAGAAGAAAAACCCCAACAATGAGTGATTGCAAGTCCCCTTGGGAAGCTGAATGAGACTCTTCCTTTGTCAAAGAGATCACATTTAGCTGGGTGGACAAAGTCAGAATTTTCTTGATTTCATTGAAATCATATAGATACGGCTTTGTTTTATGAAATTCAAAGAAAAATCTAGGCACATCATTCTAGCTGCTATGTTACAATACTTGAAGATAATTTATGGCTCCCTAGAAGACAGCAGCATGTAAATATTGACAGCAGTATCAGTACCGAGAGAAGCAAGCTGTGCTGAACATATTTCAGAAGCTTAAGAATGGATGGGAGGTGGGTCTTTCCTCCCAAATTCCAGTTATAGCACTGCCTTAGACTTATTACCAAAAGATTACCTTTTATTATATTGTAAGTAATATCAATCGATGTGATAAAATGATTAAATTATCTTTAACTGACATCTACTCAGGGAATTAATATAATATGAAAATCAATTTTAAGTTCATTTTCTTCTAAATCCTCGCTAGCCTCCTGTATATATCACCCAACTTATAAACTCTTCTTTGCATGTTGGCTACATGGAAATGGATATTTTTGTGAATTTATCCATACAATAGCACTGTGAGAAAGGTCAGCTTTTTCTGAATCTATTCTGGAAAGTGCTCATTTTCAGTCTAGCAACACATTTGAAATGTATTAACAGCTTGTAGCTCATTGCAGTGGAAGCCTTTGCTTTTTCAGAACCACATATACAAACTGTTCCCAATCAAGTTTTGTTGCCTCCAACATTTTATTAATATGCGTTTAGAAAATACAAAGAATGGTATGAGAAAACCATATGGTCTTAGTATATATATTGTAACCAAAAAATTACAACTTGAAAAAATTCCATATATGACCTGGGAACAGGAAAAGGCATGGAGTTTTGATTTAACAGTCTAACAGATGCTTCAATATAAACACATACGGTTGTTTGAAAATAAATATTCAGCATCAACTTTCTCCCATAGAGAAAGCAACTCCACAGACCTGCCGAAATCACACTTGGAATCTACTCAAACCTTGGCATTGCCTCTTAGCAATTTGTCCCTCACCCACTTCTCTTATAAACTTGTGTAGGACAGAATCAGTGGACAAAAGTGATCTCATGTCTCTCCTATTTCTGAAGAGTTAGAAAGCAGGGGACCTAAATTTGTGGCAGCAAACTCTATGCCCAAAGGATGGATGAGCTAATTTCTCACTTGACTATTTTACCCATTAGCCATAAAGACACAGGGCTCAGGACTGTGAGAATTTCAACGGAGGGTCTATAGAAATAAGAGATCTGTAAGCAAAATTCATCAGCTTTCAAACCTTGAAAGAAACCTGGAAATGCAAAATCAATGAATGTTTAAGTAAATGGTAGAAAGAGTAACATTATGTCAAACTCACTAATTGTTAAATTTAATATTTGTGAACAAAATTCACTGCATTTTGCAATGTGCAGAACAAAATTTCTCACTGCAAGAATTCTCAAAAATGAACAATGGTTGTTAAAAAATTGTCAATGGCAAATGAGTTATTCTCAGTCATAAAATTTTAAGAGCAATTTTTAAATTCTTATTTTACTTCCAAAACAATAACATTTAATGTGTGATGAAGTGCATTTTAGAATATAGAATAGAGATTTCAAAACAAGAATGCTTAGGGTTTAGGAAAGCCCAAGAGTGGCTTGGGTCACTCATGGGCCAAACCAGGATTTACAAAGAGAAGTTCTTGAAAGACAAGAGCTTTCATTCAGTAGCATCACCACCTCTACCTTAGGACTCACCTTTCTTGGGTAAACCCTTCAGGTCTTTTTTTTTTTTTTTTTACTCTCTCTTAATAACATCCTTGTGATGTCAGTAAGGAGGAACTAGTTTTTTCTTAGGGTAATTACCAAAATAAAACAGATTTGGGGGTAAAAAACAGTGGCAAGCAGCATTGTCCACCTACAGAGAACCCTGTGGGTGAAAGGGAGCGGCTGTGGATTTTAAGAAGACAGAGGCACTCCTTTAATTTTACAGAGGAAAGTAATCTCCTAATATTGTTAAAAGAAAGGGAGAGAAACAGGGTAGCAAAGGGGTACAGACTGAGCAAAAAAGGGGGAAAAAAAACTAAACGGTTTACAAACCACAGAGCAAAGCAGAGAGCTGCAGAGTGACTCAGCAGCTGTGAGTCTGGTGGAAACAGCATCCTGGTGCAAAGCCCTGCAGCCGTCAGCTGATGCACAAGGGTAGTAAATACAGCCGTGAGGGGCCCCGCTAGTACCATGGTGGCAGTGGTTTGGGGCCACTTTCTCTAGAAGCCAGCGGTGGTGCAGAAGATCCCACGTGCATGGCCTGGACCCTCTGCAAGGCAGCAGGTGTGTCCAGCAGGTGTGTCCTGAATGGAAGTCTCTGCCCCGAGGCTCAGTGAGGCTCAGGCACACTTACTGGAGGTGCAGGAAAGCATGGTGATAGGGAGCACCAACTTTGGAGTTGCCACTGCTTCAGTTGAATCCTGCCTCTGCCCTTTGTGGGATGTTTGGCAACTCTCTCAGCTCTCTCTGCCTCAGTATCCTCATCTGTAAAGTGAGGATGATGGTAATAGTACTATCTTGCAAGATCATGGGAAGGATGAACTCAGTACTTGAATGGTCTTGTCATAATTTCTTTGGGCTGAAAATCAGAGTTTAAGGAAAGATAACACTCCTCTCCTATAGCCAGGAAATGCCTAAAGAAAGAGAAATACTGTTCAATTGGCCTATTGAACCATGAAGAAGCTTGAAACGGTGCTATTCTCGGGCTGACTGATATCCTCTGAAAGCTTACTGTGTGCCATGCACCATTCTAAACGCTTTACATGTACTGGTTTATTTAATCCCCACAGGAATCATGTGATTAGTCCATTGGAGAAGTGAGGAAATTGGAGCTTAGAGAGGTAGACTGACTTATTTTGCTCAGCGTTGGCAAGGGTTGAAATCCAGACTCTAGGCTGCCATGCTTAATCACTGTGCAAACTTCCTTTCAGGCCTGGTTTATGCACACCTCTGTAGCCTCCTCAGGTCCTTTCCATGTTGTCCCCTCCCTGGGGGACTCCCACTGGAAGACTGCACACTCCTACCTCCTAACAAATGGGAAAACATTCCTAGCCTGGTCTGTCGTTCTGCAAGAGGCAGGATGTATTTTCATGTGCACCATTGAAGAGTATCCAGTTAGCATCAAGGGAGCCTCTGAACATAACCCAACAAAGCTCTTTCATTAGAGGAACCATGTTAGATAGATTCTCAGCTGCTCTGATGGGATGTAAAGGAGCTGTGTTGCTTATAACCGATCCATGATATCAGAATGCAGGGACACACTCTTCTCAGCAGGAGAAGTGATGTCCAAAGTACACATCAAATGAATATTTGGGATAGAAATGTTGGGATGCTGACATCATCCTGTGCATTCATACTATATGATGCAATCTTTCCACTTAAAATGATGAAAAGGAATTTGTATTGTATGAAGAGCAAAGACAGCAATTTTCAAGTGATGAAGGATTTATTTATCAGAGAATAGAAAAATAGAATCAAACAGGAAGAAGCATTGTCATTAATACAAAGATAAAAGACATTCTGGTTTCAGGGGAAAAGTTCACATGAGCACAACAGACACAAACCTAAAGATAGATGGAGAGAAAGTCAAATCCATCAGAAACTAAATGAAATAAATCTTTATCTTAAAGTCACTTGGCTGCAAATCAAAGGTGGGATGTTGCCATTTTCTCCAGGCCCGTTAAGAATACTCTTAATGGTATGAAGCACAGTCCTGTTCCCCCAGGCCTGTGATGAGTTTCCGGTCTCCTCGCTCTGAGCTCAGGTCCCTCTATCTACAAAGGGCATCCCCAGGCTGCTCGGTCCAGGGCATATGCAGTGTTCCCTTGTGAAAGCTGGCACTTTGCTTAGGAGCAAGTGACTCTGGCCCTATTCTACAAACAAGCCAAGCAGTACCTTTGGGCTGTGACAACGTGCTCAAGGACATATATGTTTCATTTGGCCAATGTGTGAGTGCAAAGGCCAGTTTGTTCTTCTTTGGTGCAGCTTGACTCTTTCCTCCTCTTCCTTCCCAACCTCAGATTCATCGCCTGCACCTAAGCAGTTATGACCCTGAAAGGAAATCCTTGCTTTCTATTGTCACAGTCCGCATTTTGTAAGACCTCCTCTTCCCTTCATACTTAGTCAGTGGCAGAGTAGGGCAAGAAAACAAAAGTAGACTTTGGAGATAGAGTCAGGTTTCAAATCTGACCTCCCTTATCATTGGCTGTGTGACACAGGAAAAGTTACTTAACTTCTCTGGACTTCTAATTCCTCTTCTGTAGGATGGAGATAGTAACCTCCCAGGGCTGTCATGAGGCACAGAAGGGACCACAGACATTCTATGGGGGGCATTCTGCGGAGTGGGAGCTGTTTGATTGTTATTTCACATGATTGTATTAACATTCCCAGAGTGTTTCAGCTTCCGTCATTTTCTTTTTTCTAATCTATCCTGAACATTGCTGCCAGATCAGTCTTCCTGAAGCATGACTGATAATAATCATCTCAAAACATAGTCATTATTTTTATTTGAATGGTTATATGGCAGAGTTGCAAATGAAAAGCTGAGCAGAAGGCTGAGAAGAGACCACAGTCTCAGGAGCCTGGGCTACTAGATGAAAGCCAGCATGAGCAAAAAGGGCCTGTGGCTCCGTGTTTGGGACAATGTTATAACTACCTGTGTCCATCTCTCCATGGACCGAAAGCTCCCTGAGCTAAAGGACTATATCTCATTATCCTTGGCATTCGTGTATGCAACAAATAATTATTGAGCACCTAGTCTAGGCCCCAGGCTAACTAGTTTTCTTTAGATTTTCAGCTGTGTAAAAAAAAATTCATTGAATTCATTAACATTAACCAAAATTTAACTTCAAAAATACAGATGTTCAATAATGATAACATTTCATGTTTTCAATGTGTAGATTCTCTTGCGGGGATGTACACTGATTAAATCTGAATTATTCTATTTCGAACCTTATTTTGGCCTCAACGTTTAGGAAATATACATTGCATCTTGTGCTTGCAATATGCCTGTAACATCTTGGCATTTGAATTTGCAGTTGGGAATATGCAGCATAGGCTACGAATTTCTGAAGTTGGTGCCAGCACAGCTGGTTCTGATCTGAATACAAACAAATAAAACTATGTGGTTGGCACTGAAACACTAGGACAGGTGACAAACCTTGGCAATGCACTGGTTACAAATGGGCTAATTAAGAATCTGCACTTTCTTCTAGCATCAAAGTTCAGAAACAGACCATCGAAGATGAGCCGGAATTTGAAGTCTTGTGGTTGTTGTATTAAGGCTCTCTTTTAAAAAATACTAGTTATTTTATCTGCTTGTGTAATGGGTTGAATTGTGTTCCCTCAATTCCCTATGTTGAAATCTTAACCTGCAGTATTTGAGAATGTGACCTTTTTTTGGAGATAAGATCCTAAATGAGGTAATCAAGTTACAGTAAGGTTATGGGGTGGGTATTCCAATCTGACCAATGTCCTTATGCAAAAGAGACATTTGGACACAGAGACTGACACACACAGAGAGATGATGACGAGAAGAGACACGAGGAGATGATGGCTATCTGTAAGCCAGGGAGAGCCCCCAGGACAGATCCCTCCCTCACAGCCCTGAGAAGGAACGAAACCTGCCACCATGACACTCTGATTTCAGACTTCCAGCCTCCAGAATGGCGAGGCAATAAATTGTTGTTGTTTAAGCCACCTAATCCATGGTACTTTGTTACAGCAGCCCTAGAAAACTATTACAGCTTGGATTAGGTTATAATATTCTTTGTTGAAGCTGAAATCTTAATTTATAACCCAACCCACTTTTCCATTAAGGCAAATAATTCAGTGAGACCTAAAACTAAAATTTGTTCAGTCGAAGGAATTTCTCACCAATACCAATTTACTTTTCAAAATAACCACTGCCAAAAAGTAATTTTGTAAGAAGAAAATCATCAGCAATTTCTCACCTGGATTTGCAAGGCGGCTACTTGTTGGTCCAAGAATCTGATAAGGATCTACAGCAAAAAGAAACAAAGTCAAATCCTAGACATAGTTGTGACATAGCATGATGTGACTTTAGACATAATACCTGACTCAATGGTGTTTTCAGATTTCAGAGGTGAAAATGTCCCCCAACTCCAAATCACCTGCCTCCACCTCCTCTATGAGAGAAGATGTCACACAGCATCTCAGATGTCTTGCTAGGGGACCCCTAGTTGGTGGCAGGGCTTGAATTCAACCCCAGGATCCTGACACGTAGCTCAGGACTCACACCAACCAATGATATAAAGAGGGCAAACATGTGCCAAGCCCCATCAGTCCAAGGCCATGCAGGCTGTGTTGTTCAGGCATAGAAAGTAAAATTTAAAAAAATTAATGGATCACAAAGAAGCAGCCTGTGTGCAAGTAGAATTTTTTTCCCTATTTATTGCATAGTTGGGGACGTGTTTTAGCACCATCTCAAGTCACCTCGCATGAGTAGGCTGATGACTTGGGCCCTATCTTACGTATGGAGCAGTTGAAAAGAGGCAAAAAATCATGTTAATTTCCATTAAAAACTGAAGCATTTTAGAAATGTGCTGCTGAGCCTGAATCTTCTCTTATGGTTATCCAGATGGCCCCTGAAACATACCTAACTGAGGACGCTGGTCTTCAGTTTTGGGCACTGTGGAAGGAGATGGTTGAGCAGCTGAAAATCCAGAAATACAAAAGGCAATTAGCTATAACAGATTTGGTCACTAGTCTTTGATGTTGTTGCATAATCATTCTATCAGTTAATTTAGTTATTCACATAATAGTCTAACTCAGAAGCATCTTACGGTAAGGAAAAATTTTCCTTTCTGATGAAATCAAATGTAAACACTGTAACAAAAAAAGAGGACATTTCCAATTATTTAAAAAATGGATACCTCCCACTTTTTCCAAAAGTTAAAAAAAAAGAATTTGGAATGGCTTACCAAATAGATTACAATAAATCATAAGTCTAAGATAAATACATAAAGGGAAACCACCAGTCAATAAAGTAAAGCCAGGGATACTTTTAAGCATGGCCAAGATTCAGGAAATCACCAATTATTTAATGTGTACTCAAACATCCCATGAAACATGCATTTGTGAAGGTTGAAATACACTACATCATTCCTTTATTTTTGTTATGAAAGTCCTGATGACCCAAATGGAGAAAGAATCACTGCAGTTAAAGATCAATTGTACTCTGTCGTCAATGGAACACACCCATCACATGTTGCAAAATCACAGATTAACCACAGAAATTATTATATACTCCATCAACAGTCATCCACTGCCTGTGACATGAAACTCAGGGTCATGGGAGCCAACACTGTACCTTTCGACTGGGGCGTGGGGTGGCCATGACCGGTCCAGGCTGATCTCCTGGGGGGCTCATACGGTAAATCTGTAAAGACAAATAAATTGACTAAAAGATCAATCATGTAATTTTTATAAGAGATGTTTTGGTTTTTTATTTGATTTTGCATTTATTAGAATAAATTTTGTGCAAAAAATCTGGTAATCCAAAGAAGTATCCTACTAGATTTGAGTTTTATTTACAAATTAAAATTTCATATATTATAGTGGTCTAAAATTCTCACCCGTTTGTCTGAAAACTTCCATTGACAGATTCTCCCAGAGCTTTCCAACTTTTCCAATTTCCTACAATCATAAGTCAAGACCCTAATAAAAGTTTCTTACAATCTAGTTCATCCTGCTTCCACGGGGACTGATCTACATCCATCTCTGTTATCTTCATGACTCATTCATAACAGAGTCTACAACTTGGATGAACCAGTCCATTTTTGTTTGAGGTCTGCCCCTAAATCAATCAAATGACATTCAGCTTCTTTTTCTTCTTGCGTCTCCTAGGGAATGATCGCTGCCTTATCTTTTTATTTACCAGCTGCCTCTCTTAGCCAACTCTTATTTTCCCTTTATAATCTCATCAATTTATATTAAATCAGTCTTATCTGATCTAGTGATTTTCATAGGCAAATGTCTCCCATTTCTAATGTTCTAAATAAATTTAGAATTTCTCTAAAATGACCTGCATGAAATGAATTACAGGACTGAAATAGTATTGCTCCCACAGCACATTAATGATGACCTTCTGAGCTTAAGTATATGCCAAACATTTCTTTGTATTGATAAAGTAGTATCACTTGTCCTATAAACCTTCATTTACTTTTCATATGCAAATTTAGTAACTATACTTCTGCATCCTCAGTGTGAGTTCTATTAATGATTATCAATGCTCTACGTCATTTCAAGTTTGTTTCAAAAATATATTACAGAAACCTTATTATAATACTTTTGCTAAGAGTGCATATCTAAGGCTATTTCTACATGCAATCTTATTACATAACTGTTTCAAAATTATGTCTTCTTGGATTGCTTGGTCTCAGTTCAACGTCATGTGTCATTCTGGGCCAAGTGAAGGCCATAGCCAAATATCTCAGCAGGTACTTTGCTGCCAGACACCAGGAGATGTGTACAAAATTTCACTTGGAGGGTAGGACAGTGCAATTGTTAAGCTTCTGTTTAAACAAATATTTTAATTTTGTTTAAAACCAGCAATTTGATGGGTCAATCTTCAAGGAGCTTGACTGTGTTGCAGAAGATGTGTCTCTTCCTATTTTCATATCCCAAAGAGAATAGAAATGATGTGCAACGTGAAAGTCAACACAGAATCTCCTTAATGTATTTGGTCTGTTTGGCTGCAAGCATCTTTGCCACTAGTGTGGTCTATGAAATCCTACCCTTCAGAGCTTTGGAGAATTAGGTAATTTTTCTTTTTAAACTGCTGTTACTCCTCTCTCTCAGCTGGCATTTTTGCATTTTTGGCCCTAAATCTTTTCCCACCCAGCTCCTCAGACTTTCACATTTCTGGTGTTGGGGTTACACATAGGAATTATATCGGCAGCCCCTAACAATTTACAACTGAACTTCAACTTAAGTCTCTGGGAACATTCTGCACATGGGTTCTCAGTCAGTTGCATTTTGTCTAAAAAAAACTGGATAGCCAGAGTTTCAATTTGTGAATTATCTCAGAAAAATCTACTCGCGAGGCAATCCTAGCCACATCTAACCTAATTTAGGAGCAGAAAAGCACATTAACTAAGGCCTTCTATTTACCAAATGAAAAAAAGCAAGATAATACAGAAATATAGAAATATGTTCTAGATCTCTGTTTCTCAAAGGGTGGTCTGTGGACCAGCAACATCAACAATACCTGGGAGCTTGCTAGAAATGCAGAATCTTACCCCAGACCTACTGCATCAGAATCAGCATTTTTTTTTTTATTTTTATTTTTTGGAGATGGAGTCTCGCTCTGTCCCCCAGGCTGGAGTGTAGTGGCGATCCCAGCTCACTGCAAGCTCCGCCTCCCAGGTTCACGCCATTCTTCTGCCTCAGCCTCCCAAGTAGCTGGGACTACAGGTGCCTGCCACCATGCCTGGCTAATTTTTTGTATTTTTAGTACAGATGGGGTCTCACAGTGTTAGCCAGGATGGTCTCGATCTCTTGACCTCGTGATCCGCCCACCTCAGCCTCCTAAAGTTCTGGGATTACAGGCATGAGCCACCGCGCCCGGCTTCAGAATCAGCATTTTGACAAGATCCTGGGTGACTCCGGTGCACACTGAAGTCTCAGAAAGCCTGCTCTAGACCATTGCTCTTTTCAGGAACTCTGTTCCTGCAGATGATTTCAGAAATCCTATCTAGAGTGTGCACAGACAAACTAAAAAATGGTTGAAAGAGTTCTAGATGGATTGCTTTTACCTGTGGCATAAGTATGCTAATGGAACGAATAGACAGCATCAGTAGGTTAGTCAGATACTACCTTAAATAGAAAATTATTGCTCATGAAATGTGACTGGGAAAAAAAATGAATGTCAAACTGCTACTCCCAAAATATTTTGAAACTCTTTATTCACAAAATCCTTCTCTTTATTCACAAAATCTTAGGTGTATAACCATATCCCATCCTCCCTTGAAAATAAGTCGAAACTTAACACCAGAGTCTACTTTTCAGCCAAGTATTTGAGACATTTACATGAACAATGATTAACATGTTCATAAACATACTGCCGTGGAAGATAAGCGGGCTTTTGTTTTCTTCCATGACATTCTGGTCCAATGCTTCCTTATCGGCTACCGATCACATGCTGTGGGCACTAAGTATTCCCTGTGGGATATGACATTGGGAAACATTCAATTCAGGCTCACTGAGATGGGGGACAGCCAGGGGTGACTGCTTCGACAGCTACACCATCTCAAAACCTTAGCAGTTCTGCTCTTGACTGCTTGAAAAATCACTCCTCCATGTATCTTTGCTATGTGTCCTTTATTGACAATAGAGCATCGGACTTCCAATAAGAATACATTTTACGTTTAATTTTTGCTGATCATTTCAACACCCCCTCCATTTCTCTTTAACTTTGCTCTTCAAGGTAATGAACTCATATGCTTGGCGGAAGTGCCCATGTAAGGGAAGGCTGCTTTCTGGCACTGGTTCTGCTGTTTTATCTGTAAGAGCTTCATAAAAGTCATTGCATAGGCAGCTTGGGTGAACACAGATGTACATTACATCACAACAGTATAGAAAACAGCATGAAGCTACAAATAGGGACTTGGCTAGTGCTGACTGCTACACACCAGCAACTGTGTTGATTTCCTGGGAGCTGGGATCAGCTTCTCATTCTGAATGAGACTCCTCCTCCACCACACCCTTTTGAAGACATCAATAAATTAATACAACATTCTGGCTACCCTTTCCTGGAGGGCTAAGTTCAGCCAAGTTTTACATTCTCCCTTCATCAAACTCACTGAGGAGGAACCCTCCAGCTCTTGCCCCACACCCCCCACACTGCCACCCCGCTGCCTACCCACTTTATTTTTTAAAGGGCAAGAATGTGGATCATGGAAGAGCTCATCCCCATTCTGCAGGATCCATACCATATCTCCAAAGCAACTCCGGAGGTTCCCTGGCTGGGCTGGATGGGAAAAGATGAGATTTGCCTGCTCTTGAAATTAGATGCTAATGGGGAACACAAATTAGGAAGAGCAAGAGCTGCTGCTAAGAACCAATCTATAAATGTCTGTGAAATGAAAAAAAAAGTTTGAGTCAACCTTAACATAATTAAGTTGCTGTCTATTTTCCTCTAGATCTTCTTAAAATTCTATATCAAAGGCATGGAGTTTTGGAAACATTTTGCATTCCCTTCTTGCCTAGGTTTGCAGATCCCTGTGGTTATATAAGAACTAAGGGGAAGCAAAGAATGCAGTTTTAGCCATTTGCTAAGATACAGGCTTTACATAACACCTAACTGGGAGGTGCTATGCAGCAGCTGTATTGTCTCACTATGCCTAGCTGTGCTGAAAAGCACTAGGCTGTGAGCTCCAATGGAGGAATAATTTAAGATTCCAAGAAACCCCTGAAGAGCAGCAGCTTCAAAGTAGAAGTGAAGGCTGCATTTGCAGGCTTAACTCTCTAATCTCTTTTGATAACACCCCAGAGGCATATCATAATATATGGGTTGTCATGGGGATGGAAGAGGAAAGGATGGGGTTGCAGAATATCATCCTTGGGATAGAACTGAGCTTCTGCATGACCTGCTCCTAACAGGACAGGCAGGGTGGCGCACTGTGTAGTTAATAGGGGCTTGCAAGATTCTGTGGATCTGTTTTTGCCACTTTTTTCCCGAGACCTCAAAGGTCTATGGCTCCAAAAGAAGTGGATTCAGCAAAAAAGAAGGGTGTTTGTAGAGGAGGTACAGAAAGGGATTCTGGTCATAGTAACTGCAACAACGTGAGAAACACATGAAACATCATAAAATAAAGTATAATAAAATATATACATATTTAAAAAATCATAAAACCACAGAATGTAAAATGATATGCCTATGGGTTGATATTTTATTAGAGTAGAGAAGACGGTCTCAATGCTGGTTCAACAAAGGGGTTGTGAAAGAAGGTAAATCTTGAATCAGGAAAATGTGGGAAAATACTAGGTACGGGCATGCAAGGAAAAGGGATGAGGTTTGGACAAATGGCAGGTGGTGGTGGCGGCAGGGCATGTTCACATGTGGTCCCCTGTGAGGTCAGTGAACAGCCTCGGCCAATTGTGCAGGGAGACTGAACTGACACAGCAGCGGTGAGACTGACCTGACAGGGAAGCAGTCAGGGGGCTCTGGACTAAATGATCCACTTGGGAAGGTGGGCCATAAACAGAAGAAAAGGTAGATTGGGGGCTGGGCATGGTGGTTCACGCCTGTAATCCCAGCACTTTGGGAGGCAGAGGTGGGCGGATCACGAGGTCAAGAGATCAAGACCATCCTGGCCAACATGGTGAAACCCCGTCTCTACTAAAAATACAAAAATTAGCTGGGTGTGGTTGCATGCGCCTGTAGCCCCAGCTACTCGGGAGGCTGAGGCAGAAGAATCGCTTGAACTCAGGAGGCAGAGGTTGTGGTGAGCCGAGATTGCACCACTGCACTTCAGCCTGGCAACAGAGTGAGACTCCATCTCAAAAAAAAAAAAAAAAAAGAAAGAAAGAAAGAAAAGAAAAGAAGAGAAGAGAAGATAAAAGAAAAGAAAGGAAAAAAAGAAAGAAAAGAAAACGTAGGTTGGGGCAGTAACCCAGGGATGAGCGACTCATAGTGGGAAGGGAAGGAGGGAAGGGTGGTGAGGAAGCGCTGGGAAGGTCGATGCAGCAGGACAACACACATGTGTAGAAGGAGTCTCTGCAGAAAGGGTGCAGAATGCTGTCTAATTGAACCAGTAAACCCTGAACACCACTGTCTCCTCTATCAGGGACTCTATAATGAAACAGCCACCATGCAGAGAAGAGACAGATTCTGGTCTAAGTAGAGTTGTTACCTAGGAGCCTCACTTGCTTCATGGTCAGCACAATGACGCTGACCAGAGTTCGGTTCCCTCGGATGTGGGATTAGACAAAGGGTATAGAAATGAAGATCATGGCACAGCAAACCAAGAGTGGAGGAGACAGGGATTTGGGTCTGTATCCCCAAGGACCTTCAAAGAAACAGTCAACAATCACCTTTCTGAAAGTAGTCAGGTACCCACTGACCACAGGGATATCGTCAGATTCCCAGTGACCTCCCTCTGGGACTTGTGCAGCTCTGAAAGTTAGTGATGCAAAAGCTCTTCCCCCTCAGCCATCACGACGTTCATTCTCCAGTTGCAGGTTCACAGCTTTTATCTCCACAGGACCAGTCCTTTAAGGTTGATAGCTTAGCAATGGATGACCCGAGGTGTATAACTAGTTATCTCCAAGGTCAAGTCCCTGAATAGGGCCTACAGTAAATAGTCCTCTGGCTTGTTCAATCTGCTTTAAATTCTTTACAGGTCAGATACCGATATTTGTATTGGTTCTCATAATCACAGTAGCAGTGGTCAAAACAGGTTATTTCAGCTACAAACTGAGTCTTGAAAACATACTTGACTAGTAGTGGAGCTGTGGAAGTGTGCTCTTTCCCAGGTCACGCTCAAATCATGGGCCCATGGAAGAGCACCATCAGAGCGGCATGGGAGGTGTCTGAGTTTGCCACCCTTGCCTTCCCTGGGTTGGGCAGAGAGGGAGTCCCAACCAACATCCTCACAGTCACCCTCTTCTCCATCCACCTGGATGGGCCATACCATCCAAATCCACCATATCCTAAAATGTGAAAACAAAGCAGCTCCAGGACCCACTGTCTTAACCAGGTAGCATCAGTCAGCTGGCTTGTCTGAGAGAGATTGTGCCAATGAATTTGACCAGTGTTGTGATCTTTTAATCAGTTTATAACACTAGCTCACAACCCCTGGCTTTGCAACTCATTCAGAGGCACCTATGAGATGTCTTAATATAAACAAACAAATACAAAAGTAAAAAGTAAAAAATTTTTTAAAACCCCAGCCAAATGTTTTGGAAATAGTTTTTATTTTTTTAAGTATATATGGAAATATTTTTTAAATGCTCACAGAATTACAAAACCTCTAGAGCTTGAGTCAACATGAATTTCTATTGTCCACTTGCAATACACGTGGTGGATTTCTTTAGGACCAGTCTTGTAGACTCTAGACACTGGGTCTTGCCCATGTTTCAATGGCCTGTGAAATCTCTTACATGACAGAGATGACTTACTACCTCTTAGTACCTCTTAGCTAAGCTTTTCCATCATGCTTCCCAGGAGCAAGAGAGCAAACTTTTTCTCTGACATTAGAGAAGAGAAAATTGCCAGCCTGAAGTCACTAGGCAGTAACCAGGGTAGTGTCAGTACTTGAACAGCCTGAGAAGCTTCCTCATTCATTCTCTTTAGCTCCCTGGGCCCCCAGTCTTTCTCATCAGAAAGAAAGAGTAGTTGCCAAGCCTAGATCTTGAACCTGTTCAAACTGAGACTTGTGTATTCTGGATATGTGATAGAGGTGAAAGAGGAGTCGCCTGAGTTTAACATGAATTCTGGAAGCATGTATGAATATGGAGAAACCATCCCACCACCCTGAACACGATGTCATCAGCTGTGAGGCTGGTACAATGATACCTAGCTTATCGGGCTGATCTAAGTCCCAGGGAGGGGACAAATGCTTAAGGCAAGCTATACCCTTCTGGGAAATGCCCTCTCTCCCTGCTCATTATTCGTCTGGCAAACATCTAATTCCCCTTTGCCACGTGGCCATTCCTCTGGAAAGCATCTTTATGCCTTTCATGGGGGATTGAGTTCCTCCCCACTCCTGCTCCTACAGCCTGTATTGCTAGAAGTGGTGCCTCTACCATAAAATCTATCACATTAGGGAAAACATTTATGTGTACATATCTGTCTCTCTGCCTCTAGGTCACTATACTGAAACATCTAGAACTGGAGGCAAAACATTTTGGCTTGTTCACCGTCATACCATCCGTGGCTGGCACAGAGGAGGCACTCAGCAAATGAACAAGCCAAGCTGAATGAAGAAGTGAACTTTCTGAAGACAGGAAGCTTACTGAAGCCTGGTTCATCTTTATATTCCCAGAGTCTAACATCACGCTTGGCACTAATGGGCACTTGATAGATGTTTATTTTTGCATGAATAGCATATAAATTAATTACCTAATTAAATCATCTGGAAGACAGGCAGTAAGATTCAGATGTAAATACTACTGGTTGCATGCTTCTGCTCTGCAAGACTGGCTTCTTGTGACATACTGATAATCGGTCACTGTGAATCTGGGGAGTGTCCTTGTTTTGTGCTCTTCCCCCGAGGAGGGACAGATCCTTCTGTTAGTTCAAAAGTCGGCCTATTCCTAACTGCCAGGCATCCAGGATGCCTTCTTTGCCCATCTGTCTTTCTGAAGAGCTAGTTAAAGGGCTAATCTGCTCTTAATTCCTTTAGTGTGGTCTTTGAATGAAATGGTTTGAGTGGATTTAGTCTCCAAATCAACAGAGGCAGAATAAGACTGTCTGGGACTGTCTTCAGCTCCGGGATCAGCTCTCTTTGTATCACGTGACTTAGGGCACAGATCTCAGCAGGACATCTGGGATGTCTCTCAATGAAGAGATCACACAGGGGTGTTTTCGTACCTGGCCTAGTTGTAATTCTTTGCGTAGCTTCAGGATATACTGAAGTATTTGGGAAAATAAAAGCTGCACCCCCTGCAGACAAAAGGAAAGACAAACATGTGAAGGTCTTTTGTTGTGGTTGTCGATCTCAACATCAGCGCCAAATCTACTTTTCCCTGTGACAACAAAGGGAAGAGACCTCCTCAAACCTGCCTTAACAGAGCTCCGGAGAAACGGACAGGTGCACATGTCAGATTCTCAAGATGGAAGTGACACTTGGAGCCTTGGTGTACTCCTGTGCCCCATTTGCTATAAAGCGTTTTGTGTTTTGATTTTATAGCTTCTTGATGAAGCCCTATCTGTGTCCCCCTCAATCCCACTTCCCGCTGGGCAATCTCATTTTATTAAAAAATTATTTGGTACATGTTTTATTTTTCAACTTGTATAAAAACCCATAATATATTTTACAAAGCTCTTGGAAAGTAGTATCAAGCAATTATAAGTATTTAGCCTAAGAGTATATGGATTTTATTAATAATTAATTCACATCTCTATTCAAATGCGTTTTCCCTTTCTCTCTTTTGACCAAAACTCATGTTGTTAGCTGAGAAAATTCCCTTTCACAGTTCAGTCCATTTGGAATTTGTTGTCCTGTTCATTGGTTGCTTCTGTGTTTAACAATAGCAAAATTAATACATTTGGAGCTTTTTTTGAAACTTTCACTCAATGGTTAAAGAATTCCTAAATCAATGTGAAATTATCAGAAAATGTGCATAGCTCAAAGGTGTTTCCTAAGAAGGGGAAGTAACTTCCTCTAAGTTATCTGTTATTTCTGGCCACAAGGTCACTAACAGGCTGATGTGTGCAACCAAAATTATTGAAAAAGTGTACTACCAACTCAAAGCAGGTTTTTTAAAACTTCAGATTAAAAAGACAATGTGTTGAATATAGAAGACCATGATAAATGAGCAATTTCATTATAATACTCAAATCGGGACTCACTCACATTTTATATTTTAAAATAAAATGGTAAATATTGGGAAAATAGCTGTATTTCTATGTGAGGGCTGATCCTGAGTTAACTGGCTGACTTGCAAGGCTTCCTGGCACTTCCTGTCTCCCTCCCTAGCCCGAGTGATTGTGGAGGGTCCCTGCAGCTAACAGAGTGGGGTGAGCAGCCGGTAGCCATGCTTCCGGAACTCTCTCCATTAGGAAAGAGCAGATGGATGTGAACCAGGAACACATTCATCCACAGAAAACCCAGCCTCTGCTGTGAGCGGGGGGTGAGGGAGGAAGGTTAGCCAGGATGAGGCACAGTGTTAAACCCTACTTAGGCTCAGGCAAAATAAATACATAAATAAGTCAAATGTAGAGTCAATGGTTAGAGATAGAAAACAGGCATTTGGTTAGTGACTAATTTCATATTCTCCAAAATTACAGCACAGTTCCCTCTGAACAAAAGCTCCCAAAATGTTACAGAAATTCCCTCCTGCCTTTTGCAAACACACAAAGTCTATAGGAAAACAAATCAAATAGCCTAAAAGTTTATTGGAAAGGAAAAAGAAAATTCCAACTTATCCTAGCAAATATTTCTTTAGGAATAAAAATGGAAAAAATTAAAGGAGGCTGCTAAGGGCCCTTTTATATTGAACATGCTTTTAGTGTCTACAGAGTCAGCACAGCGAATATATTGGGACTACCAGAAGAAGACTGTAATCCGGCAAATGTGAGCTAAAGTTATGGCTAAAGGCAAATTCTGCACGTCTCCTGGTTAAAAAGGAACCCTTTGATAATCACAGTGGGGTGCTTGGGAAGCGCTCCGAAAACCAAAGGGCTTCACCTTCCTTTAGGCTGTGGTACATCCTAAGTATTGGAAAGTATTCTGAATCATCTACCTGCGTTCTGTCTTCCTGACACGTGCTGACTGGTTTCCCATGAAAGCATGCAACCTGTACATAAGACCCTACGCTCTTGCTGGGAGGCAGGGGCGGGGCCAGCATTACCTGTGTTTCTAGCATGCATTAACCGTGGAGAGTTTTGTAAGGCTTTATCAACATCATCTGAAGTCAAATGTGGAAGAGGAGCTACAAAACAAAACAAAAAGCGACATCAAAATGAAAAAAAAAAAAGAGAGAGAGAGAATTACCTTTCTTACAAAAAAAAGAAAAGAAAGAAAGAAAGAAAACCGTTCCCCCACTCCCACACTAACATCACGGACAGCTTATAACTATTTCCATCAACCTGCTACTTGTTAGCATGTTAAAACCCACATGGGGGCCCGTCTTTAATTCAGGGAAGAAGTGGTTGGGATGCCAGGCAAAGCAATGGAGGAGAATTTATCCACCTCACTGTCTGTCACACTACTTCCTTCTTACCATGCTGGACGTTGTAGAAATTAAAGCATGCAGCAAACATTCTGGATTCATGCCAACATGCCATCCCTTTCTGTCAGGTTAAGCCGAATCACATGATACAAAGTGAAAACTTCCCTTGTTCTGTGCTCAGGTTAGAATATAAAGTGGGGCTTCATGTAGCTTTAGGGAGAATAATCCCCCTAATTCCTATGAAAGAGAAGCCTTAATGATTCTATTTCGATTTGGGGTATCATGGAGACTTAACTAATGTGTGACCAGTTAACGCTTCCTTTCCCTTTGACATTCCATCTTCTTGGTCGCAGGACCCTGGAGGAGGCAGCTGAGTGTGGAAATGAATTTTGGCTTCTCCTGAGAGCGCTGACTACTTCTCATCATGTGATGTGGCCAGGATGTTGTTCCCCTAAGTCATCACATACCAAGCGTGTGGTTCCCTCGGATTCCCAATGGGAACTGGGCGAGGGCAGGAGGATGCTGTCGGCACACCTGTTAGAACCCTCTGAAGCTCAGGTCATGAGAACCATAGCCACAGCCATCTATCCTTGGAGGAAGGGGGAGCTTACTCTCTCTGAGGTAGTGGAGATGTGAGAGAAGGATGTCGGCATTGTAGCTGGGGGTGAGCCTCTGGAAGTCGTCCTTGGTCATCTTGCACAGTTCCTTCCCATCGATGTTCTGGAATAACAAGATGTTGACATCTGGAAGGCCATATTCTTTCACCGCCCACTCCAGCCACTGCCGCACATGGTCTGTACTCCATAGCGTAGGATCTGAAAGGGGTGGGAACACATTCAGTCAATTCCTGAAGCCAGGGATCTGCATCTTGGGGCAGATCCCCATCCACGTGGGATTTCTGACCAGCTGCCTTCCACAAGCACAGCCTCCAGCCAGCCTCCCTGGCTACCCAGGAGAACATCTTGGGGGAAAGACAAAAGCTGCCTCACATCCATAGATCATTGTCTTTAAAGTGAATAGTTCTGGAATCTTGGGATTATTCACATCACATACCCTCTTTTTTGCTCAATCTAAAGTTTCCTGTAGGCATAAGATTTTAAAAATTCTTTTTTCTCATTTATGTTCAATTTTATTTATTCATTTTAAAATGAGTAAGAATAAGAGGAAACTTCCTTTCCTTAGAAAACTACTGGTATATTTATATGGAAATAAGAGTAAGCAACACATATCAGGAAGGTGCTAATTACAGATCACAACAACAACAAAATAATAATAACAGTATTTATGCAAAATACTGAAAAATACTGACCACAGAATCGGAAATGAAACATAGATACACCAAGACTCTAGCCCCTCTTATGAGCCAGCGTTCCTCACAGAGAGCTGTCAGTTCCAGACTTTTCCTGCAGGGTGTTTGGTTTTGCAATTAACCAGCACCTGCAGGAGTGGGGTTGGTGAGTGGTTTTTGCATTCCACAGCTGGCTATGGCGAGCACAAATACCCCACAGGATGCAGGCCACATCGTCACACTCCACTGCTACCTATGGGACAGGGAGAGCAGGGCCCTGGGGAGAAGGAGCAGGTGATCTCCAACAGAAACGCCAGCCGGGATGTCCTGTGGTAAACACCCTCAGTGGTAGGGTCTTCAGAGTGTGGTAAATGGGGCAGGTGCTCCCTTGGGCCCCGAGCCCTTAGAGACACATGGGCAGGGAGTTGGAGCCCTGAGTTCTAATGCCACCATTTCTCCACTTTCTGGACCTTGCTGTGGGCAGCTATGTCTCCTTTCTGTGTCTGTCCCACCTGTAAACTAAGAGCACAGATCTCAGTTCCCCAGACAAGCCCTTGGGGGTCAGGCATGCCAGGATGTTTCAATCCTCTTGAATGAAAGTCAGGTGTGGGAGTCACATTTTAGCTAACACTTTCAGATCCTTGTTTGTTTGGTCCCACTAATATTTTAGGCTACTTAAGAATGGAGCATGTAGCATGCTGCTGCAATACATTTTTAGGTTTACAGAGGTAAACCATAATAATAGTGAGAAACAGCCAGCCAGTCATACACCCAGAGCTCTCTTCCTCTGCCTCTTTCCCTCTTCCTTCCTTCGCTTCTCCCTCCCTTTCTTCCCTTCAGCTACATAGAAGAAGGAAATTATTGCAGGTCCAGTAGAACCTATGCTTCCCATTCCATTCTCCTACTGCAAACACCTATCCTGAAGTTAGTAGCCAGTGGTTAGAAGTAACCACTATCCTGAAGTTAGTACATGTATCATTCCTATACATATTTTAATATTTTTACCATTTAAACCACATTTATTGTTTTGTGTTTTTAAAGTTAACATAGACGATATCTGATTTGCTACTGGCACTCAATGTTATAATTTCAAGATGTAGCCAAGTTAATCCACAAAGATATACTCAATCATTAAGCAGCTCTCAGGCCTCCCCCATGTGAATAGTCTCAATTTATTTAGTGAACATCCCCTGTCCATCTCCCTGCGTATGCGTGAATGAGTCCACACTGGTCCACAGCCTGGGGTCCTTGTTGGAATCACCTGGGGAGACTGAAAAACTAGTGATGCCTGGTCTCCCCTGGGAGAGTCTGTTCCAATTAGGCTGGAGGGCAGTTGGGCATCACAGTTGATAAGAGCTCCCCCAGGTGACTCTAATGAGCAGCCAAGGTTCAGATCATCTTCTCTGGGCCTCACTATTCCAAGCGTGGTCCTCCAATCGGGCAGCATCAGCATCACCTGGGAGCTAATTAGAACTGCTGACTCTCAGGCCCCACCCAGACCTGCTGAACCAGAATCTACATTTTCACATGAAACCTGGGGACACGCTGGCCTTGGCTGAGTACCTAGATACGGGATTTCTGAGTTACAGGGCACATCCATCTTCAACTTGACCAGCTAGCATTGGATGTCTACCAATATTTAAACACCCACATTCTCACTTAAAAATCAGTGCGCAGGCCGGGCGCGGTGGCTCACGCCTGTAATTCCAGCACTTTGGGAGGCTGAGGCGGGTGGATCTCGAGGTCAGGAGATCGAGACCATCCTGGCTAACATGGTGAAACCCTGTCTCTACTAAAAATACAAAAAAAAAAAAATTAGCCGGGCGTGGTGGCAGGCGCCTGTAGTCTCAGCTGCTTGGGAGGCTGAGGCAGGAGAATGGCATGAACCCGGGAGGTGGAGCTTGCAGTGAGCCAAGATCAGGCCACTGCACTCCAGCCTGAGTGACAGAGCGAGACTCCATCTCAAAAAAAAAAAAAAATCAGTGCGCAGAACCTGAAAACTAAAGGGAACTCTGGTTTTGCTACAGAGAGAATATCAACAAAAACTCCAACGGCAGTGATGACAGAAAAGTGTACATATTTATTTGTCATCCAAACACTTGGAAACATGTTGTTAGTCTGTGAAAACTGAATGTAGATATGGAAGGTTAATGTTATCCAGTTCACTGAAGTTCAGATGACTCTTCGTCATTGGCTGAGAATTTGGCTTTCAGAGATAAAGTGTTTCTTTTTTCATGACATGTCAGAATTCCTCTTTCTACAAAAATGGATCATACTGAGGTCTTAGGGCAAGTTATCTTTATCTTCGGTTCTGTGCAGAGGATAGTTTGCTCAGCCCTCACAGAGAGAAGACCCCCCATCCTACCCAAGTCATTCCCTATAAGTTCCACCCTTTGATGTTAGCGAAACCCACCTTTTTGTTTTGTTTTGTTTTGCTTTTAACAAAATGGGAGGACTATTTTTTTTTTTAATGTAACAACTGTACTTCCTAGAAATAAGTTCATTCTGGGAATAGACTTTCTTCTCTAAATGGTGGAACCGGATATTCTCAAAATGACACATAAACATATTGTCTGAAAGCCACTAGGTTCGTGTTAAAATGGTGAAAGGAGAAGTTTAATCTCTCTATTATCCCTTGGCGTACCCCTTAATTGGTTTCGCTCATCAAGCCAAGGGTTATCATGGCCCATTCAGTTTTCCTTTAAGGGAATCAGGTGCAAGACCCCAGAGACAAAGTCCTCAACCTGTATTGTACTTATCTCTACAAGTCTCAGTTTGAGTTGGTAAAAGGCTGTTCTGGAGTTCCGGAGTTCTGCCTATATGAGTATAAATTACTACAACCTTTCTGATGAACAACACAACAATACAATACAACAATACAACACAACAATACAATCAAACGTCTTTAAATATGTGCAGATTCCCTGGCTTAAAAATTCCATTTCTAGAAATTTATCCTAAGGAAATAATAGAGGATGTGTGCAATGATTTATTGTCAAGGATGTTCCTTGTAGTGTTGTTTATAATAGCAAAACATTGGAAACACCCTAAATCTCCAGCAAAAGAGAACTAGTTTTGTAATGCATTTAGGAATGTTCCTGTGATATTTAGAGACTAAAAATTACACTGTTGAAATATATTTACTGATATGATAAAATGTTCAAAGTAGCTTGCATTTTAAAGTTTCAAAATATTATTATGATATCATTGTATTTTGCAAAGATATATAAATATCTGCAGAGAAAGAAATTCAGAGGGAGATACAGCAAAATGTGAACTGTTGTCACTGAGGGAAAGGAGATGGGGAATTTTAGATTTGTCTTTTTCACTAAACTATATTTTCTCATTTTTCTATAATAAATATGGAATACTTGGGTTACAAATTATTTATAAAAAATGTATTCTCTATTTTTCAAAACCAAAACATGGTCCTACAAAGGGTATATATAAATATATATATTTAATGTATATTATATATATACTATATATACCACCTATATATAATATATGTGAAAGTATTTTTATAAAATACTTTAAATACTTTATAAAAAGTATTTTTTAAAAGTATAAAAAATAAAAGTAAAAAAACAAAAAGAAAAGTTAAAAAAATGAAACTATGCAAAGCATTTTATAAAAAGTATAAAAAATAAAACTACTAAAATACTTTATAAAAATATTTTTATAAAATAATAAAATATATAATATATATAAAATATATACTTACATATATGCTATATATACTACCTATATATAGTATATATGTGAAAGTATTTTTATAAAATTGCTGTCAAGAGTATAAAAAGTTAGTTTCAATTTCTTTTATATTTTGTTAATATAGATTGCTTCATCTGAAAAGTGTAAAATTACACGAAGTCAGAACACTCCCACATCCTTTTAGCATTTGATCTCCATACCTCTGCCCTATAAATTTCTAAGCAAACAATGGTGAAAACAAAACATGGCCACTTGGTAGAAGAAATGAGGGCATTCCTTTTCTCCTGTGCATTCGCACCACTCTCCTGGACCCACTCCGGAGGTGTTGCAATAGAGGACAGTTTGCAGGGGGAAAAGCCCAGATTCCCCAGCGTGAAGCACACAGTCCTTTGTTCCATGGGTGTCATTCCCAACCATTCCCCCTCCACCCTACATTTCCTGAGCCAGTGCCTCCATGCCTGTGCCACATGCCACCCACAGCATGAAGGACTAGCACCTTCTTGTGCCCTCACCTACACTCACCACCTCCTTTGGGCATCTGTCCTAGATGCTCTCACAGAGGAAACACTTAACAAATCTCTGGGCAGTGAAGTGATAACAAGACTGAAGACCTAGTCTCTGCTCACACTGAACTCCACCTCCACTACTTTGGCCAGGCAATGATGCTGCAGCTATAGATGATGGTTTTTAGAGTTCAGGTCAGTGCACTGGGTCCAGGCTGTCAGGTTTTGGCCCTAACCTTTTAACTCCATGGAGAGCCCCAGTAGTCTCTCTAGTCTCCTCCACAGTTCATGGTATCTCAGCAAAGCTTTATGGCTTCTGTCACGCCAGGAATCAAAGAAAGGGGCTCACGAGTTCCTATGAGATTCAGCAGGCCTGTCTTCCTCCTTTCTTGACCCCAACCACACATGTGTAGGAGGAAGGGGAGGGAACTACAGCATAAGCCCCAGCCGAGGCATCACCTTTGCCTACGTTTAGGTGCGACCTTCTGCCCTAGGTAGGAACACCTCTTGCCTCCAGGTAGCAGCGTGTTTGGAACCTGTCATTTAATTTTATAACTGGACCTCATTTTTCTCTTCTGTAAAACAATGTGGAGAATTTCAGGACCTGAGAAATGACTTGAATAGGATAAGGACTAAGATAGATTTAATTCAAGTAAAAGTCATTAAGCATTGTGCATATGGCTATATGCACCAGTACTATGGAGATTCCAAAGTGTCCAAGACCAAGAGAAACACTAAGGATCCACTGAGAGAGGCAGCTATGACCACAACCACAAAGCAGAACTAAGTCTCCGTGATCAGGCCGGGCGTGGTGGTTCACACCTGTAATCCCAGCACTTCGGGAGGGCAAGGCGGGTGGATCACCTGAGGTCAAGGGTTTGAGACCAGCCTGACCAACATGGAGAAACCTCATCTCTACTAAAAATACAAAATTAGCTGGGCGTGGTGGCGCATGCCTGTAATCCCATCTACTCAGGAGGCTGAGGCAGGAGAATTGCTTGAATCCAGGAGGCAGAGGTTGTGATAAGCCAAGATTGCGCCATTGCACTCCAGAAGCCTGGGCAACAAGAGGAAAACTCCGTCTCAAAAAAAAAAAAAAAAAAAAAAAAAAGACTCCGTGATCCAAGGAGGAAGTGGAAGTGCAGAGAGGTAGCACCAACCAGGAAAAATGGGAAAAGCTTACCAGGAGAGTGAGCTTGGATTAACAGCGAGGATTTTGACAGAAGTAGAGAGAAGCTCTTTGGTTTAGGGGAACCACTTAGCCCAGCCTCATCTGACATGTTTAAGAAAAAGGGAGAAATCTGATGTGGCTGCAGTGGAGGATTTCAGAGAGAGCACAGCAACATATGAGAATGGGGATGAAAGTTGGGCTCAGATCAACAAGGCCCTTGAGTCTTGCTAACAAGGTTGGATTTTCATTTCTAGAGATTTCAGAGTAATTGAAAATTTCTAAGAAATTTTTAAAAATCTTAAATGACACCAATCACAGAAAACTTGGTGATGAAAATAAAAGGCTTTATTGGGAATCCAAATACCCACATTGGAATTCTTATTTAACCATTTACTAGAAGTAAACGTCAACCTCTCTGGAATTTGTTTTATATTTTTCTGTGGGTAATTAAATGAAATGTTAGGGGAATAGAAAAGTAAATGAGATAATGGATGTGAAAGCACTTTGCCAACAATAACATACTGCAAAAAAAGAATGCATCCACACACTTGATTTTGCATTGCAAACTCTGCTAAAATGGAATAAGAACAAAATCTGTTATCACAGGGGCAGCCTCCTCATTAAGACACAAAAGTCCAATTTATAATTTTATTTTAAGAAACTTTCGGAGGTGCTTCTGTCAGATGAATCATAAGCCACTGAAGATAAGTTGTTCATTTTCAGCCTTCCATTCCAATTGTTTTGAAAATATCTGTGTCACCATTCTACATTTCATGCACAACAAAATGGTAAACTGTCATGGCACAGGCTAAACAGAAGCCATCACTCTCTGAAGCCTCTTATTCGTATCTTAAGTTACATGGTTATTATGAAATCTACTTTGGTAAATTGGAATTTAAAAAATAAATAAAAGTAAACCATTACACACAGAGTTCTGGAGTTGTACTGTTAATGTACTCTGTATGTGGAGTGGGAGTTGGGGTATAAGCAGTGGGAGAGAGGGAGGAAGGCTGACATTTAAAAAAATATTTCCATGAAACAGGATTCTGACCTAGTAGAGTTCCACTGTTGCCAGGAAAATATTGAGTAGATATTTAAATCAGGCAAAGGGGTACTGCATTGCCAAAGACATACTGTGCCTTTGTGAAACAAAATGCCTCACACAGGCAAACATCCTATTTCAGAGGCCCCTCTAGAGAAATGAATAAAGTAAGATTAAATAAAAGCCAAACTGGTGATAATGAAAGTCCTGAATGTTATTTTTCTTAAATAATATCAATGTAAAATATTGGCTTCCCAAAAGAAAAAAATTACTCTTGGTTATGAAAAAAACATCAAAAAATAAAAACTAAAATGTACCTCTAAGCCATATCACAAGCCTAGTGAGGTGTTTGTTTATAAATCCAGGCCCTGGGCAAGTCAGCCAATCTGCTGTCCAAGACACTCATAAGCCTGCAAAAATAAGATTTAACATCTTGCATCCTCAGGAGGACAGAAGTTACATTTATAAAGCAGGTCCAATAGAGAGAACTGGCTTAAATTTGGGCAATGATTCATTCCATCACAAATGGAAATTTGATCTCAAATAAAGAGCCTACCTCAAGACTGTTTCTGAGCCTTTTAAATTCTAACTTATATGTAGAGTTCATTTATTGTTTTGGTATTGATTTCTAATTTTATTGCACGTTGGCCAATGAATAGAGTCTATATGAAATTAACATTTTATTTTATTTTATTTTATTTTTTTGAGATGGTGTCTTGCTCTGTCACCTAGTCTCATGACCTAGAGCAGTGGCATGATCTGGGCTCACTGCAATCTCTGCCTCCTGGGTTCAACTGCCTCAGCCTCCCGAGTAGCTGGGATTACAGGCACCCGCCACCATCCCCAGCTAATTTTTGTATTTTTAATAGAGATGGGGTTTCACCATGTTGTCCAGGCTGATCTGGAACTCCTGACCTTAGGTGATCCACCCACCTCGGCCTCCCAAAGTGCTGGGATTGCAGGTGTGAGCCACCGTGCCCAGCTGAAATTAGCTTTTTAAAAAGTTCTGGTTTGTTACTCTTTTGGCAGCCTAGTGCATGGTCAATTTTTATAAATGTTCCTTGATTGCTTAAGAAATGCATATTCTCTAATTTGGGAGTACAGAGTTCTAGAAAAAAAACTCTTGGTAAGGTATATTTAATTTTAATGTCACTGACCTATCAATTACTGAGAAATGCAAATTAAAATATCTCACTAAATTGGACTTGACTATTTCTTTTTGCAGTTCATTACATATTTCAAGGCTATGTTGTTAGGTACATATAAGTTTATCATTATTATATATTTTTCATGAATTTAGCCTTTTTTCACTATGCAATGACCCTCAATTATCTCCAGTTATGCTTTCTGCCTGAAAGTATATTTTGTCTGCTTTCTATTTCTATTTTTGTCAGCTTTTTTAAAATTCAATTTTGACTAGTGTATCTTATTCTGTCAACTCTCAATCTCTGTTTGTGCAAGATGTTTTTGTAAACAACCCATAACTGATTGTGGAGTATTTTTTAGTCTAGTCTATCACTCTCTGTCTTTAATGGCAAATTTGGTCTATCTACACTTATTATTACCGATCTATGTGATTTTTACCATCTTATTTTGTGCTTTATGTTAAACTTTCTTAGTCCATTCTCTATTTCTCCTTGCCAAGTGTCTAATCAGATTGATCTACTTTTTTTCATTCACTTTTTTTCTTTGTTTCTGTATTGGTTTGGCTCTTTGACATTCTGGTTCTCTTTCTTGTTAATCTTTAAACAAAATCTAAGTTTAATCACCAGTAATTTAGAAAGCTTATACTTGAATCATCCATCTCTGATTTTACATGACAATGTTCCCTCACATTTTTACTCCACTGAATTTTCTACTCCCTACTTAGGAGGCTGTGGTTGTCATTTTACAGCCATTTCTTTCTAGATCTACCCTCACCTTAATCAATTTCATTGCTCCCATTTCCTTCCTGTATCTCACTCCCTTCTTCTAGGATCCATTTTTTAAATTAAATCTTTTGTTATTATCTGAAGTGAGGTTCAATTAGCAACAAACTCTCTTTTTGACTCCTTATGTTCTTCCTTAATATTTAAAAAGTTTATTTATTTTATACTCTTTATCTAATACTTTAATTATTTAACCTTCTTGAGGGTTTAATCACGTTCGTTGTTTCTGTTAAATCTTGGTTGGGAGAGATCTCTCTTCAGCTATTTTTTTGTAATTTGTGGGTGACAGAGTCATCTTTAGTGGGTCTCTATCTGCAGGAATTCTGTACAGCGTAGGTTGAAGACATGTCCCTCCATGAAGATTTCGTATTTACTTCTGCCAGGTTTCCCAGATTATCACTAGCCCATGACCATTTTTCTGTATTAATTTCTCAGCCTTAGAGTTCCTGGCACACACTGTTGTGTGTATGGAGTGGGGACTTGGGTAATGACAGGCTCAGTTCCAATTCCCTGCTTTGTGCAAGCTCAAGATTTCATTCCTTGCCCCTAGTTGACCTTTAAAACCCAAATCTCTGCATTATAGCAACCTAGGACAACCAGGTGTCACATAAGAATGTGCTGCTATGCTCTATTCTCACTTTTTTCCTTATTTTAGTCCCTAAGGAGTTCATTGACTTTCTTCCCAGTTCAGCTGTGCATTTAAAAGGATATTAAACTCTATGCAGCAATTCCAGGTGTTTTGCAAAAGGAATGTTTTTCAGGTCATTTTATAGTAACCTCTCTATTTTACTAGAACCAAGAGCCCTCTCTGCATACTTTTTACCTATTTACTTTGAATAGTTTTCATTTTTAATGCAGCCATCATCCTAACTCATGTTATGCTTTACTTCATTCATTTATTAATCAATTGTCAAAAATTACTTATACGAATTGTATAATCCTCTATGAAAGATTCAAAAATGGCAAGAAAGAGTGCCTGTCCTCTACTTGTTTGAGAATCTACAATTCTGTGTATTTTATTTTAAAATACATGACTAAATTATTCTTGTTAGGCTCTAAACATAGCTTTGTCATTTTGACACACTGATTTATTTCTCTGGATGAAACCATTCTCAACTAATCATCTTGTTTTTGGATAATGATCGTTATTGTTCTTTGTTTTCTTTTGTTGTTGTTGCCTCCCGTTAGTTATTCCATGACAGCATTGCGTGTGCTCATCATGTTTTAGAAATGCAATGGCTTGTTCCACATAAAGGTTCCTCCCTGCCTGGGTTTTCTTTCTTTGTCTTCTCTTTAAATGTTGCTAACCCCAGAGTTTCATCCTTGTCCTACCCCTCTCCTCTCTCCATCTATACCTTTGGGCATTCTTATTTGCTCTCATGTTTGAACTACAACATGCATGCTGTATTATTTTCCTAGGGCTGCCGTAACCAAGTACCACAAAATGTGTGGCTTAGAAACAACAGAAATTCATCGTCTAATAGTTCTGGAGGATCAAAGTCTGAAATCAAGATATCAGCAAGGCCTTGCTCCATCCGAGACTGTGGATAAAATCTGTACTTGGCTCTTCTAGCTTCTGGTGCTGTCCAGCAATTGAATGTTCCATTGCTTGCAGTTGCATCGGTCCAACCTCTGCCTGTCTTCACATGGAGTTCTCCCTCTGTTTCCATATCATCTTCCCTCTGTGTGTATCTATGTCCAAATTTCTCCTTTGTGTAAGGACACCAGTCATTTTATTAGGCTCACCCTAATGACCTCATCTTAACTTGATTAAATCTGCAAAACCTCTATTTCCAAAAAAGGTCACATTCTAAGGAACTGGGGGTTAGGACTTCAGCATATCTTGTGAGGGAGGCACAATTTAACCTGTAACAGGCAGCTGTTTCTGCCAGTCTATATCTTGAGTCCCCAGGGCGCTCTCACAGATGCCAGACCCAAATATAAACAGAAGAACTGCACTTTTTATCCCAGGTACTGTTTAAGCATGTCACACATATTGCTATATTTAATCCATATAGCACCACATGAAGTAGGAATTATTATCATCCATATTTTGGTGATGAAAAACCTGAGAAACAGCAAGATTAAGTAGCTTCCCAGATCCCACAGTTAGTACATGGCAGAGTTTAGAACTCAAGTGCTGTGACTCCCGATAAAGGACTTTCCATCCTGAGCTCTAGGCCCACCACACTGCCTGGCAGGTGTCCCAGAAGCATCTTAAACACAGGATGAACCAAACTGAAATCACCTATTTTAAACATTTTTTTTTGTATATTCATTAACACCTACCCAGCTGCTCATGCTAAATCTGTCTTCAATTCCATTCTTTTCTTTGACTTTCAAGAAAAACAGATAACATCATTAGCACTGTAGAAATGTAAAAATTAGCCCTGGGCAACACAGTAGATTATTTTGCAAAATTCCCTCTCCATCTTCTTTATTTACTTAAGTCTTATTTGAAAAGGCTGTTGCAGAATGTCTACAACAATTTAACAAACATATTCTCTCATCCCATTCCTGTGTTCTCCCCTGGGTATTTTTGTCAGCGCAGCTTAGGAAGAAAAACCCAGACTCTGGAGTCAAAAAGAACTGGGTTCGAATCCTGGCTCTTCAAATGATTGGCTGTGACATCTTTGGCAACTCTCTTAGCGTTTCTAGTTTTAGTTTCTTTACTGTCAAGTGAGAATGATAATGAGTACCTACATCATAGGGTGGTCGCATGATTTAAATGAGATAATACCTTTTCTACCAAGTGCGTGTCCAAGTGCCTGACAACATTGCATATCAATAGATAGTAGCTGTCGTTGCTTTTTAAAAAAAATGACTTCATTTTAGCCTCACATTTAACCCAATGGTGGTTTCCTCAACCACTATTCAGCTGATAACTTTAAAATACACATAATAAACTTTGATGTTAGCATTTCTATTTTAGTGGGTTTTGTTATTTAGTTGTTTGAGCATAGCAGGAATTTAAACAGAAGATTAAAGAAGCATGTCTCATCGTATCAACAGAGCGGAAGAGATCCTCGGGTGTGTTCAGGGATGTAACAAAGAAAGATGAAGACACAAGTCATTTCACCAACAAGTTCTAGGCCTGAGAATAGGCTCTGTTATCACCCAGTTGTGCAAGTGTCCCTGGGAAAGTCATTTGACCTCTCTCAGTCTTGGTTTTCTCATGTTTAAAGGAAGACTGAACTTAGACCGCCAAGAATCCTGCAACCCCTGCAGAGTCTGCGATTCCCACGAGTTAGATCTAGATTACCATTAACTTGATAAATCACATTTACTCTCCTCCTCACAGAATCCAAGTGCTGGCTGTGTTGTCTGGTGATTGAGAACACAAAAAACATGATCACCACCTCACTAAACTTACAATCTAATAGAACAGACAAGCTTATAAATAACTCACGCTAAGAGGATTGGAAACATAATGTATCAGCCATCAGGGCTTGGTCGGAGGGTATGTTCTATTACTTGTTATTCACTGGCTTTCAAAGCCCAGTGGGGGAATGTCAATATTTAGGGAGGATCATGTGAAAACTATGCAGTCCTCTACCACTCTGAGAACTCAAGATCCCTTCTTTACATGAAACCAGACTGCCAAAGACTCATGCTGGGTGTCTGTCCTCTACCTGTGCTGAGCTATTCTCTAATGTAACTCAGCGCTCATAGAAGATGTCACAAGAAATAGGCTGTTGAAATGCAGTGCTGCAACTGTGGCAGGAAGATGGTCGATGGTCAGGTTTGTGGCCCCAGTGGCCCCAAAAGGGATCCTTCTTTTAGGATTCTACACTATGATAAACATTGCCTTCCCTGTGAAACTTCTTTTTTGAAAGGAAAAATTATTTCCCCAAATAACTCTTTTCATTTTGGCTGCCAGGAAGCTCAAAGCCATACTAGAAACTTAAGTATAGCATCTTGGGCAAGCATGTGGTCAAAATGGCTGCATTCTTCCCTCACATGCTCTTGGCTTCTCATTTGTATTTTTAACTGCCTTAGCACTGATTCCTAATTTCTATTTGATAAGTCGTTTGGGCACATGCCCATCAGTAGTTTAGTGCACACAGCATCTCAAATCCTTTGCAGAATATCCATATTTAAGTAAGTATATACATGCATTTGAGAATACAATATGAAACAAAACGAAGTGTGATAACAAAAGAATTGGTAAGATGTCATAAGAGGAGTGATTAATTTGCCAGAGGATCAAGCATGGCTCCCTTGACAGGGCGGATTTCGAAGACGTCTGGAAGAATGAGGAAGAGCATTCCAGAGAGGGAACCGCAGGGACAAGGACACCGGGTGGTGAAAAGGCAGCGCGTGAGTTGCGGATGTGGCAGAGGAAAACAGCAGAGGCTGCAAAGGGCTTTCGAAATCACATCATCATGGGTATAAATGAAGCTGTTTTTGATTCGTCCTGTCATACCAATCTCCATTCTTCACATGTTCTGAAACACTGGTCTGAGTCACTCTTTTGAGCTCTCAATCACACCTTCTTCTGTCTGTCAAAAACTACTCACCCCACATGGGTGGGTCTTAGCTACTTCTGACAGCCTTCGGTCATCTCCTCAGTGATTAAGAGTAATGGGAACTCAATGAACACTTTCTAACGGAATAGAAAGGTCCTAGCACGGGGGTCTGAGTAAGACACAAATCTTGTAGCTTCAGCCACACGTGTTTGGTGGGCAAGAAAAGGTGATTTTAAATCTCATTAGAGCTTTTATTCACGGTAAATGGAACATAGTAAGAGTTTAATGAATTAATTAATCATGAAGAAAGTGAAGAGATACAGTGAAGAGAAGAATGTGGCTACTCTTATCTCTGAGATTACTGATTATCGCAAGGGTCTATGCTGAAAGTGAATTATTTTAAAAATAGAAGCAGAGGCATTTGAAAAGCTCAACACTTTAGCACCTATTTTAGGGAATTAAAACAGAAAAAGAGGCCAGGCCCGGTGGCTCACGCCTGTAATCCCAGCACTTTGGGAGGCCGAGGTGGGTGGATCACCTGAGGTCAGGAATTTGAGACCAGCCTTGCCAACATGGTGAAACCCCATCTCTACTACAAATACAAAAATTAGCTGGCTGTGGTGGCAGGTGCCTGAGATCCCAGTTACTCAGGAGGCTGAGGCAGGAGAATTGCTTGAACCCAGGATACAGAGGTTGCAGTGAGCCGTGACCGCACCATTGCACTCCAGCCTGGGCAACAGAGCAAGACTCCATCTCAAAATAAATAAATAAATAAATAAATAAATAAATAAATAAATAATAATAATAAAACAGAAAAAGAGAAATCTTTCAAAATGCTATAAGCTGCTAAAGCCAGAGGTCCTATTGCATTTTGGTCAGCATTTTGCAACTTTTAAGAAGTGAATGGAGCCTGTGCCTTCCTCTTTGTTAGCCACTTGGTTAGCACATCTCCATGTTCATGGTCAACACCTAAAGAGTAACAGTAACTAGCGCAACGAGTGATTCTTCAATTAATTTTTTTTTGGAATGTTAATGCGATACTGTTAGTTATTTCTACCCTTCCTTTTTGTCTACTCGCCTTTTCTAAAAGTGAAAAAGCGTATCTTTGTTAAAAATAATTCAAGTCCATTAAAGTAAAATTTATATCTTCTGTCTAGATTAGAACTTTTCAACCTTATTATACATGAAAATTACATATACAATAAGCATGTTAATAATATAAAATCTCCAACCCCACACCCAGGTTTGGAACATTTGGAAGTGTGTGTGTGTGTGTGTGTGTGTTTGTGTGTGTGTGTGTGTGTGTGTGTCTGGGAAAGGGTCTCACTCTGGCTTCCTGGTGAGAGTAGAGTGGTGCAATCATGGTTCACTGCAGCCTCAAACTTCTGGGCTCAAAGAATCCTCCTGCCTCAGCCTCCCAAGTAGCTGGGACTACAGGAACCGCCACTACACCTGGCTAATGTTAAAATTTTTTGTAGAGATGGGGTCCCACTATGTTGTCCAGGCTGGTCTTGAACTCCTTGGCCTCCCAAAGTGCTGGGATTACAGGTGTAAGCCACTGTGACTGGCAGGAAATGTGTACTTTTAATCATAAATTTTCCAGGTAATCTTGATGCAAGTGATTCTGACCATACTTTGAAAAACACTTTCTAGGCCAGGCGTGGTGGCTCATGCCTGTAATCGCAACACTTTGGGAGGCCGAGGTCGGCAGATCACCTGAGGTCAGGAGTTTGAGACCAGCCTGGCAAACATGGCGAAACCCCATCTCTACTAAAAATACAAAAATTAGCCTGGCGCGGTGGCGGGCGCCTGTAATCCCAGCTACTCAGGAGGCTGAGGCAGGAGAATCACTTGAACCTGGGAGGCAGAGGTTGCAGCGAGCTGAGATCCTGCCATTGCAATTCAGTCTGGGGAACAAGAGAGAGACTTTGTCTCAAAAAAAAAAAAAAGAAAGAAAAAGAAAAACACGTTCTAGTCAACCTCCAAATTAAGCTTGGCCAAAAAAGAGCCATGTAACCAGCATGGGGGATGTCGCACTTGTCAGGCCCCTCTTATTACAACTGGTTTCACTGAATGACACTTGGGTCTACAACAATGGAAGAAACTGCCCGGCCCTATGAAAGATCCACCTAGATTTAGAGATACATGCACCAAATACATAGATAAAAACCAGAGATGTGAATTATGGCCTAACTAGTACCCTTTGGGAAGGCACAATCAACAGTCTTGCCAGAACAACAGGCACAAACCAGGGCTGCCCGGAATGCCTGGTGGCGCTACTGGTTGAACGCTTTGCTCATGACTGCCCCTATCTTCCTTAGGACAAACAGAGGAACACATCTTCCTCCAGACTCAGAATTAATAGCTGGACTGTCTTTTCACATTTGCTTTCTTTTTATCCTGTGGGCACTGAATTATCCCTTTCATACTGCCTGATGATACCTCGAAGCCAAATAACACCTACCTTTTGCAATTCTGCAATATTTAAAAGTTGCAATTAAAAATACACATACACACACACACACGAGTGCGTGTAAACCTCACTCGTTTTTCTCTCTCTGTTCAATTTTTACTTTAGTCCATACTCCATATTCTTTTATTTTTAAAAAGTGGATTCTACCATGCTCTTTCATATGTATCTATGTGAGCTTTCTTAAATCTGTTCTGAAATAGGAGGCAGTGTAAATATATCAAGTGACAGTCTACATTTATTCATTAGGGATATTTTCTAGTTGACACTTTCTTATGGGCTTTTTTTTGACACTTTTTTTATGGGCTTCTTTATTAACTCAAGATCACGAGTCTCAAAACCAGGGTTGAGGGAATCACTTCTCAAAAGTGGGTTCCAGGTACCAGAACCCAATCTGAACACGGACAAAGCCCCCCAACTCCTCTGTGGTTTTATCTCTCAGTCTCCATACAGTACAAATTTTCTCATCAGTGTTTATTAGGACCACTGTTATCTCTAGTGTATAAACATCGGCATGTATTGATGATGGTACAAATGTTTAGGAATAACTGATGTTTTTTTTTTTCATTCAGCTATCCGTGTGATTTGCATTAGTGCCAAGCAATGTCTCTAAGTAGTAGGGACTATGTGAACCACTCAGGACCAGGTCTGGAGAATTCTTTTTGCATACATGGGGTACTCCGTGCCCCAAATCTGCCTTAGTGAGGTGCCTGGATACCATGGGGATGGATACAGCAGCTGGTACAGCTGCCTGAGGTCCTGCAACCTCATGGCCACATTGGAAAATTGTCCAGATTGTGCAATGAAGCTGTGTGTGTGTGTGTGTGTGTGTTCATCTCTGTGTGTGTATGAGCACACATACATGAAGCTTGACCAATAACTGAAAGACTCACAACTTGCAAAATCAGCCACAACTAGCTCTCTTACAAACACTATTAACTGAATAACTGCCTACACTGGCATGAAGCAACTGAAGGAGGGAAGAGCTGAAGAGAAGAGTACTTTCCTCCAAAGAAAGGAAACAGCCTTTACATCAATGCTTATTACTATAAGCCAATTTGCAGAGCTATCCTTGCATCCATCCAGCTAATATTTGATGAGCACCTACTATGTATAAAAAATCCTGGGTGCTCTGACTTCAGTTGATTCTCTGTTCTCTTCCCCACACAAATATCTCTCTTATTTTCTAAATACTTTCCTAGTGTAGAAAGACTCAAGTCTGGCCCTACTGAAAAGGATATTTATGACATCAAAGCATATTGATGGCCTCATGGAAACACAGCCTCACCAGTTAGAAGATGGTACCAGGCATTACCTCTTACGTCTGTGATTCAATGAGGAATCAAGCAAGGAATCTTCAGTGCAGGCCCTCTCAGATGGATTCTCTCATCTTTGAGATCTAAACGCTTTGTTTTGTCTCCTTTGAAGAAATTATATTCTTAAGGAGAAGGGCAAAGGGTGAGATGGGTTAGGGGGCTTCCTTTGGGTGTCTACTTTACTTTGTTCATGACCAGCCAGTGTCTGGGCAACACACCCCTGCCCTCCTGCCTCTCCTCCAGGCACATCCCAGCCCCCAAGTTTTGCTTATGTGCCACACATCTGGAGTGGGCACCTGGGACATTTGTGTTTCTATTTTTCCCATCCAACAGGAACAGCCCCCTGTTCCGAGGCACAGCAGCAAGTGAGGCAGTCTCAGGCATTCAGGTGCATTGTCAAGATCAAACCAAATGCATGGCCTCTGTACCTGTCAACTGCCTTTCAGCAAATACTAAGGACAGTTTTCTCCCTTTCGTAATCTGCCATCAGTGTCTCCTATAAGTCTTAAAAAATGCTTTGAAATCAGGCACAACCCCAAAGGATGGTCCCTTTCACACCCCACTGCATCGAACTAGCTTCACGTGTTTGCTGAAAGTCATACGGTGACAAATCTAAGCTGAAACCCAGGATACAAATCCAGGCCAGATGTTTTGCAAAGTACTCTGCACTCCTGAACTCTTCTGTCTAGAAGGTGACAGAAGCCCACTGGGCGTGATCCAACTCAGATAAAGGGAAAATCACACCATGGAGGGAATCTAACCTGTTTGCCGTCACACTTCGCAGATATTAATTTAGGTGACCCCAGGAGCAAGGGAGAATTGAGTTTGTGCAGATTTCACCCATGCATGCCCTTGGCTACTATGCCAACAAGGAGTAACTTGTACAGTACAGCTCAGTGGTGAGGTGTCCGTTCATCCATTCTCCACCTCCCTTAATATTCACTGAGCACCTCCCACTTACCAGGCACTGCAGCTGGCCCTGGAGATAGGGCCTTTGTGGGGCTTACGTTCTATTCAGGGAAGAGGATAATAAGAAAACTTCTTATTTTTTTATTTTAATTTTTTTGAGACAGAGTCTTGCTCTTGTCGCCCAGGCTGGAGTGCAATGGCACAATCTCGGCTCACTGCAACCTCTCTCTCCCTGGTTCAAGTGATTCTCCTGCCTCAGCCTCCCAAGTAGCTGGGATTACAGGCACCTGCCACCATGCCTGGCTAATATTTTTGTATTTTTAGTAGAGACAGGGTTTCGTCATGTTGGCCAGGCTGGCCTTGAACTCCTGACCTCATGATCCACCTGCCTCAGCCTCCCAAAGTGCTGGGATTACAGGTGTGAGCCACCATGGCTGGCCAATAAGAAAACTTTTACATAAACATGCAATATAACGGCAGATGGGAATGAATGAAATCAAGAAAAACCAGGCCAACAGGAGACTGGCAGTCACAGGTGGAGACGAGAGCAATTCTAGACGGAAGTGCTCAGGACCGGCCTCCCTGAGGCCATGACATTGGCATGGATACTTGGTGAAGGAAAATGATATGGAACTACCTGGAATCAAAGGTTTCAGGCTGAGCTGACGCCAAATTCAAATCCCTGAGGCAGGACCGCAGGGTAACCAGATGGCTGAAACGAGTAACAGGGGGGAATCCACAGAAATTGCTGTAAGCAGCTGAGATTTAATCCAATGCCAACAGGCAGAGACTAAAGGAGTAAGGCAGACCTGCCTGAGTCCTAACTTGGCCTCTTATTAGCCAAATGCCCTTGGAAAAGTTGGTGGACCTCTCTGAACTTCATCTTCCTCATCAGGGAAATCATGAGAAAGATGCCCATTTGCAAAGATTGCTTGAGATGATGTTTCTAAAGCATTTATCCAAATGTCTCCTGTAGGGTAAGGGTTCAGTGACTGGTGACTGTTGCTGTTGTTCTTATATTTCTGGTTTTACGTAGCATGTATCCTCTGAGGAGCTTTAAGTCATTTTTTCTATTACCTTTAGTTTGGCTAAATAAATAAGTTCTTGGTACGTCTTTCAAGTTCAAGAGCTATTCCTTTGGGTTGGTTTTGAATTATGTTTGTGGTAAAGAGTTACTCTGGTTATTAGAATCTGTATTACAGGCCAGTGATAGCTGGAATTTTAAATATTTAAGGGAACATGTAAGAAAGCAATATAATATATGGCTCCCAAATGTTTATTTTGCCAGATAAGAGAATTTTAAAAACAAACAAGTCTATCATCTATCATAAATAGCACCTCATGAAGGACAGGATATTTGGAACAATAATCTCCAAGAAGGGGCAATTCCTCCCTAGAAAGGTCACCTTTCATAGACATATACACACGTGTGCATATGTGTGTGTGCACAAGCAAGCCTGCATGTTTGCCTGGACATCCTCTTTCTCTCTGTCTCTCTCCATATGTAGTGTGTGTGTGTATTTTTCTCTATGTGGCAAAATAAAGAGCTGGGGCTACATATTGCTGTCTCACATATTTTTTAAATACTTGTATTTTTAAATACAAGTGTATTTTTCTTGCTTTGCTGTCGATCTGTGAACATGTCCCCATACATAGACCTCTGCCAGCTCCCATTTACAAGCCCTGCTCTGGACAAAGGAGATGTGATCAATGCCACAGGTGGGGGAGAAGAGCTCCCTGAGGCTCAGCCTAGTCTTGGGGAAGTTGTGATCTGCCGAGGGCAGTGAAGCTGTGGGCACCTGACCTGCTGGCACGATAACTCTGCGCTCGTTCGTGGTCATGTTTGGGGGTGGCATGTGCTTCTCCTCCATGTAGCTGCCATAGTTCATCCCAACGGTGTCTGGGCTGCCCACCATCTTCCCGCCTTTGGCCACACTGCATTCATCAGGAGAGTTCCTGGAGGAGAAGAAGAAATGTTCTTCCATTACAATGGCAATCAAAGAGCATGTCTCCATCGACTTCTCACAATACACAGAGAGAACCAAAGAAGGGCAAGGCGGAAGAGACTGGGGGAGAAAGGACAAGTGTGAAAAGCCAAATACAGGTGGGGTGCTGTGGCTCACGCCTGTAATCCCAACACTTTGGGATGCCGAGGTGGGCGGATCATGAGGTCAAGAGATCGAGACCATCCTGGCCAACATGGTGAAACCCCGTCTCTACTAAAAATACAAAAATTAGCTGGGCATGCCTGTAGTCCCAGCTACTCAGGAGGCTGAGGCAGGAAAATTGCTTGAACCCGGGAGGTGGAGGTTGCAGTGAGCTGAGATCACGCCACTGCACTCCAGACTGGTGACAGAGTAAGATTCCATCTCAAAAAAAAAAAAAAAGAAAAGAAAAGCCAAAAACAGGCCTTGCCTTCTGTCCTCCCAAAATGCATATTTTGAAGCCCTAGCTCCCAATGTGACGGTATTAGGAGAGAGCCTTTGGGAGGTAATTTCAGTTTGATGAGGTCATGAGGGTAGAGTCCCATGATGGGATTAGTGCCCTCACTAGAAGAGAAAGAGACCAGAGCTCTCTCTCTCTCTCTCTCTCTCTCTCTCTCTCTCTCTCTCCCCCCCATGTGAGGGCAGAGCAAGAAGGTGGCCAGGCCATCTGCAACCCAAGGACAGAGACCTCACCAGAGACTGGCCCTGCTGGTGTCTGATTTTAGCCTTCCAACCTCCAGAAGCATGCAAGCTCGAGTCCCGTTGTTTCAGCCAGCCAGTCTGTGGGGCTCTGTGAAGGCAGCCTGCACAGGCTAGGACAGTGCCCGCACTGGCTAGATGCATAGAACATGCACAAGGGAGGTGGAACTACCACCTGGCTTCGGTTTCTTAAGCAGCTCCTCCTGAAACTGTCATGTCAAAACTCCATCTGTGACAACTGATTGGGAACACTTGCAGGGAACAGTGAACTGCTCTTTGTTCTCGCGGTGTGACAGCAAACAGGCAGAGTAGACAGATGCTGCGGGGCGGCACCAGGGACACTCGTTTCTCAGCGAGGTTTATCCTGGAACGACGTTCCTTTTCAAAACCTCAGAATGAAATCCTCCTGCTGAATTTCAAATCCCTGCAGCCAATCTTTACATATGGAGCTTTGAAGACTCTCAGTACTCCAGGCTTAGGTGCAGACAGGAAGGGCAGGGAAGGGTGGGGACTGACGCTAGGGGAGGCCTCATGGGGAGTGGACTCCAGCAGTCCTAGAGGACCCTTGCGAAAGGGATATGGAAGGAACTGTGTGGATGCAGAGAGGGGTCAGCTACTGACTACTGACCTTGGGCAACAGGTCACAGGGCTGCTGCTAGTAAGGCAGTCACTGTCATTTGGATAAAGTCAAACCTACCTTTCTGGAAAAAGAAAAGGAAAACATTTTAAACAGTGAGATGTGAAAGCTACAGGACATTGGTGAAATCACATCTGATAGGGAAATGCCAAAAAGAAAATCCAGCTTAGGGCCGGGAGCGGTGGCTGACACCTGTAATCCCAGCATTTTGGTAGGCCGAGGTGGGCAGATCACCTGAGGTCAGGAGTTCAAGACCAGCCTGATCAACATGGAAAAACCCAGTCTTTACTAAAAATACAAAATTAGCCGGGCGTGGTGGTGCATGCCTTTAATCTCAGCTACTCGGGAGGCTGAGGCAGAAGAATCCCTTGAACCCAGGAGGTCAAGGTCGTGGTGAGCTGAGATCGCGCCATTGCACTCCAGCCTGGGCAACATGAGCGAAACTCCATCAAAAAAAGAAGAAAGAAAGAAGAAAGGAAAGAAAAAGAGAGAGAGAGAGAGAGAGAGAGAAAGAAAAGAGAGAGAAAATCCAGCTTAAGCAGAAAACAGAAAATACATGTCAGTGCCTTCTTAGATGGTTAACACATAGATGGTAAACCCAGTGTCACTGTAGCTGAGAAGTATTAATATTTAGGGTCTGTTGTCTAAGGTGGATTTCCAGAAATGCCTCTCAGCCTCTATCCAACCCATACATTTTTTTCATATTCCTTGGAATCTGGGAACCTTCGCTTTCTCTAGATTTTAGATTTCTATCCCAGTGTTTCTGGTTGTGGGATCCACTCCAATGAACCCTCATTTATCTCCTCCACTTCTTGTTAGTTGGAGTTCTGCAGGGAACTTGGACAATCAAAAAACTATGGGCTTGGCATGGATGTGAACTTCAGGTCTAAGGAGGTCAAAACCATCTGAGGCAGGAGAGCACTTTCTGAGTGGGGTGAGATGGAGAAGGTCATTCCACACCTGAAAGCCATAGCTGGGATGTGGACAGGAAGGGAAAGTGTTTGTTCAGCATGTGGGAACTTGAAAATACAGGTTTGTTCTCAGCATCACTTACAAATGTGTCTGAAGCCTATGGAGGGATGTTAGGTGTTGGCAGTGAAGAGGGTACACTGCCATCTGCGGATGGAGGTTAGAGTCAGGGCCACGCAGGACTCAGGCCCTAACACGGGCCTGGAATGCACAGCCCTGCCTGATGGCATCCTCACAGCTGTGCTAACATGAAGGAAATTTTAAAATAATAATGGTCTGAGTTCCCATGAAGTAGATCCTGAATATTTCCACTGCTGCCTACACATGCATTATTTCCTCTTGATGCTATTTTTCCTGGCTTCACACATTTATCTCTAAAAGACCCATCCTAATATCAAAACACAGAGTGTCTTCACTTAGACTGAGTTTCCTATTCCTCTGGAAAATTCCATCAGTTGAGTAGAGTGTATATGTTTTGGTATATTTGTCTCAAGGAGAGAAGTTACTAGGGAAGAGAAGTTAGAGGGATTAGGTTCTTTAGGAAAAAGACTTTACCCAGATGATGTGAGTAACTCAAGTAACAACTATAAAATCTAGACAACCTTTGTTCAGATTCAATCATTCACTCATCCATTTAGACAACCGTTATTAAGTGCCGGCCATATACCAGGTCCCATCAATTCTTTCTTCTCCAACAATGCAGTTAACCATTTGAAAAGTAAAAGATCAAAGAGATGTATAAAATTATAGAAACAGGCCAGGTGCGGTGACTCACGCCTGTAATCCCAGCACTTTGGGAGGCCAAGGTGGGCGGATCACCTGAGGTCAGGAGTTTGAGACCAGCCTGACCAACATGGAGAAACTCCGTCCCTACTTAAAAAAAAAAAAAAAAATTAGCTGGGCGTGGTGGTGCATGCCTATAATCCCAGCTACTCAGAAGGCTGAGGCTGGAGAATCGCTTGAACCAGGGAGGCAGAGGTTGCAGTGAGCTGAGACCACGCCATTGCATTCCAGCCTGGGCAACAACAGCAAGACTCCATGTCAAAAAAAAAAAAAAAAAAAAAAAGAATTGTAGAAACAGGGGACATTGACGATTTTGAACCCTTCAGACCAACCCCTTTTCCATTTTCTTTTAGTTCTTTATAGTTTAATTTTCATATCTGAGGACAAGAACTCTAGGCATAGATCACAAGAGTTTCTCTGTGACATTAAAGTAGATCCTTCAGGCCAGTTGCAGCAGCTCATGCCTGTAATCTCAGCACTTTGGGAGGCTGAGGCAGGCAGATCACTTGAGGCTAAGTGTTCGACATCAGCCTGGCCAACATGGTGAAACCCCATCTCTACTAAAAATACAAAAATTTCACCAGGCATGGTGGTGCATGCCTGCAATCCCAGCTACTCAGGAGGCTGAGGTGGGAGGATCACCTGAGCTGGGGAGGTGGAGGTTGCAGTGAGCCAAGATTGTGCCACTGCACTCCAGCCTGGGCGACAGAGCAAGATTCTGTCAAAAAACAAAAATCCTTCATCAAATCTGGATATGATGAACTGTTAGAATGCATTTTGTGAGAGCTTTCCAAAAATATGCATAAATATTTAAAATAGGGTCAATGGAATATGCGTAAATATTTAAAATAGGGTCAACGGTGAGTAAAGCTACTCTGTTTTCAGTTTGCAGCAACAACATCCAATTCATCTCATTAGATTTTCCCATCCCAGCTTTCACTGTGGAAAATGGCAGAATGAGGCCATGAGACCCTATTTTCAAAACTTGCACCTTTAGGATAATTTTTTTAAACTCTTTTTTTTTCCATTGCATTTTGTTTTAGCTTAGAGAAAGATATAGTAGAGCCACATTTTTTATTATTTCAAGTGTTTTTTTGTAATAACTCTGAGGGAACTCCAACCCCAAAGAGAGGAAATGGTAACGCCACAGGGTCACTGAAGTGCTAGACGCCAACCGGGTATTCAACAAATATTGGTTAAGCAGGCCCCAGTTGTTGTATTCTCACTTTTTAGTCTTTTTCCCTTGTTAGTTCTCTTATAATTTTTTTATTTTTATCTTATTATTATTATTATTATTTTGAGACGGTGTCTTGCTCTGTCGCCCAGGCTAGAGTGCAGGGGCACAATCTCGGCTCACTGCAATCTCCGCCTCCTGGGTTCAAGTGATTCTCCTGCCTCAGCCTCCCGAGTAGCTGGGATTACAGGCACCTGCCACCACGCCTGGCTAATTTTTGTATTTTTAGTAGAGACTGGGTTTCACCATGTTGGCCAGGCTGGTCTCGAACTCCTGACCTAAGGTGATCCTTCTGCCTCGGCTTCCCAAGGTGCTGGGATTACAGGCGTGAGCCACTTCACCCAGGTTTCTCTTGCAAATTTTAACAGCAAAAGAGTAGCCTTAATATGTTTGGGATCTGTTTTGGGAGCTTAATAGTTCTCAGTCTTCACCACAGCGAACTGTGTTGCTGGCATCATCTCCACTTTCCAGAGGTGTGAACTGAGTACTCGAAACACAAGGGGCTGGCTCCAGGACTCACAGCCAGGAGGAGGTAGAAGGGGACTTCAATGCGGGTGGCCCGAACTCTCCATCCCTGCTTCTTAACCCTGAACAGAATGACTCCACAAAGTAAAGGCAAGACAATGTCCTTTAAAAGGTAACTGGATCTTCATTTCAGGAAGGCATCAGGGACTCCCTGACCCATACACTACTCTGGTTTAAGGTGTACCCTGAAGCACTCATCCTGACACACTCTCCTACCCTGAGACTGTTCATTTCCTGAAGAGCACGTGTATGACACAAACAGGGCACATATACAAGATGCAAATAAGAAAGAGGAGTGATTCCTGGAGAAGAAAAGAATTTTCAGAGATATCTGCTTTACTTAAGAAAAGGATGCCAGGCACAGTGGCTCACACATATAATCCCCAGCATTTTGGGAGGCCAAGATAGGTGAATTGTTTTAGCTCAGGAGTTCAAGACCAGCCTGGGCAACATGAAAAACGTATTTACAAAAAATACAAAAATTAGCTGGGCATGGTGGCGCGCCTGTAGTCCCAGCTACTCCAGCTACTCAGGAGGCTGAGGTGGGAGGATCACCTGAGCCTGGGGAGGTTGAGACTGCAGTGAGCCGAGATCATGCTACTGCACTGCAGCCTGGACAACTGAGCAAGACCCTGTCTCAAAAAAAAAAAAAAAAGAGAAAAAAGAAAAGGAAATTTTATCACAATTCAGAGAACTGAAAAGTGTTCATTTGAAAGTCTCACTATAAATACATTTCTAGCTCTGTGCCCAGGTGTGATAAGAAAAGATCCACACTGCACAAATGTGTGTCTTGATTACTCCATTGCAACCCCACCTTCACCGGGCATTCTGAGGCTCACACATCGCCAGGGAAAAAGTTCCTGCAAACAGCTTGGTATGTCACCTGCACCAAGCACTGTCCAGCATAGAGGACCGCGTGTTCTCCATTCTCACATGATAAGGATTTGGAGGTTCAATGCATTGTTTTAATGTGCACATGACAAAGAGCATGCTGTGCGGGGAATGAACAGTCCTGAAGTAGGACAGTATGTCAGGATGAGTGCTGCAATGTACACTTTAAACCAGAGTAGTGTATGGGTCAGGGAGTCCCTGATGCCTTCCTGAAATGAAGACTAGTAACCTTTTAAACATATACATACTTTTAAACATACACATACAAGCTTTTTAAACATACACATACTTGCATATGTGTGTTGCAGCAGTTCCTGAGAATATTCTCAGGCTATTCAGCAGGTGCCTGTCAAACAGATAATCATTTAGTAAATATCAAATGTATCTGTCTTTTTGTTTGGGGTGGAAATTTCTTTATTGCAAATAAGCGTGGTTCAAGATATTGCTCTCACAGACGCCTCTGAGGACAAACAAAAATCATTTTGTCTTTTTTTTTAATTTAAATAGTTTTGGGGGAACAGCTGTTGTCTGGTTACACGAATAAGTTCTTTAGTGGTGATTTCTGAGATTTTGGTGCACCCATCACCCAAGCAGTAAACACTGTACCCAGTGTGCAATCTTCTCTCCCTCACCCACTCCCACGCTTCCCCCAGAGTCCCCAAAGTCCATTGTATCATTCTTATGCCTTTGTGTCCTCATAGCTTAGCTTCTAGTTATAAGTGACAACACACAATATTTGGTTTTCCATTCCTGAGTTACTTCAGTTAGAAAAATGGTCTCCAACTCCATCCAAGTTGCTGCAAACGCCATTTTCTTCCTTTTCATGGGTGCATAGTATTCCATGGTGTGTGTGTGTGTGTATACATATACACACATATACACATATGTACATATACATATGTACACATACACACATGTACATATACATATGTACACATACACACATGTACATATACATATGTACACATACACATATGTACATATATACATATGTACACATGCACATATGTACATATACATATGTACACATGCACATATGTACATATACATATGTACACATGCACATATGTACATATATACATATATGTGTATATATGTATATATGTGTGTATACGTGTGTGTATATATGTGTATATATATGTGTGTGTGTATATATATATATACACACACACACACACCACATTTTCTTTATCCACTCATTGGTTGATGGGCATTTAGGCTGGTTCCACATTTTTGCAATAGTGAATTGTGCTGCCATAAACGTGCACGCGCAAGTGTCTTTTTCATTTCCTCTGTGTAGATAACCAGTGGTGGGATTGCTGGATCAAATAGTAGTTTTACTTCTAATTTTCCATACTGTTTTCCACAGTGGTTGTACTAGTTCCACAGTGGTTGTACTAGTTTCCATGCTGTTTTCCATAGTGGTTGTACTAGTTTACATTCCCATTGGCAGTGTAAAAGTGTTCCCTTTTCACCATATCCATGCCAACATCTATTTTTTTTTATTTTTAATTATGGCCATTCTTGAAGGAGTAAAATGGTATCACCCTGTGGTCTTGATTTGCATTTCCCTGATAACAAGTGATGTTGAGCGTTTTTTCCTCTTTGTTGGCTATTTGTATATCTTCTTTTGAGAATTGTCTATTCACATCCTTAACCCATTTTTTGATGAAATTATTTATTTTTTTCTTGCTGATTTGTTTGAGTTCCTTGTCGATTCTGGATATTAGTCCTTTGTCAAATGCATAGTTTGCAAATATTTTCTTCCACTCTGTTGGTTGTCTGCTTGCTGATTATTTCTTTTGCTGGGAAGAAAGTTTTTGGTTTAACTGAGTCCCATCCATTTATCTTTGTTTTTGTTGCATTTGCTTTTGGATTCTTGGTCATGAACTGTTATTCTCAAATTTACATTTTCAGTTCCAGGTTCTATTTGTCACCCACAGACATTAGTCTTGACAGTCCTATGCAATATGTGGCATCAACAAGAGTAAACAGGAGCTGGGAAGACAGATACTTCCCTCTGCTCACAGCAGCAGAAATTCCACATTAGCCAGGGGGCTCCAAGAGGGGAGGGCTGGTTCAGAATTCTGAGAAAGAACTGGACAATAGCCCAATGGCTGGGATATTAAAAAGCCAGCCATAACACTTCACAACTCCCTGGCAACACCCTTGGGGCCACACAGCCTCAAACTCCTGAGCTCAAGCGATCCTCCTGGTTCAGCCTCCCTATGAATAGCTGGGACTACAGGCCACACTCCTTGAGGAGTGTAACCTGTGCAGCAATCTCACACTTTTCCATGGCATTTGGTCATAACTGTGGTCACTCACAGGAACACAGAAATAGTGTAGGAAGACACCCAAACCTTCATGATGGAAATAAAAAAACCAGAATGCTAGTGTCCTTCTTCTGGTAACTGGAGATGTGCCCAATGAAACTGGCTTGCTGAGCTTCAAATAATAATCTCGCTTAAATAGCAGTTGGAGAATTAAGTTCTAATCATTTAAAATCATGAGCACTGACTTCTTAAAACATACTAGTATTCTGAATTAATGATAAAAGGACATGGCAAAGAATATCAAATACATTGGAAATTTTGTTAAATTTGAATTAAGGAGAGAAGGCAGACAAGTTGCTAAGCCCAGTTGGGTTCTCATAGGGTTACTGAATCAGAGGGCTGGAAGAAGCCCCATTTTCAAGCCCCCGGGCATGACTGTCTGGAAACCACTTGGATGAACAAGAGTTTAGCTTCGTTAACAGTTTTTTAGAGAGGGGCTTCGTAATTTTCCTCTGCAACTCCAGAGTTCTATTTATAAATATGTATAGTGGTTTTAAATATATATTATTCCCCTACCTGTGTGCAAGCTATGTGAAGTTTGAGGTCGGTTATAAAAATACATATAAGACAAAATGATAACATAAATAATTAACAGAATAAAAATGAGGAAAACAAGGGCCAAAAAGGAATTAAGAGACAAAAGCAGCCCACTGAGTAAGCTTACTATTTATCCTGCTGAGGTAGGATACCAGTTCAACTCTGAGCTTTCTACTAGCCAAAGCAAAGATAGAAGTGCATCTGATGACAAGGTTCGAGGTATTAGTAAGCTACATACAAACCAGTTATTCAGCAGAAATAAAGCTCTCCCCGGGCTAAGCTTTGAGAGTTTTTCTCGGGGCTTCTTATGAAGAAAACTGGACTATGCAGTAAACAATATCGTTCTCAACATCTCATAATACATCTAAGACCATCCTGCACAGTGCCAGGAGAAGCTGGTGGCAGAGCAGGACGCTCCCTGCACACAGTGCTCACATGCTGCAGCCACAGAGGTCTAGAGATGGCATGTCCCCAGCCTCTCCTCCTTACTGGCTGCTATTGGAAAGATCAGACAGACCTGTCAGAGAAGTCAGTGCAAAAACATGAAAAAAATGTGTAATTAAAAAAGGAGAAAACCTTGAGAGATGCAGTGTTATATATGCCTCTAGTTTCATAACTCCCAGATTTCTAGATTTGATTTGATTTTATTGTTTTTTAAGAAACAGGGTCTTGCTCTGTCACCCAGGCTGGAGTACAGTGGTATGATTATAGCTCACTGCAGTCTCAAACTCCTGGACTCAAGCAATCCTCTTGCCTCAGCCTCCCAAGTAGCTGGGACTACAGGCACGTGCCACCACACCCGGCTGTTTTTTAATTGTTTGTATAGATGGGGTCTCACTATGTCGCCCAGGTTGGCCTCTAACTCCTGTCCTCAAGCAATCCTCCCACCTCAGCCTCCCCAAGCACTGGGATTGCAGGCATGAGCTGCTACACTGAAACCCCTAATTTCTAGATTTTAAATTCAAATTTGCCAACATTAAATAGGGTCATGTTTATGTCTCCAAGAGCACCACATGCACTGTGGGTAAACAAATCTTTCCAGGCCTCAGTTGGTTAATCTCCCAACCAGTATTTCACTGTTGACTAATGATGAGCATGGCTCCAGACTCTTTCCATGTGCTTATGTTATAATAAGCATATGGATAAAGCATTTAACATGGTGCCTGGCACATGACCATGCCAGGTGTCAGCTATTGCTGTTAGTTCATTTCATCTGCACATCTCCATGACAGAAATACTCTAAAGCAGGAGCCTTGTTACAGATGAAGCACAGAGAGGTTGGATAACTTGCCCAAGATCACACAGCCAGTAGTGGAAGAATTGGGATTTGAACCTAGATACTCAGGGTCTCGACTCCAAGTACTTCACCGCCCCACTCTATGCCCTTGCTTGGTAAATCCGTGTGAGGAGTCTTTCACAGACCTAAAGCACCATTGAATGGATCCTCAGAAAACTTAATTTCATCACTATTAAGTATTCTAAAAGAACATCTTCAGAGTGGCCCTGAAGACAGTCATGGATGAGAGTTACAGACGTGAGCTGAGCAGGGCAGCCATGAAGCAGCAAGGCAGGGCCCTGTGGGAGACTTGGAAGGTGGCAATGTTTATGTGGAGATATAAATAGGTTTTGATAAGTTTGGTCTAAAAGAAATAGTCACCTCAATTTGCAGTTAAGCGTTCTATGCTTCTTCCCAAAACTTCATTGATGTGCCCAGCAGGGTGAATGTTTTACACAGATGATGGGCAAACATTTGTTAAGTGCAAAAGGAAACCAGACAAAAAGTCCCCATGATGAGAGAGCCGCGTGGGAGTGCATCTGACTCTGACTGCAGGCCCAAAAAGATGGAGGTGAGGACCAGGAGAGGAGCTGGACCACTGGGGAAGCAGTCAATCTAATTTTTTAAGATTAAATAAAATAAGTCCAAGATGAAAGCCTCCTTGAGCTGTTGCCATACATAATACCCCTTAAAAAAAAAAAAAAGCAGGGTTGGGGGTGGGGACTAATATTACTGAAAAAACATACTGAGAAATGTAAAATTTGGTCTTTAGTCTTTGAAAAACAAAATAAACTTGGCATCTGACTTTGGTTTTCTCACATCAGAGTCTACTTACAGCAAGGCAATTTCCGTCATGGAAAGAACCCGCAATGAAATGGCACAGCCGTGGCCATTAGCTTGACAAGCATGGAGCCTCAGCTCTTGTGAGTGTGAATGGGCCTCATTTATCCAAGAACGGCACTGAATACATCCCAGAGGGACAGCCCCAAGCTTGCTGGCCACATTAAATCTGATTCACCCTCACTTCAGAACACTTAGCAGGGGCCCACTCCTTGGAGAAAGTCCAAGGCAAGTCAGAATGTAATTGTGGAAATCAATTATGTCTTCTTCTTTGAGTCAGTGGAGGCAAACCCGCCAATCCTGTCGAAAATCTACCTATTCTTCTAGAGCCATCCTCCTTCCTAATCCTCTGAATTCCTCTTGCACCTGAACACGACTTTCCAGCCCCTTGTTCTCCATCACATGCTGGTCAAGTGTCCCTGAACTTCACTTCCAAAGCCTTCTCCCTCCTGCTACCAGAGTGCTCTCCCCCAAACAGAAATGCAAGCTGGCCATGTCCAACCTAACCCCCATTATGGCCCAGAGCCCCTCCCTAGATTCTCCTCAGTGATCTGGCTCTGGAGCTCCTCAATTCACTCATTTGTTTAGCAAATATTTGTGGAGCATCTTTCTAGGCCAAGCACTGTCCCAGGTACTGGGGTTATATCAGTGTCTCTATTATCATGGGGCTGGCATTTGAGTGGCCAAAGCCCCTCTCCCCAACTCCATGTGCTCTGTGCTCAAAGACCACATTCCACATCACCCCCTAGTCTCTTCCCTTCCGGCCTTCACTTTTGCTACTCCCTCTGCCTTCAAGGCCCTGCCTATGACCACCTGATACCTGCCCTATTCACAGTTCACCATCTGGTACCTGCTCTATTCACCTGTCCATGTTCACCTCTAGGTTCTCTACAAGCCTTTCCTGGGCCTCCAGAGAGAAATGTCTCCTTTCCAATTGCACCATTCTCTGTATTTTCTCAGTAATTGTCTGCAGGATGAGTGAGTACATTTATGAATGAATCTTCCATTTAAATATTGAGTTCCTTATCTTATACCTGCAGTGCCAGAGAAAGCCCCTTGTGTTGGAGTCAGAAAACCAGTGTTGACCTTGGTTGACCTTAGATGAGTCACCTAACCTTTCGAGGCTCAACTCCTTCATTCATAAAAATGAATGCTTTCTTGAGGTTGTTGCGAGGACATCCCTGAGATGATGCCCATGAAGAAAGTCTGCAAACTGTGAAGCACTATACAAATTAACACAGCAACATACTGCATGTGCACGCCTGTGCATGTGTGTATGTGGGTGTAAATGTGAGGCTTTTTGTTCTTGGCAACTGTTCATAACTGTACCTCGGTGAACTCTTATGTAGGTCAGGAAGCTAAGGTTTACTATTGTGCAGTGTTCAGTATGCAACTGTTTTTTGGAATGTCACTGTCTTTCTGAATGTTCCTTTTGGTTTATTAGGTTAGTTCACATTAAGAAGAACTTGGTGAGGAAGGCACATGGAAGAAATGGAAAGGCTTTCTTTGGCAGCTTTACCCTAAGAGGGCAAAGGGGTCAGTTCTGCGAGGGAACCCCCACAAGGAGGCTGGCCCAGGACAAGCATTCCAGGCCTGTCTCAAGTCTGAATACAAATAAATCCCTTCTCAGGTGGTTTTCTTCATAAGGATCCTAAAAGCACATACTTAGTCCTAATCGACTGAACAAGCTCCTAATCAAGTTTCATAGTGTGAATCGAGGTCAGTCACCACAAAAGGTATTTTTAGGACCCCAGACAAGGAGGGGATTGTCTGGAGCGCTGCAGGGTAATTTGTGGGTCTGTTTTATTTCTGAATCAGAGGCAGTGGAAAAGCTGTTTCAGACCCCATGGCTGGAGCAGCGGGTGGAGCTCAGCAGTGATTCATGAAGAACTCCGGGCTCAAACTGAAACCGTAGATGTTTGTCTTCACAGCTGTGTGTTATTTTTACCCTTACTAAATATTCTCTCTTACACCTGGAATTTCAGCCTCTTCCCAACAGTCCTGTTCCTTCCCCCTTCTCTGAAGCAGTTGAAGACAAAATTAATTAAAAAGTCACCACCAGCTCACCAACAGTTAGTTCTTTGTCCCTTAAAGGGGCTCGATGTTTCCCTGAGAAAGTTTCATTATTTAAGTTTATATTTCTCTTTACAGCCAAAAACGAATGCCAGCAAGACCGTGTTGCTTTTAGATCTTGAAAACTGGAGGGAAATGCACCATTTTGGGATTCATCATTTGAAAACAAAACAAAATGTTCTGTAGCATAAGATCTCTACAAGCAGTTACATGACAAAGATCAGATGTGACATCTTTTCTATCTTGTGCATGTCTTTTAATTTGTCTGAAAGACTCCTTTTTCAGAGAAGAAAGGATTGAGCCCAATAGCCAGTATGGTGCTTCATGTTTTTATTTTTATAACAGGCCAGGTGAATCCTGGTAACTAAAACAATTTTACTTTCTTTTTTTTTTTTTTTTTTTTTTTTTTTGAGACGGAGTTTTGCTCTTATTGCCTAGGCTAGAGTGCAATGGCGTGATCTCAGCTCACTGCAACCTCCGCCCCCACTGGGTTCAAGCAATTCTCCTGCCTCAGCCTCTGGGATTATAGGTACCCAGCTAATTTTTTTAAATATATATTTTTAGTAGAGATGGGGTTTCACCATGTTGGCCAGGCTGGTCTCGAACTCCTGACCCACCTACTATTTTTAAAATGTGATTTTGTTTGGAGACACCTGGTGAGGTTAATGTAAAGGTGAGTGCAGGTGAACTGACCTGATGTGATGAAATGAGATAGTAATAAATGTTTCTAAAATGTGTAATATATACAAAAAATAAAAATGCAGTTGGCACTTGGATTTGATGCTTCTTGTCACTGCTTGTCTGACACATGGAGAGAACCTTGCTATCCCTCTCAATGCAGGAAAGTTCAGCTTCTTCTAAGAAGCCCTGAGGGAGTGAAGAAGAGTCCAGGCCTGTGGTCAAATGGCCAACTTTCACTTTCACTAACTTTCACTTGAGCAAGTGACGAAAACTTTTGGAAACTCAATGGTCATCTGTAAATGTGAATAATCATAATAATGTCATCTCATAGATGTTTGAGAAACTGGACAATATGTTGTATACCAAAATCTATTAATAAATCACGTGGGTTTTAGAAATATGGGTTAATATTATCCCTTTCAGGGTCTTTCTCTCCTGCCCAGGTAGAGTTGGTCACACCCTCATCCCTGTTATTGCTGGGCCCTGGATATCGTTCTGTACTGAATGTGTCTTACGATCTCACAGAATCTTTTTCACCTTTGGTAGACCATGAGTTTCTCTGAGTTCCTTTTTTTCTTTCTGTCTCTCTCTTTTTTTTTTTTTTTTTTTTGAGACAGAGTCTTGCTCTGTCACTGGAGTGCAGTGCCGTGATCTCAGCTCATTGCAACCACTGCCTCCCAAGTTCAAGTGATTCTCCTGTCTCAGCCTCCTGAGTAGCTGGGGCTACAGGCACCTGCCACCATGCCCAGCTAACTGCTGTATTTTTTGTAGAGATGGGGTTTCACCATGTTGGCCAGGCTGGTCTCGAACTCCTGACCTCAAGCGATTTGCCCACCTCAGCCTCCCGAAGTGCTGGGATTACAAGTGTGAGCCACCCGCACCCGGGGCCAGCTTCACTTAATTCTTAATCCATCTCCATGGAAGCTAACACAGTACATGATGCAGATTAAACACCAAAGAAATGTTGGTTTCGTGCAGCATTTGTCAACTTCAACACTATTGCCACTTGGAGCCAGATCACTTTTTGAACAGGTTGGGGTAGGGGCTGCAGGGGTGCTGCCCTGTGTACTGCAGGATGTCCCCGGCCTCTACCCACCAGATACCAGTAACACCTCCCAGCTGTGACCAGCAGAAACATGAGCATTGGCAAATGCCTCTGGGAGCCACATCACGATGGTTGAGAACCACTGGGCTAATGAATTAAGATCCGCTGAGCTCAGGCAAGGAGGCGAGAGCCTCTTGTTTTACCTGGCGTTTATTAGAGGGAAGTTCCTGTCCCCAGTGTCTGGGGTGATGCTTAAAAGGGGCCCTTAAAGGGGCCTCTATGCTCATGAGGATTCCTAGTTATGGTTTGTCCATACCTTGTTTGGGGTACATTCTCCAAGCCTTGGCCCATCCTCGCTTCCTCTTTTCCTCATGCCATATGTCCAACCCATCAGCAAAGCATGTTAATTCCACCTTCCAACTATACCCAGGATGCGATTGCCTCTCCCACCCTCCCTTGCTACCACTCTCATCCACTCTCACACAGACTTCTACCATCCCACACCCACATTTTCACAGGAAGACTTCAACATAGGAGCCAGAGTGTCCCTGCAAAATCTAAGTAACACTATATCCCTCCTTTGCCTAAGGTCCCCTAATGATTTCTGAACTCATCAGAAAGTGAAAGTCAAAGTCTGGCAATGGCCCCACAGCCTCTCCAAACTCATCCTCTATTACTCTTCTTCTTGGACACTAAACAGCAGCCACGATGGCCTCCTTGTTGTCCTCAAACACCTCAAGCTGACCTCAGGGCCTTTGTATTTAGCATTCCCTCCTCTTGGAATATTTTCTGCTGTTTAATCACGGGCCTTCTCCCTCAATTGCCTTTTTGGCTTTACTCAAACATCACTTTTTTGTGATCTTCTCCAGCCACCTTCTTTAGAGCTGCCATCCGCTTCACGCCTTTATTTTTCTCCTTAGCATTTACCACGATCTAACCTGCTGTGTGTTTTCATAGGTGGTCTGATGTCATGACCATCTTCACTGCTAGAAAGTGAACTTAGTGAGGCAAAACTTTTTTGTATATTTTATCACTCTATCCCAAGAGCCTAGGAAAGTCACTGCACATAGTAGGTGCTCAATAAATACTCATTGAATGAATGAATGACTCCACGCATAAACAGTATGTCTAAGGCCCAGACGGACCCAGCAGGTAATCCCTACTTTTTCTCACCTCCATCACATTACGAATGGCATGTTTTTTAAATAACATCTATAAAGCATCTTGCTATCTGACCCGAGGCTGGAGTTATTCATGGCATGCAATGAATCTCCGTCCCAGAGAGAGGCAAGGCCCAGATAGCATCGTCTCTCGCTGCACAGGCCCACCTGGGCAAAGCGCCAATGTGGTGGGAGGGAAGGAGGTATTTCTCAACTCAGGCAAGGACTTCTGGGGAACAACCCCACCTCCACGTAGATTCTCCCAGATCATTTGCTGGGTGGGTCACCTTTACCCAGCTGCTGGGCATTCTCATTTTTCATCTCCTTGGATCGTGCAACAGAGCAGTGGTTCTCAGACTACCAGGCATCGGAATCCCGCAGAGGGCTCCTTCAAACACAGCGTGCTGGACTGCCACCCAGGTCTCTTCCGATTCTAGGGCAGGGCCTGAGAAGCTGCGTCTCAAACAAGCTCCCAGGTGGAGGTGATGCTGCTGGTCCCGGAGCACACGTTGAGAATCACCACACCGAGGGAACCCTCACTCAACAGAATCAAACATGGCAATGGCTCCAGGTGGCCTGCAGACTGGGCTGAGGGGGAACTCACAGCATGGCACACAAATTCACTGAGTTCCACCTGCAGTGAGCCTCTAGGTGGGCTTCATGAAATCGCCATCGCCTGTGGAAAGGGGAAGGTGCCACTTAGTGTAAGCTGCCTGTGATCTGGCTGGCCTGAGCTGGGGATGCTCAGATAGAGGAAAAGCAGCCTGCTCTGCACAGACCTGCCAGCCTGCTCACGGGAAGACAGTTTGCTTGTGGACCATGAGTGCGCAGGTGTTACCTCTTGGCTTATCCTGCTAGTCTATCATGACTTGAGCTTTGGGGACCTCACAGCAAATTCAGGGCATTGGTAGGGAGCTCATCAGAGGCTGAGCAGGCGCTGATACTCCCAGCCGGGCCCTTGGTGTGGATGGCACAGGAAAACAGCTGGTTTTAGTTTGGCCACACACTGACAGTTCTCCATTGTGTGAACACTTGGGGCTTTCTGGTGCGTGAAGCTAGAGTGAAGAAAGGGAGAGGGTGGCTGTGGACCACCGAAGCTGAAAAATGATGTCCTGTGTCTACACAACGTGCAATTAGATTAGTGTCTGCAAGAATTCTGCCTTTTGATCTGGCAGTGGCCAAGCCAAATCCACAAGGACGTCCCAGTTGGCTCGCAAAGCAGTGGTTCCTTTCTCTCCTGTTTTTCTTTTATTATGTTTTACAGAAACTCTATTATAATGGCAACAGATCTCATTTCACCACTTGTATTTCATTTCAGGAGCTTGTAAGCACGTTAGGACTGAGGTTTTGTAGAATTCCACTATTCGGTTGGGAACTAAGTCCTTCCTTCCTCTCAAAGCACATGGCCTTTTTCTCCGTGGGTACTGGATGGATAGGGATGGACAGAGGGCACTATTCCCAAGCTGGGTATTCTATGCAGAAGGAGGTGGGCCATGTTCTGGAAAGACCTAAGCTGCAGACACTGCACTTCTCCCGTGGAGGTGTCTGCAAGATAGTCAGGGGCCACAAAGGTAACAGCCCACAAGTTCTATCCAAAGAGTAATATTTGACTTATGTAACTTCCCCTTGGACTTGACTTCAAGTGGCACGTGCACTACAGGAAAGCCCATTATGCATAAGCTAAGAGGAGGGACATTTAGAAGAAGCTATTGGGCTAGGGTCCAGGAGATGGGCTAACTCCCTGGCACAGCTGGCCTGGGGCTTCCGAGTCTGGAAGGATGCAGGTGCAGGTAGTGGAGCGTTGAGGAGCTGCACTCCTGGCGGGGCTCCTCCAGAGTCGGGCAGCCACACACAGCTCCACAGCATCTCTGCTGTGAGGCCCTCCGTGGCAGAATCTGCGTCTCCATGAACCCTGCCTCTGCCCTGGCCCCTCGAGCTGGGCTGACACAGCCCGGTGCTGGTTCACGGTGTCCAAAATAAAGCAGAGTGAATCACGCCCATGTTCCCTTTTATGGAGCTGCACCTGACATTCGTAAAGAGCCCATAGTGAGGCTGGGAATGGTGGCTCACGCTTGTAATCCCAGCACTTTGGGAGGCTGAGGTGGGTGGATCACCTGAGGTAAGGAGTTCGAGACCAGCCTGCACAACATGGTGAAGCCCCATCTCTGCTAAAAATATGAAAACTAGCCACTCGGGAGGCTGAGGCAGGAGAATCGCTTGAACTCGGGAGGCAGAGGTTGCAGTGAGCCAAGATCGTGCCATTGCATTCCAGCCTGGGTGACAAGAGCAAAACTGTCTCAAAAAAAAAAAAAAAAAAAAAAAAAAAAAAAAAAAGGCCCACAGTGAGTCAGCAAAGCCTGCGGATTGGATCCCAGGCAGTCCTTTGTCTGCCCCAAGGCTGCCTCCAACCTCTGGCTGAGATGAGTCTTAGCTCCACTGATAACTGTTCAGCTTTCTTTTCCCCCATTCCCCTTCAGGAAGCCCGTTGGATTCTTAATAGCAGAACACTGACTCACCACTTACGTTTCAACTCTTTCAGATCACTGAGCTTGAGCAGCCCCCTAGTGAACCTCTGACCTGACACGCCACCCCCTTTACCACCCGCTGTCCAGTCAGGCTGAGCTCCAGCAGCAGCAGTGAACTGGCCCCCCAGAGCACACTGGTTTGGAGATCTAAAAAGTACAATGGGTCACCAGTCACTGATCAGTGCAGCATCCCTGGAAGTCAGGTGTGGGGGTCAGTTTCCTGTGTCAGCTTGGCCAGGCTGTAGCACCCAGTGACTTAATCAAATGCTAACTGAGGTGGTACTGGGAAGGCATTTTGCACAGGTAGCTCAGTCAATTGAACTTGACTAAAGGAGATGATGTTGGATAATGTGAGTGGGCCTCATCTAGTCAGTTGAAGGCCTTAAGAAAAAAGCCTGCGGTTTCCAGAGAAGAAGAAATTCTGCCTCAAGACTGTAACACAGAAATTCTGCCTCGTTTCCAGCCTGCCAGCCTCCCCTGCAGATCTCAGACCTGCCCACTCCCACAATTGCATTAGTCAATTCCTTCAAATAAATATCTTAAAATATAAAAATATCCTATAGGTTCTATTTCTCTAGAGAATCCCAACTGATGCACCAGGCCAGCACCCAGACACAATGCCAGGAGACACACTGAGCTCTGGGGAAGACGGGCATGAGCTCTGTATCTTTCTCTTCTACAAAGGGTATTAGTGTCAGCCACTCCTCTCCCTCCCCCTGGAACATCCTTGGGGGTAGGGGACGATGACACTTGGTGACTGGTTGACATCTGTACATTTCTAGATGCTTCAAAGCGGAGGCAGCCTCTGAAGCCAGTGTTCCTCCCCTGCCTATTACAACCCAGCTGCCCTTTTCCTCAAAGGAGGCACATAGGCCTGGATTGAAGGCAGATGAGGTCCACCTTGTTCTCTTCATGAACAGCACCTGCCAAACCGACATCACCGAATCTACCGGAGGACCCGGAGGATGAAGAGGATGACATGATGGTCTTCACTAAGTATCCACCCACCAAAACACATCACCGATGCTTTAAGAGCTGGAACAGCATTGAAAGTTTATGACGGGAGCAATCTGGGCAATGTTAGAATTCTGTGAGCCCTGGGAGAGGAAGCTCTTAAAGTTCCCATTGTTTCCTTGAAAGAAAATGTCAAGGCCGGGGCGGTGGCTAACACCTGTAATCCCAGCAATCTGAGAGGCCAAGGTGGGTGGATCGAGTTCGAGACCAGCCTGGCCAACATGGTGAAACCCTGTCTCTACTACAAATACAAAATTTAGCCGGGCGTGGTGGCGGATGTCTGTAATCCCAGCTACTCAGGAGGCTGAGGCAGGGGAGTCGCTTGAACCCGGGGGGTGGAGGTTGCAGTGAGCTGAGATCGTGCCACTTCCCTCCAGCCTGGGTAAGAAAGAGCAAAACTCCATCTAAAAGAAAAATAAAAAAGAAAGAAAATGTCCAGTTCCGCTGAAAAAGATGTTTCCCAGAAAGAGACTCTCAGCGCAGCACCAGCCTTTCACTTGCCTGACAGAATAACCACCCAAGAGCTTTCCCCAGTCTGCTGCGCGGAGGGCCCTGGGGCGGAACTGCCCTGGTGTCTTTCCTATGGACACCATTTCTTATGGTGTCTTTCTTTCTTATAGAGTGAAGCCCCTTGCCTGGGGCTCAGGCTTGCCCCAAACTCCCAACCTGCACCTCTGGGGTCACAACATAAGCTGGAAAATCTTCCCCATGCCTGGCCAGGAGGGAGAAGAGACATCAGCTACCAAGGGGCATCACGGGCTCATGCTAAGGAAAACAGTGTTCGCACTTCTCCCACAAACAGAATGCTTATTTTTTTATTTTTTATTTTTATTTTTTTGAGACGGAGTCTCGCTCTGTCGCCCAGGCTGGAGTGCAGTGGCGCAATCTCGGCTCACTGCAAGCTCAGCCTCCCGGGTTCACGCCATTCTCCTGCCTCAGCCTCCCGAGTAGCTGGGACTACAAGTGCCCACCACCACGCCCGGCTAATTTTTTGTATTTTTAGTAGAGACAGGGTTTCACCATGTTAGCCAGGATGGTCTCGATCTCTTGACCTCGTGATCCACCTGCCTCGGCCTCCCAAAGTGCTGGGATTACAGGCGTGAGCCACCGCGCCCAGCCAGAATGCTTATTTTATTTTAAATTCTGGAGTAACACAGTGAGAACAACAGAAACTTTCATTTCTGGAGCACTGTTCTCGCCTCCTCACTCAGTCTCCCTTTGAAGGCTTGCTGAATCCAGACTGGCCCCAGGCCAGACTCCCAAACAAGGGCCAGGACATGGCTCACTCTGCCTGTTGTCCATCGGAAATCATCTCAGTGCCCCTTTGTCTGAGATGTTTCCTTTCTCTCTCCCCGCTTTCCAACATCCCCCTCCTCCCTGCAGGTGAATTGCTCATAGGTAGAAATTAGCCTCTGCAGAAGAAAAGCTTTAGAAATGTGTCCCGGTCTTAGTGTCTCCGCTGTGATCACGCTGGCATATATGGGATCACATGATCCCACCCAAAACAGAATTCATTCAGCGTTTCCAGGCTGTGTTCCACCAACTGATCTTCTGCATAAACACTGCTGCATTCTTTAGAACATGATTACCCTGCATTCTTCTGTGTTTCAGAAATATATACAGTTAATGATCAACAGAAACATTGTATCAAATGTATAGGATTTATGGGTAAAAAATATTTACATGTAATCATTAATTTCCCACAACTTTGGTGTCCTGGACCCATCATTGCATTTTCTACCCAGGTCCTTCTGTAACTCCAGCAATGAATCTCTTGATGAGATGCAAGATGGGCCTGCCTCGAGTTCCACTTAAAGGACCAGTGCAGTGGCAATATTTAGCATCAGAGCCAGTGCCCTTTCAAGAAGCTAGATGCACAGACGCGAACTGACTTCTCGGAGTGGAGGAGTGTTCTGGCACCTCCCATCTCCCCATCTGGCACGTCCAGCCTTGCCGTTGACATTCCCTCTAGGACACTGTGACTTGGCACCTTCATTAACACCACACTAGGAATTGACGCAACCGTTTCCAGACTTATAAACTATGACACTTATAATAAACCTTTTTAGTGTTAAAACATATATGTAACAAAAAGGCCCCATTACAGCTTCAACAGAGTGGAAAATGCTCAGGGTGTGGAGTCAAACACTCCTGGTTTAAATCCAAATTCTGATTCCATTTAAGTGGTGATTTGGGGTCAGCTTGGAAATGCCTGATCACAGGTTTCTTCATCCATCAAATGGGGTCAAGTATACTTCATGAGGGGCTGCTTGGAGGACTGAGGGGCTACTGGATATAAAAGGGCTTTGTACACAGTAAAGTATCTGAAAATGTGAGCTCTTCTTATGACCGGATGGTAGATTATGCAACATTTCAAAGAAATAATCTGTTCTTTATCCTAAGATTTGATATTCCTTTTCCTGAATATATATGGGGTATTAGGTCATAATTGAAATTAATTTTACTTTTCAAAACTACACATAATTCAATGCTTTTTGAGGGCCAGGGACAGTTCTGCACTTGGTAACACATTTTACGTGACACTCGTAACATGACAAACTCAGGGAAGCTAATAATTATGGGAGACACCGGAGAGGGCTTTACGTGTAAGCTAAAAGGAGAAAAAAAAAACAGTAGGAATTAAGAGAAGAGGACCACAGGGATCAGAGGGTGGGGTGAGGGTGGAGGGCAGACAATGGAGATCCACTAGCAAATTCAAATGGCTTGGACATACGCCGCACCGCCTGGCCACTAGCTGACACTCTCCCTTTGTGAAAACATAAGACGGCATTATTTTCCAGGCAATCAAACCTCAGATGAATTCTGCCATATGTGGGCAAGGCTCCCCTCCCACAGAGCCCTCGTGCCTGGGAAATAGAATTGAACACATCTTCAAAGAGAGTTCTTGGTAAATATACTACTGATTTTACAAACTCCATCCTCCACACAAACCACTGGAGAACACATTTTCCTAGCGCTGCCCAACATCACCGTTCAATGGCCTTTCTTTCTTTCTTGTTTCTTTTTTTTTTGTTAGCCAGAGTCTTGCTCTGTCGCCCAGGCTGGAGTGCCGTGGCATGATCCCGGCTCACTGCAACCTCTGCCTCCTGGATTCAAGCGATTCTCCTGCCTCAGGCTCCCGAGTAGCTGGGACTATAGGCACAGTGGCCTTGCTTTCTAAGTCAATCTTTGGAGAAGCATGACTGACTTCCACTTTGCCTTTCTAAAGGATAGGAAAATGGGAAGTCGGGGAGAGAAAGGGGCAGAAGTCTCCTTACCTTGAGCCGTTCACCTGGCTAGGGTTACATTCCATTTTGATGGTGACCCTGGCTGGGGGTTGAGACAGCCAATCCTGCTGAGGGACGCGTGGGCTCATCTTGGAAGTCTGTCCATAGTCGCTGGAGGAGGACGCGGTCATCTCCGTCTTAGCCAGGTGTGGCGTTCCGTAGGCACACTCAAACAATGACTGGTCCTCGCTCACAACTGATAAGGCTTCCTGAATGCCCAAAGAAACACATAATTCAAGACACTCCAACAGACAGTCATGTTTCAAAAAGTTGTTGATTTGAGAGTCCTTTCTAACTGGGACCACATTTTAGATAGTTTTTATGGTCTCCATTTCTACCTTTCAGAAGAAAAAAGTAGCTTGTTTTTCTTTCCTCCGGACAGTAAGAGTTAGAAATGCCAGCCTAGAAAAGCTTTTATGCAGGTCTCGAAGCATCCCAGGCTTGACTGTGGCAGGGCAGCAGAATATCCACTTTAATCTCAACTTAAGGAAGTTGAATTTCAAAGGTCTTAGAAGACACCCAATTGCATGTGTCACTATTTGACAAATGCAATCTATAATTCAAGCAGACAGGGTACAGAGCGGTCACGAAGATTAAAAAAAAGAAATCTGAAGGCCAACACCTAAGCATCTGGCAAAATTGCCACATTCCTGGGGATTTTGCAGAAGAGGGACTTAGAGGAAGACAGAGGGATCAGTGGAGCACCAAAGGGCAACCAACCAAAGATACAAACGTTTCCACTCAAAGTTATTAGCTGAAGTACAGTTTCAAGTGGTGCTTCCATGATGGTAAGCATCTGGATGATAAATGAACCAAAAAAAAAGCTGTGAAGTATCCAGATGCTTCCAAACAGCAGGATGTTTGAAATATCTGGATCACTGACAAGCTCTTTTTTCCCCTTACTTTCGATTAATATCTTTGCTCTTTTGCATGATTTGGTGAGAAGAAATAGCAATTTGTCATTGTTGGATCAATCATTTTTCGTGGTTTTAAGTCAAACAAGTGGTTAGCCAATGGGTATGTTTATATTCTACAGCCAATGAGCAACGGCAAGTTTGGGAAATTTCAACTACTTAAATGATGCCTTGTGCTGCAATGACACAGAGCTGCTGTGATACAATCCAATTTTGGTTCTTATAACAGACAAACAAAAAATCCACATGAATGCTCATTTTTATATTAGTCCTTTGGCATCCTCAGTATTGACATCGACTAGTGAGAAGCAAAGGCTAGTTGGGCCACACATTTTTATTAAAAAAAAAAAAAAAGAAAAGAACTTTGGAGCCAGAGCAGGGGAAGCAGGGTAGTGTGGGCTGTGCAGACCCTTCCAGTCCAAACTTGTCATCTCCAAATGAGAAATCTGAGACCCAAAAAGGTCTAGAGCTAATCTTGAATGAGCTGGCCATGATCAACGAGGGGATTAGTGACGGGAACGACTTGTGTATTACCATCTGCCTTCTCCTTGCCCCCACAGCCCTATGATGCCCTTTGTGACATTTTTTTCATTTGGGACGTGTTTAGATTAGCACCCCCTCCCCCTTCTTTGAGATGACCTTTACATAAATAAGGGTGCTTCCCATCAGTAATCGCACCCTAGAAGCAGCCCTTCGAGATGGAGAGCTCCCTCCCCACCCAGAAGGATCAGAATCTTTAGGAAACAATCGCCCCCAACCCCACATCTACTCTGTCGCTCGATCCTCCACCTGCCCCAGGACCAAGTTTTTTCCTTAGCTTCCCAAGTGCACAAACTTCTTTGCCAGACACACTGCACTGAGAATCAGCAAGGAGGAAGAATCAAAACAAACTTGAACCTCTGTCTCTCAAAGTGGTGGTCAGGTGTCTGTGCTAAAGCAAAAGCCCCCATCCTGGACTCCATAAGAATCTGTAAAATTACAGCCCTGTGACACCCTGGGAAAAACTAAGCCTGGTGTTCAAACAGTAATGCAAAATGTACCGAAGAGTCAGTTATGCCAGACAGAGAACCAGAATCAGGCACAAGGGAAAAAAATCATCTTGAATAGACAGCAAAATCAAACTCATCAACAATCAAAAATAACACGAGGCAGTGACACAGAAGTTGACAGTACAGAAACGGTGTCCTAGATGTTAGGGAACCTGAAATTCATGGCTTTCTCTTCCAGTCACAATTGAGTGGCCAAAACAAGGAGTCTAAACACACAGACATGGGTTTCGAAGTAAAATCAGCACCATAGACTTAGTGTAGTCATGCTAATTAAGACAAAAATTAGACTTTCTTAAAAAATTTTTGCAAAACAGATACTCCTTTCCCATGGTGGCACTGGGTAGTGTGTTTTACAGGCTCGGAACAGGAAACAGAGCTGATGGCTGCGCCTCTCTCCTTCCTGGGCCTGAGCCTCCACCAAGGTTCGCAGGGGAATAACACACGATGTAATGTTAGCTTTGGCTCACCCATGATGAGAAACATGAACAAATGTGTGATTTATATCAGAAATTGGCGAAAACAGGTTATATATATAAGAAACAGGCTAAATTTAAAATTACAAACTAAAAAGGAAACGGCTGCAACAACAACAAACAAGCAATAACTTTAAAGTATTAGTATCTCTCCAAGATAAAGTAAGATACTTCTGCAAACGAAGCCAATAGCCATAAAAATGTAGTGTAAGTTTGAATAATAAAAAAGACCAAAATATTAGAACTAAAATGAAGCTTAAGTGTGTGTTTGTAGGGGAAGGAATACATTCTCACATCTGGCAAAGCATTATTTCAGCACATGGTTTTCTAAAGAAAGAAATCAAAGTTAATTGAGATCGATTTAGGAAGGAAAAAACCCTTAGAAATGCTAGAGATAGGGGAGGCATGCCTCCTTTTTTTGCATCTTAAAATTCTTCTCACAGTTAATACTGCACAAAAATGAGAAAGGGAATATAATTCAGAATATTGAAAGCAACCCCTCAGTTGCTTTTGTTCATTAGAAGGGAAAAATTCTGAAAATAAGGAAGCTTCAGGATAAACATTTCAAAAGGGGTGAAATACAGTCCACATTTTGAAAAGACAGAGCAACCGAAACTATGCCCCAAAGACTTTGTTGATTGTCACTCAATAAAGGCTGCTGAACACCTAGGATGAAGTACAGCTCAGGAAAAGGAAACAAATGAATAAAGAAAATCTCTCTCACACACACATTTCGTGAGTAGGAAGAAGCTGAGGGGTTTTCACAGACTCACTCCCACAAGAGCGGTCACTAAAGTTAAGTGCTGTTCTTCAGAAGCAAACCAAGGCACAGCCCTGCCACATCTTTGTCCTCCCACTTGATTTGGCTGTTGGCAGGTTTCATCATCCCTTCGGTTAAAGCTTGAATGGACACACGCTGCTCCATAGGACCCTCCCTGCCTGGCAGCCCTGTGACTTCAAAGGGGAGAGAGGATCTAGCCCAGTAGGATTAAAACCAGAAAAAGAGTGCTGAACACAGGCTGCTAACCAGGACCACATGAGTTCTTTAACTCCAGCTCTGGGAGAGACTTCCTGGCCTTGACTGACATATCTTTCCTTCCCTGCAGCCTGGCTCCTCCTCTTTATAGCTAGGAGATCTCACCTACCTACTTACCTGCCTGCCTACCTGCCGGCCAGGGTAGGCAGCTGCCTTAGTTAGCATGTATAGATTGTTATTGCAGAAACTCTGGCCAGCCACAAGGCTTGGGATCTGTTTCAGTGGCTTTATAACAGAGAATATTTTAAACGTCAAAATCTGGCAGATATGTGGCATAATCATTTCATATGCCTGCTTCTATGTTACTATAAAAAGACCTGAACTTTAGATTGGTGTTTGCCAATGTGTGGGGTGTTTTTTTTCTGTAGCTCCAGGAAAGTTGGGATATTCCCATCAGGCAAATGGCAGGCTACCAAGCTCATTTTTAAATAACTTTTGAGAAACACATAATTCTAAGCAAGTTACCCCCAAACAAAAGGTACTACTGTGTTAGTACTACAGTGTTGATTATTTCATTTCAATACAGAATATACCAATAACACATGAGGACCATTCCTTTGGATTTTGGTCATGGGATAACAGTTCCAGAAATGAAGGGAGGTCCCACCAGGTTATATTTCATATTATAACTCTAAAATATGCATCTATTTTCAAGTAACTAGAGTACAAAAAAGGATCCAAAATACTTACATTAGAACACTAAAAAAGAAAACTAACAAAGTTGAATGCATACTGACATTTTCAGCAAAGTATTTCAGGAATCCTGATGCCTTTCTATAACAGATGAATACTTTGCAAGATGCATATTTCTCAACCAAAGTATTAGAAAATAAGGGCCCAAAATTGATTCTAATTCGTGATCCTTATAGCTCATAAAAATATTATATTGTTAATACAGAGAATCCATCATACTTCAACTCTTTCGAAAATTTGGGAGTGGTAAAGTTTTGAAACTGAGAAAATCTTTAAGAATGGTCAGCTGAATTTCACATCTGGAGTAAGCAAAGGCATCCATGGTCCTTTCATGGTTTTCAAAAATTAGGAAGATGGCCAGAACTAGACCTCCAGAGAATTGGATTATCAAATCCATCTTCAATGTTTTCAAGTCTTATATGCTTGAATAATTATTTGATAATTATGAAAAACAAATGGAACAACTAAGTGGAACAAGAATTTTATGATCATGATCATGCTTAAAAAAAAAAATCTTGGTTGGGGCATGGTGGCTCACCCCTGTAATCCCAGCACTTTGAGAGGCCAAGGTGGGTGGGTCATGAGTTCAGGAGATCGAGACAATACAAAAATACCAAAAAAAAAAAGAAAAAAGAAAAAACAATAGCCAGGCGTGATGGTGGGCGCCTGTAGTCCTGGCTACTCGGGAGGGTGAGGCAGGAGAATTGCTTGAACCTGGGAAGCGGAGGTTGCAATGAGCCGAGATCATGCCACTGCACTCCAGCCGGGGTGACAGAGTGAGACTCCATCTCAAAAAAATAAAATAAAATAAAAAATAAAACATAAAAAAATCTTAAAGAAGTCCTTGCTGCTATCACAATACAGTGTGGAGATCATTCACTTAGGAAGCCAACATCATCTTAAATCAATAGCCTACTTTTTCTGTCAGTTTTAATCCCATTACAATCCAATACAAAACCCTTCCTTAAATTTCTCTCACATATAACCACGCAGAATTTGGTACATCACTTAACTCCCTATACTGCCATGTATGAGATATCTTTTAACCACTTTCATAAATAGCTTATCCACCAAATAAACCAGGTTACCTTGTTAAGCACTTTGCATGCAATATCCTCTTAAAGTCTATTTTGTTGATTATAAGATACACCACTTTTCACATTTTATCAGCTCTGAAATATGAAAATGAATGGCCTATCCTAGGTATTAGGCAGCATTTCTTCTTCTCTGATGGCAGATAAAATAATGGGACATTTTATATCCAATGACATCTTACATTTTATGAAAAATGATCATTTAATCCTTACAATTGTCCTATAAGGTCAGCTGTGATTCTTGCCCACCCATCAGAAAGTGTGATTAGAGAAGTAACATCAACAGTGAGGATGAGGTAGAAACAGGGTTTGTGTCTCTGAATGGAATCATTCCCCAAGGCTGTACACTGGCCACTACCTGGGTGTTACTGGAAGGAAGAAGTTGGATTAAGAAAAGTCACACGGTGGAGTGTTTTAGTGCCTGCTCTTGCCATGAGAGATGGAATCACCTAGAGAGAGACAGAGAGAGAGAGAGAGGCTGGTAGAGGGAAGAGACAGAAGAAGGATGAAGGGATAAGTATCCAGAATCCCTGGATCTGGGATGGAATAAAGGATCTGGATGGTAAACGGAGAGTGTTGGGAACCAGGAAGGACTTCTCTAGGTATACCATGCTCTTCTATGAGCCTAGGGGATGTGTAGCAATGGGGCCTGAATACAGTTAATCATTTCTTTTGCAATGGCTTAAATCAACAACCCTGTTCTTTTCTTTGATTAATCAGATTATTCAGACACAAAGACATGGCCAGGTGTTGGGATGTGTTCATTGCAGGTGGATGCCTGCCTTCTCTTAACGAGTACTATGCAGGAAAACTAGGACAGGTAGGAGTACCATTTATAAATATGCTGGAGCCTATACCACTTTGGGTGGCCTTTAATGGATGTCTGCAGACCTAAGGATATTGGAAATCTATCTATTAGGCTGTCGCAGGCTCTATTGTTTATAGTTTCTCTTCAAGGCAGCACACATGCAGTAGATGCTTCTAAAAGGTCTAGTATCTAATTGTATTTGGAGGAGGAAAAAACAACACAAACAAAATAGACAATGCACTTAGAGAAAGCTCTGCTCTCCCACCATAAGCCCGACAAAAATACGCCAGTCCTTCAGGAGTTTTTATTCTAAACATGTGCACTTTTGCAATTCTGATGCCACCAGTATCTCATTAAACAAGAATCTTCATCTGACCAGTGTGTCTTTTATTTACAACACACAAAAAAGTGAAACGTGGTAAGTGAAAGAAGATTTACCAAGCTGGGTATGATCATTTTTGCCCCTTCTTGATACGATTTTCTTTTTTCTTAATTCTTCAGAGAAGGAAGCATTAACATCGTATATTAAATGCAGCATCTAGCTTTGTGTTCATGTTTTTCTAATTTAACACATTGCGATTTTAGTCCTTCAAAAATATTTTTAAAATCTTGGATTAACCTCAAAGGAAAAATGTATGTAGGCAAATGAAGTCCATCTAAAGAGAGTATTTCTCCAATATGGTATCACTTCATTGCCAAATAATTTCACCACTCACAACACTAGTCCAGTGCTAAGAAATGAGACCCAGAACTAGTGTCCAGATACATTTGCACATACATATATACAAACACATACACATGCTTACATATGTACACATATACATGTGTGCATGCATGCAAATACATACATACACAAATACATATATACATACACACACATATATACAGATACGTACATGCATATACACAAATACATATATAAGTGTATGCATATATGCAAATAGATACCTATACAAATACATGCAGATATATAATACATAATGTATATACAAAAATATCATACATATGTATACATATTACTAAATACATACTAAGATAATAAGGAGAAATGAAAATCTTTATCCTTATTATCTTTATTAATAGAATGCTTTAGAGGACTTTCAGATGTTCTTTATCTTTAATCATATCCACTAGGGCAAATGTTGCCTAAAAGATACAGAGAACCTGGCTTCTTCCCATTTCACCTCTGCTCCTTCCTCTCTCATCCTAGAAGGTGCATTCCCCTATGCTCAGCACATCCCTTCAGAACAGACTTAGCTGGGGATCCATCCCCTCCATGTCCTTCAGCCGATTTTCCCTGCTCTGGACTCACAGACTTTCTCAGGGCTCTGAGAAGGCCAGGCTGGTGCCAGCAATTCTCTTTGCCCACAAACTTCTCCCCTGGCCTTGCCTTTATTCAAATATAAGCATTTTCAGGGCTGGCTCCTCTTCATGTCTGCTCCTAGAAATAAGATAATTTCTTAACCTCAAATGCTTGTTGGTGTTCATATTAGCCCTAGGACTAAGTCATCAGGTGATATTACAGCCCCATCATAATGCTATAAATGGGATCCACAAACTTCTATTACATCCAAATGAAGAGACGTGTTTTTGTGAGATGAATGGATTGTGTAGCCAATGCCCAGGAGTTCCAGGGAGTTTGGAAAATAATTACCATTGGCAATATGTCTGCACTCATACTACCAAAGAGCGCATTATTGCAGAGTTTCACCTTCAATCCACATAGGCTTAAATAGGGACTTCCTATAGCTAAGCAACCTATGAACAAAATAAGACTTACTGGAAAATGAACGTTTGCAAAAGAAGGAGGGAGCATTCAATCTGGAAAGCAGAAATTCTAGAAATACTGTGAAAGATTGGAGCATGGTAGAAAAATGTTAAAGAAAGAATAGTTATGTCCACATAATGAAAACTAGATTTAAATGAGCCTTGGGAAATCAAGAATTTCAACCAACATCATTTTAAAACAACTCTTTGTTTTCTCAGTGCCATGCAGAATAAACCTCGAATGCATTGAAAGGACAATGAACTGGGACTCTTTGCCCTGGCAAATGTCATTTAACTGTTTAAGAAACAACGTGCCTGTGATGTTAATAGCTTCTTATTTTCTTCTTTAAAGAATCGCTTTTTTGGCTGGGTGCAGTGGCTCACTCCAGTAATCCCAGCATTTTGGCAGGCCAAGGCGGGTGGATCACCTGAGGTCAGGAGTTGGAGAGCAGGCTGGCCAACATGATGAAACCCTGTCTCTACTAAAAATACAAAAGTTAGCTGGGTGTGGTGGTGTGCACCAGCAATCTCAGCTACTCAGGAGGCTGAGGCAAGAGAATGGCTTGAACCCGGGAGGGGGAGGCTGCAGTGAGCTGAGATCGCGCCATGGCACTCCAGCCTGGGCAACAAGAGAAAAACTCTATCAAAAAAAAAAAAAAGAAGAAGAAGAAGAATCACTTTTTCTTCCCAGTAGGCTTCTTTCCTTCTTTGGAGATGGGCAAAAAGTATAAAAACATCTGTGGAAACCTCCTGTTTGTATGTTTTACATTGGAATGGGTGCAAAAATGCACTCACTATTCCTTTAGATCCTTCTAAGAGGGCTGTTTCTACTCTTGACACTCAATACTTGTTTTTGTTTCTCTAATCACTGTCATCATACATTACTCATGAACATTCATCAAAACCTTTTTCCTTATTTTTTATCTAGTTTTAAATAATTTATTTGAGATAAAAAGAACTTTTTCTTTCCTTTTTTTAATCACTCAGTGGAGGATGAACAGGAAGCTGTACCAATGGGTAGAAGACCGTCTGGTAGAGCACAGGAGCCGGGGATAGGGATCTGAAGATGGAAGATGTGAGTTTCAAGCTGGGCTCTGCCCTTGCTCTGGGAATCACCTGGGTAAATCCTTTAACCCTTTCCTGCCCCAAGTGTGAGCTGAGAGCTTGCCAGAAATGCAGATTCCGAGTCTCCAGCCCTGCTGAGTCAGAATCTGCTTTGTAACAACTTCCCCAGGTGAACTGGGTGACTGCTCACTTCAACAAGTGCTGCATTATCCTTTGTTGAATCTCAATTTCTTCAACTATAAAGGTGGTACTGATGGCAACCAGCTGCCAAGCAGCTCTCTCCCAGGACGGTTAAATGGGCCAAATAAGCTAGTGTGTGTAACAGGTTTCATAAATCTTAATATTGTATTTAAATTATCATATGATAGAAGGGTGATGTGACTGACTCCAAATCTCCACATGTGAACCATCAGAATTATCCATTCTAGCCATATTACTCTAACAAGCCAGATGCAAGGAAAATCACAGTCTCTTGTGTGCAGATTATCACTTATTTTTTGTAAGTACTGGATTTTCAAACCATGTATCTACCTAACAGAGGGGAAGGGAGATCTAGCATCTTTTACTTCAAGAGCACATCTGTCACTTTGATTTAGCCTTTTTGGTCCCTGGTCCAGTTCTTTTGTGGGTTTTCCATTCAAATTCTACATTAGTTTGTTTAATGTCAATTAAATCAAAGTTTTGTGCAGGAAGGAATGAATCCTGGTACACTCCCCAGCGTGCTGTTGGTATTCTCCACATAACAAGACAATAAATGAATAAATATACCATGGTCTTATAACAGAATGTCCTTTTTCTTTCTTTCTTTGTTTTTTTTGTTTGTTTGTTTTACCTAGAATAGAACAAGGCACAGAGTTGATAGCCCTCAAACTTCTGAAGAAAAGTCTTTTCTTCCAGGATGCAGAATCCATAATGCTTGTTATGTTAACTTTCCCTAAAAATTGTTGAATTTTTCATAAACTTCTATGAGAAAGTGTTTCTATGGCAGTCTGGCTAAGAAGTTCACACCATCATTCTGTCCTGGTGATTTTTGAAACTTACAAGCCCAGGTTGAAACTCAGGTGATTCAAGGCTTGAGAAACACAAAGGCCAAGCTCAAGGAGTAGCAAAGTTGCTTGCACTTTTTTTCTATTGGCATGGTCCTTCTCTGAACACCAGGGAAGGGATGGTACACCACCTCTCTCCTCTTCAGAAGGAGCTCCATGAAAAATTGGCAGTTTTATGCTTGGCCCTTTCAAAACACACAAAGGCTAAAAATACACCGTGCTAAGCATCTGGAATGTGTCTCATCTGTGAATCTCTGACACATGGATTCATTGTTTTCGATAAAATTCCAGGAATTTTATTCATGAGAAAATTCTGGCACAATGGAAAACCCTGGCAAGCAAAAGATAGGGGCAGCAGATGTCCTGGCCTCCACCCACAACTCTGTCTCTGCTTTCAGCTAATTTTCATCAGGTGTCACTCTTATGCCTTCAAACATTCAATTCAAAATTTCCCATAAGATGGGGGTGAGGGAGTGGGGGTGTCAAAACAGCCTTAATTTTTTAAATAATTGGTACGGTCCCCCCCCACCCCCACAGACAGGTGTGTCACACCAGGTTCAACATGCACGTGCCAGGATGCAGGATGGGCACTTTAAGAAGGAGCTGCAAGAGCACAGGGCCACTGGCTTGAGATCCAGCTGCCCATGGGGCTCCACCACTCAGTACCCCTCATGTCCCAAGTCTTCAAGCTCCTCATCTAAAATGAGGGTCTGGTCTACTGATGTTTTCTAAGGCTCCATTTTGCACCAAAATGAGATCGATTTGTTTAACTAGTAACATCCTCTTTCAGCCATGGCCAGCCTGCAGTCTCTACCTCCTCCATCTCTGAGCAGACATGCAGATAAGGTAGAAATCTACCATGTATGGAGTTGCTAAAAAGTTCCTATGCATCCAGGTTAGATGCTAACTGCAGGGTCTTTCCCTGCTGCCCCCAGACTTTAATTTTCCTCAATCTTGTAGATATCTCCTTCTGTGCTAATGGTAAGAAGTTAGCACCCGAGAGCTAGTGTTATGTTTTTAAGTATGGAAAGGATCTACTCTCTTGCATGGGAATATGGCATCTGTTCTACACATAAAGCACTTCAATAATACTAAAAAATAAAAAAATTTAAAAAACAAAAAACACATGGCAACATGGTAATACCAACAGAAAGTCTTGTAGAAACTGGGGTTCTGGCAGAGAGAGGAGCACATGAATAAGTCTCCACTAGTCACATGATGGTCCAGGGGTCTCCTTCTTTTGCTTTCTATCCCCGTCCCCAGATAATTGTTGGCATGGGCCACACACTGTATAAGGCAGACATGAACACAGACGTTTTCTTTTTCTTAGACGCTGACTTACGTAGAAAGAGTTAGTCTTCACCCACTGTGAGGGCCCAATCCCTGCCAAGGTCTTTCTTCAGCTTGGTAAGTCATGATGTCTGACTCCCTGGGGCTGGGAGGCTAAGCCTGTGCTTTTCAGAAGATTTTTCCAGCACATAAATATATCCTGGTTGCTGCATGGAAAGGGGACTAAGTAGCCAGGGCATCACAGCCCTTTGCTAATGCTATACGCTGAGCTCATGCTTTTCCTATGACATAGATGGGCACTGGGTAGACCCCATCCTGGTAACACTTTTCATGCACCAACAAGTTGGTTGCCAGTGAGACTTGATTTTTATGACTTTGGGAGTGCTGACCTCAAAACCTAATACATTTGAACTAGGAGAGCAATCCCTCCAACAATTTCAAACTACACTTACATACATCACACCCAGTAGGGCTCTTTTGCCATCTGGCTTGAGCTCCTCTATAAATATGTCTACTTTGAAAGTCACAAGGCTGGCCGGGGTGGCTCACACCTGTAATCCCAGCACTTTGGGAGGTACAGGCAGGCAGATCACGAGGTCAGGAAATGGAGAACATCCTGGCTAACATGGTGAAACCCCATCTCTACTAAAAATACAAAAAATTAGCTGGCCGTGGTGGCACACACCTATAGTCCCAGCTACTCAGGAGGCTGAGGCAGGACAATCGCTTGAACCTGGGAGGCAGAGGTTGCAGTGAGCCAAGATCGTGCCACTGCACTCTAGCCTGGGCAAAAGAGCAAGACTCTTGTCTCAAAAAAAAAAAAAAAAAAAAAAAAAGTCACAAATACTCTTCAAAAGTCTGTAGATTCATTCATACCCAAACCATCAAGGCCTGCAGAACAGCCTAGTGACTTGAAATCCTGATGTGTACACAGAGTCTAAACCTTGGTCTTTAGATTGCCTCCTTACTGGACCTCTTTACTTATTAAGATTCATCCTTGTGGAGGAAGTGAGGTCATGGATGTCCACATCTATATTTCCCAGGAAGAAAAGGAAGCTTCAAGAGCTGGGAAATGCTATGCACCACTGTGCAGGTTCTGAGCAGCACAGAGCCACCTGTGGGGGGGCGGGTAGGTGAGTAGTGGACATCTGACCACCAGGCGCCTTGCAGAGCAGGTGGGGCCTTCCAAGTTGCCTACTCATCCAACCTGCACAGTAAGCCTTATGGGAGTGTCACGGGGCTACGCCTACTTCAAAGAGCAACTTAGCTAAAGGGAAAGAGATTTTTCACTTGCTCTCTTCCACTCTAGCAGACTTGCACTTGTTGCTATTTATTTGTGAACACAGATGCATTTTAGATTGACTTAAAAATAAAAAAAAGGTGCAAAGAACAGGGCAGCTGGAAGTCAGGAAACCACTCCTGCCACTGCTGAATCTGAAGCCTTAAGCTCCTGAACTGGAAAACCAGCCGACTGGAGCACTGAGCTCCCTGGCCCCTGTAAAAGCACACACCGGCCAGGCATGGTGGCTCACGCCTGTAATCCCAGCACTTTTGGAGGCTGAGACGGGCAGATCACAAGGTCAGGAGTTTGAGACCAGCCTGGCCAACATAGTGAAACTCTGTCTCTACTAAAAATACAAATATTAGCCAGGTGTGGTGGTGCGTGCCTATAATCCCAGCTACTCGGTAGGCCGAGGCTGGAGAATAGCCTGAACCTGGGAGGTGGAGGTTGCAGTGAGCCGAGGTTGCGCCACTGCACTCCAGCTTGGGTGACAGAGTGAGACTCTGACTCAAACAAACAAAAAAAAAGAATGCACCAAGTAGTGGCCAGTCAGGCTCCCATGGGCCTGGACATGTGAGATGTGAGGCAGAATTTTTATTAATGAATCTGATGCCAATTCAGTATTTCTGCAATCACAAAGCACTTTCACAATATTTATCCAAGCAATATTTATCCAACAAAAATATCCAATATTTATTTATCTAGGATCTCGCAAATGTTCAGTCTAGTTTCACTCACGTCAGTGTCTCTAACCTTCATACTTTGCTTTCAAGCAAGAGTAGTGTGTTGGTCTGGGTGTCCGAAGGTGGGGGTGGTAGCTGGTGATGCAAGGAACCAAAAATTGGCCATACTTACTTAAATATTTTACAGCTCTTTAACAGATTCTCATCTCCTGCTCTCTTCTCCAACCTTGTCGTCTGGTTCTGACACTGTCCTGCCACGATTAGGAGTGAGCTTTTTGGGGTTCCCTCAAACGTACACTCCCAGCTGGTCTCTTTGTTACCTACTCAAGAGCAGTTCATACTGTTGGCCACTCTCCCCTTTTTTAACCTTCTTTTCTTTGGCTTCCATATTGCTGCTGTTCCTCCTATTTGGTTGACAATTCCATCCCCCATCTCTTTATGCCCTCCTTTTTCTCTCCTCATTCTCTAAATGTCAGTTTTCCTCTGTGCACTCTCCTGGGCCGCTTCTCTACTAGGCTATCATTTCTTCCAAGCCCTCACTCAGGAGCCACTCCAATGGCCTCAGAGCTGCCAGGAAGCACAGTGCATTTAATTTCAAGGGTGAAACTGCCTTGGAGGGATGGCAGGTGCATGCTTAATAACTTGTTAGGTTTTATCCAATTTATTTCCCAAGGCCACATAAGTGTAATTACTGGATGATAATAATCAGCTCAAGAGGGAACGTTCTAAGACAGAGAATGCAAGATTTCTAAACAGGTCTAAGACAGTTTTCCAATGTAAGATTTATTATGTAACAGTTTTGAAGGCAGTGCCTGATTCCCTGTCTATATCCTCCAGAACAATCTGAGGGCATGGTTGCCATTACATTTTACTTTGGGGGACGATTTTATAGCACGTCTTCACAGACAACATGGCAAACATCTTTGTTTCTGCTACACTGACAACCTGAAGTTAACATTTCAGTACCTACGTAGCCATTTTAATCACCCCCTAAACTGGTTATTCCATAGCCCAGGGGTGTGGGACTGAGTCAGATGGGCTAGAGATAACTTTATTCAGAGGATTTAGAAGTTTGCCTCAGAGAAAGGCCATTTCTAGTCTCCACTAGAAATCACACATATCTTCCAGGAATAAGAATATTCTCTTACTCATAAGTTCAACAAATATGTACTGAACACCTTTTCTACTCTAGAAACTTGTCTAGCTGCTTCTAGATTACACCCACGACCCAAAACCACAAAGACACCTATCTGCATAAGACTTGTATTCTATCACTACAAGCCATAGATAATTTTTGAAAATCAACTAATCAACCAATAATTCATAGGGTAAATTTATAACCTTGTTTTTCAAGCCTGATCTCAGGGTTAGAAGGTGGTAAGTGATAAGTGTGAAGAAACAGAAGGCAGAACTAGAGACTCAGGAAAAGACAGGTGAGCTGCTGCTTTTCATTTAGAGTGGTCAGGGCGGTCCTGAGAAAATGTGAAGGAGGGGAGGGTGTGAGCCCCCATGCATTCATGAAGAATAGGCCTTCCAGCCTTGGCAACAGCTAGAACGAGGCCAGAGTGGACTGCGGGGGCTGCATGAGGAACAATGGGACCAAGAACAGCCAGGGAGGAGGGGTTACTGGAAAGGAGCGAGAGGAAGAACCAGGAGGTGAACCAGGAAAGGCTGGGGGTGGTAGAGCCTTGCAGGCCATGGCAGGAACCTGGGTGTTGACTCAGAGAGAAGTGGAGTCTCTGTAGCCGTCTTGGCTAAAAGCCTGGGAATTGTCTTCTTCTGCATTGCACTAATATTTTCCATCTTATAAGGGTTCTACAAAGAAAATTCTTTCTATCTTTAAAGTTTTATTATTTTCAAAACTAAATGTGATGAGAATGCATATATTGCATATGCCATGTGTACACCAAAAGCCACACCTAATAAAATGTTACAGCCATCCTTTGTCCCACATGCAATGGGAACTTCCATCCATCATCACATGCAGAAACTCTGGGTACTGAGAATCTGTGCTTTTCATTCAGAGTCTGTAAGGGGTTATGGCCATTTTAAAAGGCTTTGACTCACACAGGAAATACCTCACTGAGGCTCCCACCCACCCATCCTCTAATAGGGCAGCCTTTAGGGAAACTGACTTGTGGCAACTGAAAGGAATAACGGCACCAAAGTATTCCCCTGCCCTGAAATCTCTGTCTACCTGTGGACCGGTGATGGGTGTGAGGCTGTAGGTTTTAACGAGCTCTGGATGGCAAATGGCAGACAATGGTGTCACTTCCTTTCTGCTTAGGAAGGAGACGTTTGGAAAAACTGTTCACTGCTGTGCTTGCCTATGGAGAACCTGGATTCCCAGAGCTCTATCTGGTAGAGCGTGTCTCCATATTAATAAGCAGTAGATCCTCTTTTGCAACTGAATTTTCCTCAAGGCAGCAGCATGGGCCTTATTACTGCCTTAAAACCCAATTTCAATATTCGATACATAGTCTGTGTATTCATTTGCTAGGGTTGCCAAGACAATGTACCACAGACTGAGGGCTTAAGCAACAGACACATTCTCTCATGGTTCTGGAGGCTGGAAGTCAGACAGCAAAGTAGTAGCAGGGTTGATTCCTCCTGAGGACTCCCTCCTTAGCTTGTGGATGGTCATCTTCTCCCTGTCTCTTCATATCATCCTCCCTCTATGCATGCCTGTTTCTGAGTCCAAATTACCTCTTTTTACAAGGACATCAGTCCCACTGAATTAAGGACCACCCTAAGGGCCTCATTTTAATTGGATTACCTCTGTAAAGGCCCTACCTCCAAATAAGGTCCCATTCTGAGGTCCTGGGGGTTAGGACTTCAATGTAACTCGGAGAACACTATTCAGCCCATACCATCCTCCAGGAAGGCACAGAATGTGTCCCTTTTCTTCATTGCTGTATCTCCCTGCCTAGCACAGTGCCAGGTACCACACTATGCTCTGTAGGTCAGTGATTCTCCTAAGCTCTGTAGGTCAGTCATTCTCAAAGTGTGGTCCAGGAATCCCCTGGGGTCCCCAGACCCCTCTAGGGGCAGACACAAGCAGAACTGAGAATCCAGCTGCCTCTGATTAGCCCAGACATTAAAGAGATTGCAAAAAATGCAAAACAATGCCACTTCTCATTAACATTTTCTTGGAAAATAGAGTTACTTTTCATAAAAATATCTTATTTGTGTTAACATGCAATGAATTTATTTATTTATTTTTATTTTTTGAGATGAAGTTTCACTCTTGTCGCCCAGGCTGGAATGCAATGGTGTGATTTCGGCTCACTGCAACCTCCGCCTCCCGGGTTCAAGTGATTCTCCTGCCTCAGCCTCCTGAGTAGCTGGGATTGCAGGCGTGTCCCACCACGCCCGGCTAATTTTTTTTTCTTTTTTTTTTTTTGAGACGGAGTCTCGCTCTGTTGCCCAGGCTGGAGTGCAGCGGCGCGATCTCGGCTCACTGCAAGCTCTGCCTCCTGGGTTCACGCCATTCTCCTGCCTCAGCCTCCTGAGTAGCTGGGACTACAGGTGCCCGCCACCACGCCTGGCTAATTTTTTTGTATCTTTAGTAGAAACAGGGTTTCACGATATTGGCCAGGCTGGTCTTGAACTCCTGACCTCAGGTGACCTGCCTGCTTTGGCCTCCCAAAGTGCTGGGATTACAGTCGTGAGCCACTGCACCTGGCCTTATTATTGTTATTTTTAAATGAATTTATAAGTAAATGTTTCAAAATTTCTTTTTTTGTTTCTACCAATAGATATAATGCATAGAAACAATTTTTTTTAAGAATCCTCAACCAATCTTAAGAATGTAAAGGGGTCCTGAGACCGAAAGATTGAGAATCACTGCTGTCGAGGATTTAAGCGTGGCTAGGACACAGTCTGTACTTACTGAAGTAACCCACAGTCTGATAGTAATAAGACACTTTATGAAGAACATATTTTCAGTAGCTGTCATAGAAAAGGAAGCTTGTGAGCCATTTCCTCAAGTTGACAACAGAGAGTCCTTAGGAAAATAATTTTTTAAAGCCAATATTGAGCCTTCCAAGACTGCACATGGTGATATGTTAAATTTGGAATTTATGCAACTTAAAAAACTGAGAGTCGGGGGTTGGCATTTTTATGCATCCTAACTGATGAGTGCTGCCCCAGGGCTCTCTAACACTGCACACATTCTACTAAAGAAGCAGGCTGCCTATCACGACCCCTACCCATCAGCTATACAGCACGCATCTGCTTCCAGATGAACCTTCTTGCAAGTGGCCTGTCTTATGGCAAAATCAGGGGGCAGGCCTGTAAAGCAGACCAGGAAATGAGCAGCAACTGCATACCACCAACCTGTTGCCAAGCTAACTGTGCTTTTCTGGATCAGAGGCAGCTTGAGACACTGGTCCCCGGGGCTGAGGGACTGCAGAGCCCGGGCACAGACTCCCTGCCTATCTCCCAGTGTGTCCATCTTGGTACACCTGGTGCATCTCTGGATTGGCAAGTGGCACTCCCCAATTAATGTTAAGGACCACTCGTTTTAAACATAGCCAGATTATTTTAATTTTTAAATGTGTATCCCATAGTTGGACACTGAAAGATCCTCCCTGTTTACCTGCTTGCTGGGGGCTGTGCTTGGGGTCTCATTTTATTATAAAACAGAATCTCAAAGGCATTTAATACTAAAAGCAAGTGGCTGGGCATCCATCACGTGCACAGCAGGAGCCTGATGGTGGTGAAGGCTCATTCTGCACGTGGTTGACTCTAGGAACTACTCTAACAGAGGGGAAGAAATACACTGGGAGAAAGGAGCAGGAGATTCGTCAGGGCTGGGGGAATACTGGCTCCATGAGGGCAGAGACTTTTTTCCCTTTTTTTTTTTTCAGAGCCTGTAAGTGTCCACATATCATACACATGCAGTGCGTATTTGTTGCATGAGCTCCTAGTATGGAGGTGCCAAGTGTCATGCTAAATGTGTTGACTGGATGACAGAAGAAGGAAAGAGGGATTGAAGGAATTGGTGTGCACTGGACTGAGCCTTGAAGAATGGGGTGTACTGGGTAAATCGAAATGGTGGGGAGCACTTCCAGATGGAGAAACTGCGAGGAAAAGCATAGAAGTGGGGCCACCCCTTGCGAGCTGGGGAGGGCCCAGGGTATGTGTGCTGGCTGGGGGGAAGCTGAAGCTGAGGAAATTCGGATTGGATCCATAGCCTGGTTCTGGTTTCCACAGGCCTGGGATGCCCCGTCCAGAGTTTGACTTTCAGTCTGCACGTAATCCAGGCTTTGTATTCCCATTTCCCGCATCCTCTCACTCCTTTTTCACATACCCTTTTTATCTATGATGCTACTGGGGTCATGGGTTAAGAAGTTCTGTCCTCTAATCAGCAAGAGTGCATCAAAGCAGGATTTTCTCCATTGATTCCAAGGTAGTGATTCAGAAATGGTAAAAAACTCCAAACACTAGGATGAGCGTTGGGGATGGGTTCATGTTTTTGTTTTTTTTTTTATGAAATAATTCAGAATTTATTAAGAATTCCCTTGGCAAACCAAATTAAATATTAAACAACTATTTGTTAATATGTTACTATTGATTCTATCTTAGAAAAGTGGAATTATGTGTAACTGAACTTTTTGTTTTCTTGCGGTTGAACCCTGAATTACCATGTCTTCTGGTTTCCGTGTTTTTCCCGGGGAATAGACCATATTTCTTACTGCCAAAGCCCAGAAATAAGAGCCTCACACATCCATCCATAGTCCCAAAGGCTTTTCTGCCTAGTACCCAGAGAGTAACAGCAGTGCTTCAAACTATTTGTGGACAAGAAGTCCTAAAACATCAGAGACACTGTGGAAAGCAATTTCATTTCATTAATACAATTCATAATTAACTGCATTTATTTTATTGTCTAAATTCCAACTGCTAACCTATCATATCGACGAATTCTTCGAAGTTGCCTTTATTCTACAGGATATGTTCATTTTTAGATAATGCTATTTTTTATATACTTTAAGTTCTGGGGTACATGTGCAGAACATGCAGGTTTGTTACATAGTTATACACGTGCCATGGTAGTTTGCTGCACCCATCAACCCATCATCTACATTAGGTATTTCTCCTAATGCTATCCCTCGCCTACCCTCCCACCGCCCCGGACAGGCCCTGGTGTGTGATGTTCCCCTCCTTGTGTCCATGAATTCTCTTGATCATCTCCCACTTATTAGTGAGAACATGTGGTGGTTTTCTGTTCCTGTGTTAGTTTGCTGAGAATGATGATTTCCAGCATCATCCATGTCCCTGCAAAGGACATGAACTCATCCTTTTTTATGGCTGCATAGTATTCCATGGTGTATATGTGCCACATTTTCTTTATCCAGTCTATTGTTGATGAGCATTTGAGTTGGTTCTGGGTTCATGTTTTAAAATCTCATTTGCTCCCTAGTCCTAGGAATGATCTTCTCCACCTCCAAGGAATGCAAGCCCCAGTGCAACATGGATTCTTTCTCTATAAGAGGCTAGACTCCAAATAATTTGTCCTGTTTTTGCTTGTGGGATGTTACAAGTGTATCCTGCTGTCTGTAAGTGTGTTTCTGAAGTGTTCTATGTAAGTAGGTTTTTGTTAGTTGAATTGTACTTTAAATGTGCCAGTCAAGTTCCCCATAAAAAGAGATGGGCACAGAGACTTTCTGAAAAATGAAGCATCCCAAGAGAAAAGCCGATCTGAAAAGACTACATACTGTATGATTCCAATTATATGACATTCTGGAAAAGGCAAGACTACGGAGATACTGAAAGACCAGCGTTTGCCAATGATTAGAGGGAGGGAGGGGTGAACAGGTGGAGCACTGAGGGTTTTTAGGGCAGTGAAACTATTCCGTATGATCCTATAATGTTGGATACATGTAAATATAAGTTTGTCCAAACCCACAGAATGTCCAGCACCACAAATGAACTCTAATGTAAACTACGGGCACTGGGTGATAATGACCTGTCAATGTAGGTTCATCAACTGTAGCAAATGCACTCTGATGGGGGATGTTGATAACGTGGGCAAGACTACACAAGTGTAGAGGCAGCAGGTGTATGGAAATCACTGTATCTTCCTCTCGGGTTTGCTGTGTACTAAAATTGCTCTGGGAAATAAAGTCTATTTTTTAAAAAATGAAGTATTCCAATTAATTTATAAGTTTTGCCACACGTGCAATGACGGCCCTAACCACTTTACTTTGGTTGTCCAATACTGAATATGTCACTGTGAATATCTCATCCTCCTTGATCCTATCCCCATCAAAACTAGAGATTGAAATAAGGAGATGAGATGGCCCTCCCTGCCCACCTTGTGCCTTTCAGAGGAGGTGCCTGGGCTGGAATGGGGAGGAGCTGAGGACTCTTGTGGGGTTCTGATGCTGGGTGTGAAACTGTCTGCAGCTAGCACAGTGTTGGAGAGATAAGTGCTAGACTTTGTATGTCTGGGGACTAGTGATAAATGCTCATTATTATTTATATAACTTTAAAGCTACATTTAAATTTGTCCCCAGTACTAGAGATTTTAATGCTATGTTGAAATAATACATAATAGAATGCAAATAGTTATATTCTTGTCTTGTTGTTGTCCATGTATCAGCATTCTTGTGCGAATGAAACTAGAACCAAGAAGAAAATCCATCACTACAATAATGGTCCATACATTAAAACAGTTAGGCTGTCTGATGGTCTGGTGTGTGTGTGTGTGTGTGACATAGATATGTATGATATATATATGATATATATATGATTTATACATATATAAATCATCTCATCTTGCTCAAAACAATATCACTCTTATTTAGGTAGGCACACTGGAATATGATTTTAATTAATTGAAAAGTACAGTTTGTTTTACATTTGCAGGAACGGTTTAATTCCTACACAGTGTACTAAGATGGCCTCTCGTAGGCTCATGATCCTGGAAGATATACTCCCAAAGTGAGGGGGGTCTATTTGGAAGCAAAAATAAAAGGAATTTAAAGAATGACAGGTCTGGGAAATTATTCTTATGGATGGTCAGTTCTCCATATGATAAAATAGTTATGACAAACCAAACAGGCACAGTCTCACGTACGCACTGATTAGCATGAATCAACTTTACAGATAATTGATTTAATTGGTTAGAATTACAGTTTCTTCCAAATGTGGACAACTTACAATAGGGTGGGAGCCCCAAACTGTGAAGTCATGTGAGGACATGTGCAAACTGAAAAACAGGGTTTCTCTACTGGAATGATAATCCTACCATGTTACACTTTTCCCCAAAATGAAATCCAACATCTTTCACCTGGCATAAGAAGCCCAACATGTTCTGGCCCCTAGAAACCCTTACATCCTGAAAAGAGGGACTGGAGCTTGTTACTCTTATTAGCTACTCTTAAAGTCACAGAGGCAGTTAATTTGGCAAGGAATGGCTACAAATTCAAGAAATGTTTGGATGTGCTGAGAATCAGAATCCAGTCTCGGCCCTCAAGTCATGGGTTAAAGACTTGGTTTTTTATCTAAATGAGGTCCTACCTTGTAGTTCAAGCAGAAACATCCAACAAATGAAAGCAGAAACAACATTTGACAGCTCAAGTTCAAAAGCAAGAGGCTTGTCAATGCAAAAGTTTTGTGCTGCAAATGTTTCAAGGGAAGTATCCATACTCTGAAGTGTGCAATTGAAAGAATGACCTGATATTCTTGCACTGTTGCCTCAAACAAACCTCCCTCCTCCTAGCTAGCTCCAGATCTTTTATGCATCATACAGTACATCTTCCCAAAAAAGCAGGTGGAAACCAAAGTGTGCAAAAACACACATTTTCCAAGAACAAATGCATTATACTAGCAAGTTATGTGTGGTGGGGCTAGGTGCTTCTGCGGGTGTGGAGGAGGAGGAGAGAAAGAAGGGTTAGGAGGAAGTGTGTTGGGTACAGAGACATGGAAATAAGAAACAGGAACCCTGAAAGACACACCCGCGGAGGTTCTGTAACTGTACATGTGCCCTTGTTAAATCGCCAGTTTCAGAGGACTCAGATCTGAGGCCAGATAGAAATCTATTAATTTGCATGTTGACTTTGGGGCTTCCGGTAACAGTAAGTATTTGTATTTCAGGATCCACTCAGCAGAAAGGCCACACATATTCAAGTCACGTAATAAATTGGTGAATTCCAAGTGAAGTCTGAATACCAAAAAAGAAAACCAATTATGTGACTTTCTGGAATATGATATAGAAATTGACCTAACTAACAAAATGTATATGCACACTTATGGCATGTGTGCATGAGGGTGTCATCCATGTACACAGGTCATGTGCACATCCAACTCATGGCCATGCATGCTGTAGCCTGTTACCCACTCTGGGAGATATGTAAGCCTTTGTCTTTCTTCCTCCAGCTTCCTGCCTTCTTAAAACATTTCACTGGTCGTCAACCAATGATTGAAGCTGGGTGCAGAAAAGGAGAAAAGGTGAAAACTCCTCTTAGTCCACAAGGTGACTTGTTAGTGCTTCAAGTGAAAGGGCTGTGGTGGAGAGCCAGAGAAAGCCCTTAGGTGGAATGAGACTGTGGTTCCTATAGGTCGGCACCTTCCTCTCCACCCAGCAGGTCAGCTCATCAATTGCACTTATCTCCCAGCTGCCACAGCCTGTCTCACTCCTTTCTTTCTCCTGTTGGGCTGCTACCAGGCCTGGTAAACTATTCCGTAGCTCTGTGCAATAGAAAATAGATGTGTACTTCTCTGAATATAGAGAGGGAAATTGGAGTTCACATGGAATGGAGTTCACTTATTTGTTTTCTGAAAGCAAAAATTAAACTTGAAAGGAGCAAAGTTTTTCAAATTTCCCATAGTGCTGGCCTCAAATCCTAAAGATTTTTTTCCTTGACAAGAATCATGGGATGAATTGGAAGATCTGGATGCTCCATTCACCACAGTTGATGATGCTAAAACCCATGTGACAGCAGAGGCAAGAATCAAACATTCTAAAGTCCCCTCTGGCAACTGGAATGCCAGGGGAGCCTTCACCATATACCTCATCAAGCCACCCCAACAAACCTGCCATGTCGGTGAAAAGAGCATGCTCACTATGAAAATGTGGCTTCGGCCAGGGGCAGTGACTCAGGCCTGTAATCCCAGCACTTTGGGAGGCCGAGGCAGGCGGATCATGAGGTCAGGAGATCGAGACTATCTTGGCTAACACGGTGAAACCCTGTCTCCACTAAAAATACAAAAAATTAGCTGGGCGTGGTGGCGGGCACCTGTAGTCCCAGCTACTAGGGAGGCTGAGGCAGGAGAACAGCGTGAACCCGGGAGGCGGAGCTTGCAGTGAGCCGAGATCGCGCCACTGCACTCCAGCCTGGGAGACAGTGAGACTCTTGTCTCAAAAAAAAAAAGAAAATGTGGCTTCAAGACCAGAACGCTAGCCCTTTGTCCAAAAAAAAACCATAGCCCCCGAGACCCCTGATGGCCTTGACATGCCACTGGGGGTCCCCTTATCTGTTTACATTATAGAAGTGCTTCTAAGAAGAATGGTTTCAGTCAGAGAATCCAAGCAACTTATGCTAAAGTCCAGCCTCATCCTCAGAACTCTGGGCATGCTTGTTTTTAATGCCGTGTCTATCCATTCGTGACTCATTAATGCACTTAGCAAACACCGAGTGACTGACTACTCTATCTCTCCCCGTGATAAAATTTAAACACCTCTTACAAGACATGAGTAGTCTAGCTACCTGCTACTTGTATGCCATCATCTGAAAAATTCCCACCTGTTTGGATGCAAACTTCACAGAAACTCTGCCACAAATGCTCACGAACACCATCACACGGGCTGGGCTCTAGTGCTTTGGAATATCCCACTTTCTTAGAAAAATCAACGAGTACATATGAATATAATTATCTGCACCTTGCTTCCTGTGGAATCATTGTATTAACTGCTTTGGGCTATTCTCCTTCTTTCCTTTCAGGCAATATTAATTTGTAACAAACACATTTTATGATATAATAAATTATCTTTCATTTTTTACTATCAAATAAATGGAGAAGTAAAAAAACAAAAAACCCAGAACCTCTAGGCAGCTCTTAAACAAGTCTTGCTGTTACTTGGAAAAGTAACAAATTCACAGGTTTATTGTCTATGTTAATAAAGCTGTGTTGGAATAATCATTATAACCTTTTACATTCCCTCCTGTTTACAGCTCACAGAATATGTTTACACACGTGAACTCATTCAGTTGTAACATGATCTGCATACATTATGGGTATTAACACTTGCCATATTTATTACAATGATTTCCCCAGCAATTTGTCTTCTTAATTGTATCATCTATATTGCAAACAGATGTCTGCAGTTTGTATATGCAGCTATGTACTCCTATGGTTTATGCATCTATCTCAGGCCATTGAACTGTAAGCTCCTGGAGGGCAGGGATGTATCTGATTCATTTCTGTATCTCTGGAACCCACTGCACAGCCGCTGAATGGATACACATCTAGTTACTTAACCTCTGTGTCCTTCAGTTTCCTCATCCATGAAAAGGCTATAATGATTGCAGGAACCTGTCTTCTCTGTCCCAACTGCATTAAGCAAAACACTTAATACTATGTCTAGCATATAATAAGCACTCTATAAGTGTTTTCTATTATTATTATTGTTATAATTATCTAGAGTTAATTGAATTAAAGTTCACAAAGATGACCTAACTCATTTGGGGGAAGGTGATGAATAAATGGCAGAAAGAAAGGAATATCAGGGATCTTATATGCTGATCCTAGCTTTGTCTAATCTGCCAAGCTAAGTTGTAAGATTTTTCTCTTTTCAAAATACTTCTGTTAAGCTGGTAAAAATTATTTACTTGTAAAGATTCCATGTGCTTCTTTTTCTGTCATAATTGCATTTACCTTATCAAATACATATTGACCATCTACACAGTGGATAGCAGAGGGGCCACAGAAATGAGTAAAGTCTAGCTCACTCTGCAGTGGTATCTCTTTTCTTCCATATTCACATTTTATAATTACATTTGTCAAACGGCTTCACAGGCGAAGTCCTGGACCAGGAACCAAATAAAATTGACCCAGCTTTCCGACCGTGGAAAACTAAAAGTATAATCAACTTTGGCACCATTAAATTCTGTTTCATTTATTTTTTCCAAGAGTCTATTAACATTGTCATACAGAAGTAGAAGATTTAATTGAGTGTGTGCATTTTGAGTTGAAAGCAGATACTAACAAGAAAAGCTAACCTGGAAGACATCTTGTAAACTGTTTCATCAGACTGGACCAGGATCCAGGGGAGGGTCGAGGTGACTCAGGGCTGTTGGCAAAGCTGCAGAAATTGCCACTGGGTTTCTCTGTCCTCTAGGCAACCTAGGCTGCATTGGCTCTCTGGCCTATTATTCATTACGGTTTAGTTCCCCAGAGAGATTGCCAGTGAGCAGTACATAAGATTAGAGATTTTGTAAAAACATGTTAATTTGTATGAAGACGAAAATTGGACTATGGAGTTTAGTGATGAAAATGGATAAACAGTTCTGTCATTTGATTTAATATTAAAATAAGAAAAGACAAAGCTTTTAAGGAAATGGCCACTTCTTGGTTCTCAACTAGAGGCAATGCCTCTTCTGTCCCAAGTAGATGGGTGTTTGGGAATACGTGGGGGTGACTTGGGTTGCTATGATAATGCAGGGGTTCTCTGGCAATCAGAAGGAGAGGGAGGGGCGCCTTCAAACTGTGGTCCAGATCTACACAATCAGGAAAGGCTGTTCACCTAAAATTCCCATAGCACCTCCTGTTGAGAAGAGCAACACTTACGGAGCTCATCAAAGAAGGACGAATCACTGGAACAGTTCTTGAGACCAAAGTCTCATTCATTCTGGGACATATCCAATTACATAAATCATTTATGTTTTATCCTGTCTCTACTTTCCCAAGAAACCCTGCCACACATTCATAGTGAGTATCAAACCTAATTAAAGATCCTAAGCAGCTGAGAAAATTATTCAATGACCAAACTATAATTAGTCTTCTACAAGGGAGAAAATGTATTCAAATCATTGCTTAGTTTTGTTTCATTTCCTCTTACCTGCAGTTGACCATTAAGATCAAAAGTCTGAGAATCTGTGGCCAAAAAAAATGAACATGAGTCAAAGTCACATCTATTTGTTAATAACGGAAAGTAATTCCTTTTCTAATTACATGTGAAAATATTAGTATTCAACAAACCTATTTGTGGAAAACACGGTTTAGGTTGGGAAGGTTAATTACTTTCAGGTTTTTCAATGTCCAAAACACACCTCAGAATTAACAGGCTCAGACGAGATCTTTATGAGATCACTGGATCCTCCCTCCAAAAGCTTCCCCCTCCCCCGTTGATCTCTATTCCATATGCTGCTTCATTTGATCGTATAGCGTTTATGATGAGCCTGAATGCGGGCATTTGTTGATTTGAGTATTACCTGAAACAGATACACCAGAATGTAAAACCCATGAGGGCAGAGACTGTTTTCCCAGAACCTAGAACAACTCCTGGCACATACCAGATGTAAAATCACTGTAGAATGAAAGAAAGAAAGAATGAAGAAAGGAAGGAAGGAAGGAAGGAAGGAGACGATGCACTATTATATGCCACCTTAAGTCACTCATAGAAAATACTGCATGCTAGCACTCTATGCAATGGATATTACGCTAGCCATTATGTAAAGTCAATGACAGGATTATACGCTGGGCACTTTATAATTTAATAAACACCCTTCAATTACCGTCTCATTTGCTCCTCCGTGCCACTCCACATAGTGTACGGGACATATTTTAGGATCACCAGTTTAGAGATAAAGACAGAGGTTGTGTTCCCAAAGTTTGCTTGCGAGTCTGGTATTTGTAACTTCTAAAACTCTAACTCTCCCCTGAAAACACGTCCTAAGAGTGGTGAGGCTCCCACGTGAGGTGGCAATATTGGTTACCCCCGCTGAGCTCATTACATTGGCAGGCCTCCGCAGAGCAGCTCACACTCTACGATAAGGAACGTGAAGCCCTGAGAGTCAGGAGGGAGAAAAAAGAAAACGAACGTTTCGAAAAGGGCATTCCCAAATCACAGGAGGAGGGGAAGAAACGTGTCTCAGCTACTAAGTTTCTCTTTTCCATGACCCTCAAAGCAGAAAATGGCTGCACGTGGGCAATTCGTGCGCTTGGAGCTCAGACCTGCAGTCTTGTAGTTTGTCTGCCCTGTCTTGGTGGATGCTGGGCCTGACTTTTTTATTTTTCCATTTCAAGGAGCCCCAGCAGGGCTTGGAGGAAATGAGTTTTGCAGCCCATCTCGGCCTTTGAGCTTGGCTCCTCGGCTGACCTCAGCTCCCCGCCTGCAGACCCGGCATGAGGCAGGCAGCAGGCACTGCGGGGCAGAACTTCCGGGACCTGCAGACCAGTCCGCTGCCTTCTGAGACGTGGTTCTGAGGTGTAGCAAGTTTTCATTTTCACAGCATACAACTGTCTACAAATACATACTTCAAAATGAAATGGAGGATGCGCTCAAAAAAAAAAAAAAAAAAAAAAAAAGAAGGCTTAGAGACACGTCAAAAGGGCACAGGAGCTCAGCCAGGTCAAATAAATTCCCAAATTTGACTCACATCACTTCAGCCTCATCTGGATATTACCCACACTCTGCCTAGGCAGGCGAAGCTTCCGTGGGATCCTCTATCTTTAGTGAATTCTTTCCTTTATCTTGTCCAGCTTTTCATTGCTCTTTCAGAAACTGAGTCCCTGGATATTACCCACACTCTGCCTAAGTAGGCGAAGCTTCCGTGGGATCCTCTATCTTTAGTGAATTCTTTCCTTTATCTTGCCAGCTTTTCATTGCTCTTTCAGAAACTGGACCCATGGTTTTAAATCTTAATATGCCCTTGCATTCAATTATATATATACACATATATATATAAATGCTTTTTTAAAGACAATTTTAAACAAGAAAAAAATAATTATTTTAGATACCAGAGAGTGGTGAAGTAATAATGATTCAAACTTAATCCTCACTTCACATAGGGGAAATTGACTCAAATTTGGGAGCATCAAAAATTAAGATGCATTTACAAATCCTAGGAGAAGATATCCTTCGTAATCTCACAGAAAATAATTGAGAGACGGAAAATTTTTTTTGAAAGACGTGGTTTGGGGATATTATTATTTTGTGAAATGAAGTTATACTTAAATGTATGGTACAGATATTAAAGTTCACTTAAGTTTTATCTATATAAAGTGCATAAATATATATGTGTGTGTGTGTATGTGTACATGTTTGCGTATGTATGCATGTGTATGTGTGAGTGTGTGTGTGTATATGTATGTGTGTGTGTATAATAGGAAGTAAATTGGAAAACATGAGCCAACTGATTTTTTTTTTCCTTAGATGGCTAAAGAAGAGTGGTTAAAAGTTTACTCACAAGTAAATCTATCTTTTAAGGAGCGTTTACTTCCCAGAAACAGCAATGAGATCTTGGAGGGGCAATTCTTGCCAACTGTGAGTCATCAATGGAGTTTAACTGTGAGAGGTAAAACCCATTGTTGGTCCCGACTCCACCAACCCAAATGGTCATATCTGAGGACTCCCTTTGGTTCTCCCGCCCCCACCCTCTCCACGGCATTTACTGCTCCTGTATACCCTGGACTTCTTGACAGGAAATGGCAAATTCCTCAGTAGGAAAGCCAAGAAGTGGGAGGTCACATGGAGACTGGAAGTTCGTTGCGTGCAACCCCTCCAGGTGACAGGCAACACTGCCTCTGCACGTTGGGTGTCTTTGTGACACATGATCTCCTTGTCTCATGACCACAGGCAGCAGGGTCCTGATAGACGCCCTGGAGAGAATTGTCCTCCCACCCCTGGGTGACACAGAGTCTCAGAAGCCAGCAGAGGTGCTGCACCAAAGGCTCAGACTTTTACCCTGCCTCTCTTCTCCTCAACTCTTTGCCCTACATGTGCTTTGAAGGTGTGTTAAAAATCTCACTAAGTCAAATGATGCCTGTGGGGCAGAAATAACCCTTGCTCTGAAAGGGTCACCAAAAAGTCATGAGATTCCTACCTGTATGGAAGGTGGTGACTATATAGCCCTTGTATAAACAAACAAACACGGTGAAAGACTTGGCTCCATTTTTTTTTTGTCTGTTTGTTGTTTTTTGGATAAAACATTGTGATAAGAAGCCTTTAGCCTACAAAAATGTCTCTAGATTAATGATAATTTATCTCACTTTTCTCAGTGAAACAGATGAATCAAAGAAAGTGAAGCATTGTAGACAATACAGGACCTTCCTGATAACATCTAACATTTAATGACATGATCACAGCGCGGCGGCTCTAAAATACATGCATATGTGAATTAATGCATCTAACCTGCACACTAGCTACCATTATGCCCATTTCAATGATGAGGAAAACTGAGACTCCAAAAATTAAATAAGTTGCCTAGAGCATCTTGCCAGTTAATGCACTAGAATTCTAAGCCAGCTGCCTGGTTCCAAAGCGCATGCCCATAAACGCTGAACATAATGCACCAAATGGCCTAGAACTGAAACGACTGCAAAAACAAGTCAAAATATAAGAAACTAGAGAATATATAAAGCCAGCCCCACCATAATCAGTGGCAAGGGATAGGAGATGGGAAGAAGAGAGAAGGGAAGGGAAGCTAAATAATTTAAGTTTTTCTCTATGCCTTTAACTCCTGTCTCCTGAAGATGACATGCTCATTTTAGCAGCAACCCATGGCCAAGATGCATTCCCCAAGCTTTTCGCACCTGACAGAAAGGGACTCGGTGTCCAGGGCTGTGCCTGATTACAATCAAAGCAGATGGACCCTTCCTTATGGGAGGGCTGTTCTTCTGACAGCCTCCTCTGTGAAACTAGATTATAAGAGGATGTGCTGCTCTCAGACACCCCCCGCCTGTCCCCGCCTTGGGGTCCTTGCCTTTGCCATTCCCCTGGCCCGCATCACTCTTCCGTGGCATTTGCAAACTTTGTTCTCACCTTTTCTTTGGGTCTCTGCCTGACAGGCCTTGCCTGATCATGTTCTCTAAACTAGAGGTCCCGTCCCCCGGGCCACCTGGCTCTATCATGTTCCCTACATTCCCTCCTAAGGCTCCTGACTTCCTGCCACACTCTGTCTTGGTTGAGCTGTGATCTATTTGTCAGTCTCCACCATCTGCATCCCCCTGATTGACAGCACTGAGTGAGCTCAGCTGTCCTGCTGCTCATGCCCCTCAGCACCCATGAGCCTAGTGGGTGCCCAGTAAATCCTTAGTGAGTAAATGAATGAGTCAATTTCCACACATCAAATCCCAAAGGGATAAAAAGACATTGCCTTTCTGCCATTTCTTGGAAGAAATTTTTGAGACAAAGTAAAGAAAGGAAGCTACTTGTTATTAAATTTTTAAAAATCGGCCTACTATTTTCAGGCAAATATGTCATGATGACATCTATGAAATCTCTGAAATTAAAGAGAAGCCTGACGTTTCACAGGAATTAAATGAAGTTGCTGCATCCCAGGTGCTCCCTGCCACAGGGCTCGGTGTGGCACCAGCAAACAGAACTCCTCGCTGCTTAGGTGTAGTACTTAGGAATGAAAATCTGAACCTAGTACGTTAAAAAAAAAAATTTTCAAAAGCAAACAAAACCCTAAGTGTCGCTGCGTATTATCAGGGCATGGTCCTCCTCAGAGTGAGGTGGGCTGCAACCGCCCCTACACCCTTCACCAAGTGCCTCGCTTCAGGGGTCCCACTGTCTCCACGTTTAGGTTTAGGAGCCTGGCTGTTCGTAACACCAGCGAAACATGTTCTCCTAAAGATGTTCCCTGAGATACAATACCACTCTGCATTGTTTCACCACATACCAGCATTAATATCCCAGAGTAATCCACCCTCCTCTTAACGGCTGATGACGGCTCCAATGGCCATGCAAAAATCAGTTGAAGGAAAGGGAAGTCTTGTCGGAAATGAGATTAATCTTGTAACGAGTGTTCAGCCCTGATAACCCATCTGGGCACAGAACTGCTTAAACTGGAGAGCAATTAACCTTCACCCGACAAGCTCTGTCCAACCGTTATAAACATTAAAGAGACAGAATCCTTCCCCCCTCCTTGTAGACTAAACAACCAGATTTGAATTCCACGTAAACGACCTCTTTCTGCAGATGTGCACCAACAACAACGTTTAGGGGGAAAAGGTGGGCGATGGCTCTGTTCATAACTCTGGTAACTTTTGGCCTTGGTGTGAGTGGGCTGAGGTTATTAGTGTAAAAATTAACTGGAAGTATTTCCAATAAAATCACCAGGTTTAGGGGACTGGACATAGTTGCCTTCATGCAGAAACCCATGTCTCCTATAGGAACACAACTTGATCCTTGAGATATTCTTTTTTCTTTTCTTTCTTTTTTTTTTTTTTTTGAGACAGTGTCACTCTGCTGCCCAGGCTGGATTGCAGTGGTGTGACCACGGCTCACTGCAACCTTGGCCTCCCCAGGCTCAGGTGATCCTCCTACCTCCACCTCCCAAGTAGCTGGGACCACAGGCGCAGGCCACCATGCCCTGCTAATTTTTCTGTTTTTTGTAGAGACAAGGTTTCACCATGTTGCCCAGGTTGGTCTCGCTCAAGCGATCCACCCACCTTGGCCTCCCAAAATGTCGGGATGACAGGCGTGAGCCACTGCACCTGGACTTCTTTTTTCAACAGTAGAAATATTTGCACTGGGCTAGACTCTCACTCACTCCCAATTCCTCTCTTCTGACATTTGCATGAGTGATGCTGCTTGTGGTCACAGAAGGGAGATTTTTTTTTTTTAATCTCCGAGAAGTTATTGGTTTTCATGGAGAGCAAACCTGTGATCTTGCCTTAACAGCATATGCTGTAACCAGTCGAGTTAACCAGGTTGGACCATGTGAAACACCGAGTGGTTAGAGAATCTACTAGGAAACCTACTGTTAAAAATAACTTTCACAACACTGAAGAGGAATAGCCGAGGTCATTTAATTTATCACTCAGGCATGAGTTTTCTTTAGCATCAATTTATGCTGAGCCATTGGCTTGTTTATGGACATGATACTAACAATAAACAGGTAAAGGGTAAGGTCCCTATGACATAGAGCTGGCTACAAACCAATGTGGGGTACATAATATGTCTAGCATTTAAACAAGAAAAAAATGTAAAGTACATGCAGAAAGTCATATGAGGGAACCAAACCTCTATGTTATTGACCTGTTAATGTGACTGCAACTCAGATTTTTTTAAATAGAAAGAAAAAAGGAAAACATATATTTAGCATGTCCTAAACAAATTTATCTCCCCAAGGTTTTAGTGCAATCTTCATGATGATCTGAGATAGCTCTCAAAATAGTCTATCCTAACATTCAATCTTTTCTCTCCCTTGAACCCAGTGTCTCTTTCTCCGGTAGGTAAGTCTTAATATTCCAGGCCTCAGAGATGTGTTTGCACACAACGAGGCTGAGCCTATCTGACTTATAAGGATGACATATCTCACTCATGCTGGACTCCAGACCGGCCCCAGTAATGGTTTTGGAGAGTGGCATGGTAGAGGATGTGTGTTACATGGGAAGTACTACTGTACCCTGGGACAAGATATGGCAACAGGTCTTGTTTTCATGGTTTGCATTTACATGCTTAACTGTTCCTTTTCCTGCCTTTGTAAGACTAAGAAAATCCTTACTGTACAGAGAAGGAATTGTGAAAATAGGGCAAGTGGGACTGACTCTCACATTGCAGGGATATGCACCATCTCCATTTTTGCATCCAAATTAGATGCAAGCCCAGGATTCCACTGGTCTGGCTCTCCCAGGAAGACTGGGAGTTTCTTGGTGTCTTAGCTTGAGGTGAGGTGAAAATGGGCTATGGGCACGTGAGCTGACCAATTTTTCATCCTGTGTGCATTGGACGTAGACAAGGGCACACACAGACATGACAAGAATCTATGACCTAGCTCCTAATGTAAATCTTCTTTCCCAAGACAATCTTGCAGAGCCCTCATAGTCAGTGATAAGAGGAACTTCAATTTTTATTTGGAATCTGACCGTTTCATAAGAATGAGTAACACCTGAATATTTAGGTGCAGCTATCAAAGACAGAAGACAAAAAGAAATCATAGTGTTTGACAATAATATTAGTATATGATGCTGTTTTATGAGTGCAGTCTTAGGACTGTGTAGGTGCAACGTGAAGACTTTCCTGAAGACAGCCACATGAATCATTTTTCATAGGATATAATCAGCACTGTCATCCATTAGTCCAGGCTTGACACATAGAATGGGGGTGATTGGCTGCCTAAGTAACAAACTCCCCACGTGTGCTTCTGACGAACTGTGTGGGCTGCCCTAAGCTTTTGCATGTCTCGACACTTACCAAGTAAAATGATGAGATAAGGAAAACCACAACATCATACTCAGTATCTTGTGAAACTGAAACAGTTGCAGAGTAAACACTTTGCCTTACAGTGATTTTATTTTGACTATTATGCTGGATTAACAATATAATGGTTGACATCCATGCTATAAAGTTTTATTTTTTCTTCAACAAAACTAATTGCATTGGCATTTTCAAAATGTTGTTTGCACATAAATGATTTATACGTAAGTATGAGTCTAACAGTCTTGCCATCAGGACCTCATCTGTCGGGAAATATCAGTGAATGGAGCCTGGCTCTTCCAATGGGCAACCGTTGTGCGTTGGTGAAGCTGCCACCCTTGAGACCTGCCTGGTCTCCTTCCCACCTGTAGTTGGCTAAGTAGTATCTCCCCACAATTCATGTCCACCTGGAACCTCAGAATATGACCTTATTTGGAAGTAGGATCTTTGCAGATGTAATTAATGATTAAAATGAGATCATAGATTAGGGTAGGTTCTAAATCCAGTGAGAGCATCCTCATAAGAGGCTGAGCAGGACACACAGAAACATAGAGAAGAACATTGTGGGATGACAAAAGCAGAGACTGAAGTGATGCATCTACAGCAGTCTCCCCTTATCCACGGGGGACACACTACAAGACCCCCAGGGGATGTCTGAAACCTCAGACAGGACTGAACCCAACTGCCATTAACTGGAACACTTTCTGTTCCACCCACAAATGCAATGCCCTTTCCATCTTAACTAAGCACTTACTATCCACTGTGGTCATCAGTTTTGCAGTTTCAGGTGAAACGGCAAAACAAGCACAGATTTCTTTTTATTTCTTCAAACTTCAAAGACAGAAGATTCATTCTTACCATACATCTTAGCAACCACAGCATATGATCTTTTTCCTTGTAAGTAGAGAACTTTCACCTTTTCACTGAAAGAAAGCACTTTACCGCTTCTCTTTAACATACCCAGAATTGCCAGAATCAGTCGTCTTGTGCCTTGGGGCTATTACTGAATAAAAGAAGGGCTACCTACACATAAGCGCAGTGATACCATGACAGTCGATCCGATAACCGAGAGGGCTACTCGGTGACTAACAGGTAGGTACCATCTGTAGCATGGATACAGTGGACAAAAGGGGAATTCACGTCCTGGGTGGAGCAGGGCAGGATGGTACAAGATTTCATCATGCTACTTAGCATGGTGAACAATTTAAAACATATGATTCATTTATTTCTAGAAATGGCCATCTAATATTTTCAGACAGCAGATGAAACTGCCAGAAACCATGGAAAGTGGAATCGCGGATAAGAGAGGACTACTGTCCAAGCCAAGGAACACAGGGCTTGCAGGCAACCCCCGGCGCTGGAGGAGGCACCAGATGCATCCTTCCTCAGCCTCCAGAAGGGACCAACCCAGCCAACACCTCGATTTTGGATTTCTGGACTCCCAAGCTCTAACAGAATAAATTTCTGTTGCTTTAAGCCACTAGGTTGTAATAATTTGTCACAGCTATCCTGAGAAACTGGTACAGTACTTGTGGATGCTGTTTTAACAAAAATTTTGCCACTTTAGGGCACCATATGGCCTTTTTTTTTTCCTTATAGAGTTAGGTCAATTTCCAAAAGTGCTGGAGTTTATGCCAAGAATTAAGTGACTCCCTGGTTGCAGTGGCCAACTAGCCTGAAATTTTCAAAGTAACACTAATTTTGCAAACTTTTCATGTAAACTCCTTTGCCTGACCATGCCCTAATTTTTCTGATTAGGAAAATCTGGCTCTTATCCCACTGGAGGAAAAGTGTCTAGTTCATAGTCTAATGGAAATCATCACTTGGGAGGTGTTTTGACAAACATCTCTCAGTTTTGTTTAAAAATTATGTTAGAAATTAGGAAAAATAACGAATGGAAAACAAAATCTAATTTTTAGTATATTTTCCTGCTAACATTTGTGGGCAAATTAGTTAAATTATGATTGTTTCATGCATACTTACTCCTCCAACAGCATCCTAGCTCTCTTAGGAGTTCCTTTTAATTATCCTAAAAACAGTTAAGAGTATACTGATCCAAAATATAATTAGGTTGAGAAACAATGAACTCCTAAATGACCAATCCAGTTTTTTCCAACATTTTAATTCTCAAATAAAGGTCATTTCCTTCTTTTGACTCCTTAAAGACTAGATTATAGTTCTTCTAGGAGAGGAACCAAGTCAGATTTCTTTTAATCACTTAATTGCCAAATGCATGCTTTACTCAGGGAAAGATTTCAATTATGCATCATTTATTCATGTATTCATTCATTCATTCAGGAAACAAAGAGTAGCACTTTACATGCCGACACTGTAGAAACAATGGTGATATGAATTCTTAAATGATTAAAGAAACAGTCCACTAAAAATCTTATCAAGATAATAGAATACTTTAGATTTTATGAAAGATCACATTTTCATTGGCCTATATATAATGTTTTAACCAGTAAGGCTCACTAAGTTAAATAATATGCTGGATAATCTTAAATTTACAGAAGGGTATTCAGTTTTACTCTTTGGCTTAGATAAGCGGGTAGTTACTTGCTAAAATTAATCTTTATTACAAAGCAGATCATCTTGAAACTGAATACAAAAACAAACGTAGCTATTATTGAAAATGTTATGCTATCTCATATCCATTACAGATGTTATTTATATAATAAGTACTGTGTTGTAATTTGCCTGACTCCAATGAATACAGAAACCCTCAGTGTGAATCAATACACTAGATACCAGCAGACATATTTAAAAGATTGCTACAGTTTCACTGACATTTCAAAGGGGTGACTGCAGTAACGAAAGAAGAAAAATGAATAGTCCCTATCATAGCACATTAATACAACTTGTCACTAGTTCATGCCCAGAAAGACTTTTTACATAATAGATTGTCAAAGTCGAATATTTCAATGACCCAATGCAAATCCTGGATAAATGCTGGTAGGTGTTGCTGCTCAATAAAAATGAAAGTGGTGTTTGGTTTTGCTCATCGAGGCAAGTGTCATGTAGCAAAATGCAGGCTATGGGTTGCCTGGAAACTGTATTCCTGCTTTTAATTTGCAAGTGAAACATTTCCATCCATGGCCTGGAAGGGACCATCATGTACTCGGCAGCACTCATTAGATTCTGGGCAGCCCCCTGGTCATCTGACCTTCCCAAACATAGGGAAAGGACGTGGATAGACATTTTCCCAAAAAGACATAACAATGACCAATGGGTATACGACAAGGTGCCCAATATCACTAATCATCAGGAAAATGCAAATCAAAGACACAATGAGGTATCACCTCACACCTGTTCAGATGGCTATGGTCAAAAAGACAAGAAATAGTAAGTGTTGGCGAGAATGTGAGAAAAGGGAATCCTTGCACACTGTTGGTGGGAACATGGAATGTTGCAGACACTGTGGAAAAAAGTATGGAGGTTCCTAAAGAAATTAAAAATAGAACTACCATATGACCCAGCAATCCCTTTTCTGGGTATTTTCCCAAAGAAATGTAATTACTATCTCATAAAGATACCTGCAGTGCCATATTCATTGCAGCATTACTCGCAATAGCCAAGATATGAAAACAACCAAAGTGTCCATCAATGGATGAATACATAAAATAAATTGTGGTGGATATATACAATGGAATATCACTTAGCCTTTTTTTTTTTTTTTTTTTTGAGATGGAATCTCACTCTGTTGCCCAGACTGGAGTGCAATGGCACGATCTCGACTGACTGCAACCTCTGCCTCCCAGGTTCAAGTGACTCTCCTGTCTTAGCCTCCCACATAGCTAGGATTACAGGCACCCGCCACCACACCCCACTAATTATTATATTTTTAGTAGAGACGGAGTTTCACCATGTTGGCCAGGCTGGTCTCGAACTCCTGGCCTCAAGTCATCCATCTACCTCGGCCTCACAAAGTGTTGGGATTACAGGCGTGAGCCACCATGCCCAGCCCATTTAGCTTTCAAAAAGAGATTCTGCCAATTGCCACATTATGGATGAATCTGGAGGACATTATGCTAACTGAAATAAGCCAGACACAGAAAGACAAATACTGCATGATCTCACTTATATGTAAAATCTATAACAAACAAACAAACAAAGACTGAATGGGGAAATGGGGAGATGTAGGTCAAAGAATATAAAGTAGCAAATATGCAGGGTGAACAAATCTAGAGATCTAACGTACACCATAAGGGATGTGCTTAATAATACTGTGCTGTGCTGTACTTGGGATTTTTGCTTAAAGAGTAGATTTTAGGTGCTCTTGCCCCACAAAAAAAAGAATGTGTAACTATGTAAGATGATGGATATGTTAATTTGCTTCACTATCAGAGCCTTATCACCATCTTCATGTATATCAAAACATCATGTTGTACACCTTAAATATATAAAATAAAACTTTTAAAAAATATATCAAAAAGTCATAGTTCAAACCACTCTTTTGGAAAAGTATGGATTTCTTAATATAAGTGGTATATAACAATTGTATATGCATCTGGGGAAAATGGACTCCATCTTTCACGATATAAAAAGCAATTCTCGGCCAGGCGTGGTGGCTCACGCCTATAATCCCAGCACTTTGGGAGGCTGAGGCAGGGGATCACAAGGTCAGGAGATTGAGACCATCCTGGCTAACACGGTGAAACCCCGTCTCTACTAAAAATACAAACAAACAAAAAATAGCGGGGCATGGTGGCACACGTCTATAGTCCCAGCTACTCGGCAGGCTCAGGCAGGGGAATCTCTTGAACCCCGGGAAGGGGTGGAGGTTGCAGTGAGCCAAGATTGCGCTACTGCATTCCAGCCTGGGCGACAGAGCGAGACTCTGTCTCAAAAAAATAAAAATAAAAAAAAAAAAAAGCAATTCTCTGTGATTTTAATATAGGGTGCCAGCCACGTCACTGATTCATGCACTCACTCATGCATTTGTCACACAGGAAATTATTCATTCATTTATGAAATGGACATTTACTGATAGCCTGCTTCTTAATAGGCACCATCAGCATGATTGAAAGGTTACATGACAACAGCCACAGAACTTAAGGTATAGAACTTTAACAACGCATGTTTTGAGTTTCTGGTCTTGACGCCCGGCTAATTTTTTGTATTTTAGTAGAGATGGGGTTTCACTGTGTTGCCCAGGCTGGTCGTGAACTCCTGAGCTCAGACAATCCTCCCACCTCAGCCTCCCAAAGTGCTGGGATTACATGTGTGAGCCACCGCGCCCGGTCGAGGTTCTATAGATTCTTAATCATGATTAACTAGCAATATGATAATTCAGTAGATGCCTGCTCACCTCCCCTAAAGAATGTGCCACTCTTAAGTAGTTGGTTCAAAATAGCTTGACTTTTTAACCTCTAGATCCACTCCAGAGAACAGTGGTCTCTCCCCATTGCACAAACACATTCATTTATTTAATAGTATCACCCAAAGCATAAGAGTGGGAGGAAACAATGAACATCTTTCATTTCTCCAACTTTAAATTATCAAAACTATTGATTTTCTGGGCTCACAAAAATGCAGTTGAGATCAGCTGTTGAAAGTTTGGTTAACATGTCAGTTGAGCCATCAAATGGAATAACAATTGTAACTCTCTTACGTTTTCTCTACTGTCCTCAAAGGAATAGCATGAGAACAAAGCAATTAGCATACATTCAGGAGTTGCACAATGATGTTTTGGACAATGACAGACTGCATATAGGACGACGGTACCATAAGATTATAATGGAGCTGAAAAATCTCTATGGCCTAGTGACATACAGCTGTAGTAACACTGTAGCACAATGCATTTCTCACGTTTTTGGTGGTGCTGGTGTATAAACCTACTGTGTTGCCAGTTGTATAAAGTATAGCACATACAATTATGTACAGTACATAATAGTTGATAATGATAATAGTTGACTATGTTATTGGTTTACATATTTACTATACCATACTTTTTATCATTATTTTAGAGTGTACTTTTTCTATTTCCAAAAAAAAAAAAGTTAACTGTAAAACAGCCTCAGGCAGGTCCTTCAAGAAGGATTCCACAATAAGGCACTGTTATCATAGGAGATGACAGCTCCATGCAGGCTATTGTCCCTGCATACCTTCCAGTGGCACAGGGACAAGATGTGGAGATGAAAAACAGTGATATTGATGATCCTGACCCTGTGTAGACCTAGGCTAATGTGTGTGTTTGTGTCTTAGTTTTTAATAAAAAGTTTAGAAAGTTGAAAAAAAATAGAACAAAGCTTATTGAGTAAGGATATAAAGAATGAAAATATTTCTGTACAACTGAACCATGTATTTGTGTTTCAAGCTAAGGGAGTACAAAAGAGTCAAAAAGTTTTAAAAATTAAGTTTAATAAGTAAAAAAAGTTATAGTAATCTAATATTAATTTACTATTGAAGAAAGAAATGTTTTAATAAATTTAGTGTAAATATACAGTTTTTTTTTGTTTTTTTGTTTTTTGAGATGGAGTCTCACTGTGTCGCCAGGCTAGAGTGCTGTGGCGCAATCTCGGCTCACTGCAACCTCCAACTCCCTGGTTCAAGGGATTCTCCTGCCTTCGCCTCCCAAGTAGCTGGGATTACAAGCATGCGCCACCATGCCCGGCTAATTTTTGTATTTTTAGTAGAGATGGGGTTTCACTGTGTTGGCCAGGATGGTCTCGATCTCCTGACCTTGTGATCCGCCCATCTCGGCCTCCCAAAGTGCTGGGATTACAGGCATGAGCCACCACGCCTGGCCAATATACAGTGTTTATAAGTCTACAGTAGTAGATAGTGATGTCCTAGGCTTTCACATTCACTCACCACTCACTGATTCACCCAGATCCACAGCAACTTTCCACCCTGCAAGCTCATTCACAGTAAGTGCCTTATACAGGTGTACCATTTTTTTTCCTTCCTAATAATAATAATTATTATTATTTTGAGATGGAGTCTCGCTCTGTCGCCCAGGCTGGAGTGCAGTGGCATGATCTCAGCTCACAGCAACCTTTGCCTCCCAGGTTCAAGCAATTCTCCTGCCTCAGCCTCCTGAGTAGCTGGGACTACAGGCGCGTGCCACCATGCCTGGCTAATTTTTTATATTTTTAGTAGAGACGGGATTTCACCGTGTTAGCCAGGATGGTCTCCATCTCCTGACCTCGTGATCCGCCCGCCTCAGCCTCCCAAAGTGCTGGGATTACAGGCGTGAGCCACCACATCTGGCCTATACTGCATTATTACTGTACCTTTTCCAAATTTTGATACATAAAAACCATTGTGTTAAGTGTCACAATTGCCTACAGTATTCAGCCTGGTCACATGCTGCACAGGTTTGTAGCCTAGGAGCACAGGCTACACCATATAGCCTATAGCCTACGTGTGTAGCCGGCTATGCCATCTACGTTTGTGTAAGTGCTCTTTGTGATGTTCGTACGATGAAATCATCTAACAACTCATTTCTCGGAACTGACCCGGCGTGGTGATGCATGACTGTGTAGGGAAATACTTTCATCCCTTTAGAAGAAGCTATAAATAACCAGGTATAAATGCAGGATTGATTCCTTTCCAAAGACAAATACTGGAAACAAACACAATCAAGGAAGATAATTGATTACTTCAGAAAAAGCAAATGAGATATGAGAGTAAATTAAATAAGAAGACTGTGATTAGGATAAGTAACCAATAAGAGCCCATAACAGCTAACATTATTATTATTGTTGTTATTATTATGAGATGAGGTCTTTTGCCAGGTTGCCCAGGCTGACCTCGGATACTGAGGCTCAAGAGATCCTTTGCTTTGGCTTCCCGAGAAGCTGAAACTACAGGCAGCTGCCAGCATGCCTGGTCTGCAATTTACATCTTTTGTGCATGACAGCACGTTACTGTTCAAAGCACATACATGTATTAAGCTGTTTAATCCTTGCAACACTACCAAGAAGTAGGAGTTATTATGACTGACTCTCTTCTACAGATGAGGAAACGAGGCACAGGGAAGTGAAAGGCGTGGTGGGACAGGGACCTGCGGTCTGGATCTGCTTCATATAGAGAAACTGGGTCCTTAAGAGGGAACATGGGGCCGGGCGCAGTGGCTCACGCCTGTAATCCCAGCACTTTGGGAGGCCGAGGCGGGCGGATCACGAGGTCAGGAGATCGAGACCATCCTGGCTAACACGGTGAAACCCCGTCTCTACTAAAAATACAAAAAATTAGCCGGGCTCGGTGGCAGGCGCCTGTAGTCCCAGCTACTTGGGGGGTCCGAGGCAGGAGAATGGCATGAACCTGGGAGGCGGAGCTTGCAGTGAGCCGAGATCTCGCCACTGCACTCTGGCCTGGGTGAAAGAGCAAGACTCCGTCTCAAAAAAAAAAAAAAACAAAAACATGGGCCTTAATTTCTAAATCGTAACAAGTTCAGCCCTCACTCCTCTTTTTTTTTTTTTTTTTTTTCACTATCCTGGAAAAAAAAAAAAGAAGTGGATAGAAAGGTACTAATAAAAATGAGTTTAATTTCTCAAATTTTATTATTCTTTATAAAGAACACATTGGTATAGGAGTAAAGACAAAAAAAATAATAATCGAGTATTCAAAGACCCTTGATGGTGTAACATCAATTATTTTAATTTTGTTTTTAAAATTTTTATTTTCTAAACTCCTATAATTGTTTTTCAAATGGGGAAAAAGAACAAAGTTTTTATTACTGCCTTTCTTTCTACAATATATTATTCAATGGAGATATTGAACCTGTATTTGCTACAGGCTAAAGAAAATAAAATAAAACAATCCCTAGCCAGGCAAGGGAGATTTTCAGAGAGGATGCCAACAGGGTCCTATCCCATCAGGCATCCATGACAAATCTGTCTGCTGTCTGGTCCTGTAGCATCACCCAAATGTGGTTCAGGCAGCACTGGAAACGATACAGACTCAGGAGATCAGGGAAGTCATTTTGCAAAGAAGCAGAAGTGTCAGGAGGTAGCACCTGTAAGGATGAATGCTGGAGCTGTCTCATGGAGTTTCACAGAAAGGTAACAAGCTGCACAATGACTGTCTAGGGGCAACAGATACACAGGAGGAAAGCAGTCTTCATTCAAACAGGGTACTGAGATTGACATAGTGTGTCTTCCAACAAGATAAGCAAAAGTATGTGAAGAAATGAGTCCCTAAAGGAAAATATCTCTTTGGGCAATTTCACTTCAATTCAATTTCATGTTAAATACAAAATACATATATTGAATATGTGGATAAAATCATTAGAATATATTCGTGCATTAACATCTACATGAGACATGACAGCATCTCACCATGTCTGGCAGTCTCTCGGGGTCAAATGCAATCTCTGCTCCCCACCTGGCAGTCATCGGCACTTACGGAATAGGCCAGGCAGAATGCTCTGTTAGATACTGCCTTCTTCCCTTTGCAATGCACTGTCCCAGATTTCCTGGGGTGAGAGAAGTGATTGTCTATGAAAGCCAGCTTGGAGTGAATGAAAACAGCATTTAAGAGGCTCAGCATTTTCTGATCACCAAAGCGGGTACTTCACCATGAGGTGACCCAGCAATGATTGGCTGCTGAGTTCTTTGAGTATTTTAGGGACCTGCAGGAGATCTGGGTGGAGCTGTGGGTTTCCGTGTGTAGAGTGTGTAAACATCACCCTTTGGTGCTTCGCCAGTGCTTGAGGGGCTCCCAGGTGCTATTTATTTTGTTTAGTTTATTGTTCAGTGTTATTTTTTGTTGACTTGATCTATTTTTTTTTCTCCTACAAAGGGGCCAGTCCGCAAGGACACATCCTGTAGATGGCTAATTGATGATGCCCTATTGTTTAGTATGTGTGCACTGTGGTTTTATTTGCTTCGGTTCAAAGGGCCTAAACAATGCATTCGTTGGAATTTAGTAACTGCTGTAAAATCAGCACAGAAAACAATCTGTGAGCTGATATTTTTTGTACCCAAATCTGGTAATCTCTGCTTGACTAAAGAAAGCAAAATCTAAAATGACCTTTCAACTAACCATAGAAAAGGTCTTCCATTGAATCTCAAAGAGACTTATTTTTCTACCAAATATAAAAACATTCGAATTATGCATCATTTTCCATGATTCAAAGGAGACGGAGGTGCCTACGGGGCATGTTACTCATAGACAAGTCTATTCTAGTCTAATCATGTCCCCTTAAAAATCACCAAGTAGATGACACCGAGGATGAGAACGAGGCACTGAAACCATTACTTTAGAAACTCTGTATTTTTACCTGTTTCAAGACAGAATTCTCCTAGAAAATCTGGAGCAACAAGCTTACTCCCCTTGGAGAGGAGATAACGAATAATGAACCACGCATTTGGAGAGAGGAAGTTTCCACTGGGAGCCCTTCCTGCATCAGTGCGTCTCTGGTTGGGCTGGCTATCTGTGTAGGAAGTGAACGCAGGAAGTATCTGTCTACAAACCCTTTATCCTCAAGGTAATTGCTGTAGCAGCATTTTACTGTTTACCAAAGCAGTAAACATGTGATCTAAAAAAAGATGTTTTCCATCTCCAGAAGAACAAGACTTTAAAAAATGTATACATGTGCTTATTTTGTAACCAGCTTCTTATCAAAATTGGTTACGGTAGGCATGGGCTTTCAACAGTGAGTCAATGAAAACAACTCTTGGGATGGACAGAGGTACCCTCACAGGGATGCACAAGAAACAAAGAAGGGGCTTCCTTCACTAGAATGCTATCCTAGCAACACACATTTTATGTCTTTTCTCCTAAGACCGGCTTAACCGAGTTCATACTGTTTGGCTTACAAAGAAGGTAAAGTCAACAAAACTATCTATGTTAATTCAAGTTGGTAGAATGAGTAATTCACAAAGTCCAATAACTCATAAAAGTCACTTACATTTGACCTTGGACAATATTCTTATTTTTACGTGAATATAAATATGCTTCCAGTTCAGGAGTTCACACAAGACAAAGTAAAAAGTTAGAACTCAAAAGGAGATGTGTAGTGGCTGCTTTTGCTGACTTTTGCCTGGCGTAGGCCAAGCCTCCTGGTCCGTCTTTTCCTTTGTTTCTTTATTCCAGATCAAGCTTGCAAACCTGCACCGTCCCAGATTTCCTGGGGTAAGAGAAGTGATTGTCTGGGAGAGGCAGCTTGGAATGAATGAAAACAGGTCCAGGAAGGATCCCTCAGCATTTAAGAGGCTCAGGAGGGGTCCCCCTCATCATCCTTGTTGTCCTTTGTGTTTTTCAAGCCTCCTTCCAGGTGGATAGCGATTGCAATGAGAGAGAAAGGGTATGGAAGGAGAATAAGAAGAACAGGGAGATGCAGAAGGTAAAACGCCCTGAATGTCTCCTTCCAGGACCTGCCGTGCATAGTGTCAGGTGAACTCACCAGCAAGCATTTCCCAGCCCTGTTTTAGGCAATCTCCAATGCAGATCAGGTGCTTGTGAATAACTGGGAGCTCACTGTGTCTGTCAGAGTTCTTACTTTATAATGAAGAGATAAAAACATGTTCATCACAGGAAAATGGACAAATTGGCTACTTGAAAAAATTCAGTTCACAAACTGTTGTAGAAATTGAAAAAAAAAAGGTGGGGGGAAATGCTTTTCATAGATTCCCTGATTTTAGTCTTAGAAGAAAAATGTATTTGGCTTGAATGAATAGTAAAATTAACTAACTTTGATTGAGGAGCTTATGTGTGCCATATACAGTTCTGGGCTCTTGCGACTTGGTGAATCTCACTATAACCCTGTGAAGTAGGAACTATCACTCTACCCATTTCACCGATGGAAAAGCCTATCTCCTGTGAGGCTGTGGCTTGTCAAAGATGAAATGGCCAGGAAGTAGAACAGCCAGGGTGTGAACCCCAAAAGCAAGATGGGAGCCCATTTTCCCTGCCCACTGCACAAGACCCCTCCCCGGTTTGAAGATCCGATAGGGGCACTGCTGTTAGCTCCCCCTGCGTCCTGGCAGCAGCACAGTCAGCAGATGGTCACTGTGGAGAAGGCGGAGCTGACCACCTCCATTTTCCTATAAGGGAGCTAGGGCCAGGAGAGGTGCGTTCACCTGGGGAAGTCCTGCATCATCAAACTAAAGCTCCGGGCCACCCTCTCCCAAACGGGCCTCTTTCCACTTCCCCTTGCCAGCAGCTATATCTATGCCTCCCATCCGTTGCACGGAAGATAAGGCCAATCCCTTTTCCACAGAGGCTATTTTAAGGATGCCACGAAGAAATACAGAGTACCAAGTGCCTCCCTGGGCCAAAGATAAAAGTGGGCTGAGCTCTCCGAATTCAACCTTCATGTTTTTGATGCTCTCTGGAAGGTCAGGGAAGCCATACATGTCGTATGGATCCAAAGAGGACTACGCAATGCAAAACCACATACTTTTTTTTTTTTTTAACTTGGAGCAATGTCTTGGGACATCTACCTCAAATTGAGACACAAACTAATTGTGTTGACAGATTCTAAAGTGTTGTTTCAACAGTTTCTTCTTCCTCAAAGGTGAGCATCATGAGCACACTGTCAAAATTTAAAAAAAAAAAAAAAAAAAAAGACCCTATAAAACCCAATGAAACCCAAATAGCATGGAGATGAGAAACTCACTGCTGGCTGATGATCTGAATGAATGGCCTTGGGGGGAATGTGAATGTGGAGGTAGCAGAAGGGTCCTGTCTTCAGTGCTGATTCTGTGTCAATACTTGGTAAATTAAAAAAAAAAAAAACAGCAAGGGAGATTTTAAATCATCAAGGCAGAAGGATTTAAAAAGTGGAATGTGTTAAATGCAAGAGTGCGGGATCTTTGCATAAAGTTATTATATTTTCAAAAATTCAACAAGCATTGTTTTTAACAAACGTGTTTAAAGTAACAGCCCTGAGGTTAATGTTATGATTGGATTCTGATGCGGCACTTTAAAAATAAATCATTTTGCTTGGCCTTAGCATTTCTTTTCAAAATGTCTTTGTACTTATCTGTGTACAACAGCAGATTACCGTTCTTCCCAGAGCTTAATTCCATGAACACCCTGCTGAAAGACTTGTTAAGGCCTTATGGAAAACTCTGACCTGCGTGTTCATTATTGACGCCCAAGACGAGTGCAAGGAAGTTGATACTTGGGATGAGGAAATTTAAATCAGCAGCTGATCTGGAATCTGGAAGCACTGCCCCTTGGATCTCGCCAAATATGGAAAGAATTCTTGCCACTGAGCAAATATAGAATTCAGTGCTAGAGTTTTACCTCTTGAATTTTCTAGAACTTTGTTTTGATTAGCCACCTAGAGTATAAGAATTGCTGCCTATGGGATTTTTTCACAGAAGAGTAGATAACATAAAGTACCCAGCGATAATAATTTTCATTATTCAATTATTTCATGTGTCTCCGTAACACTTAATACATCATGTTTCTCTGCACAGTAATTCACTATGTACAGCTAGGGTGAATAACAGGAAAAAAGAGATCAGATGATAAAGAGAAGGGAGACAGATTTGGGTGACCTGTATAAGTCACTTCGCCCCTCTAATCCTTTGTCCTTATCTGTAAGAAAGCAGCAGTACCCAGGCTGCTGTGAGGATCACATGAGATATTTTAAGAGTTTAGCACAGGGCTTGGCACATAACAAGCAGTTATTAGGATGATGTTAGTTTGGATTATGAATTCAAGATACTACAGCTACATTTTTTATACTTTCTTAAACATCAATTTAAGTCAATTTTAATTGTTATTTTACTAGGAGAAATGTCTCTAAAAACATAAGAATTCTATTTGAAGTCTACAATGATGATTACATTACTCTGATATTTAACTTCCTCTTTATGATTTCAAATAATTAAAATTAAAGTTTATGTTTTCAACAAGTGCTTATTGAACCTCTACTCTTTGCCAGTCACTGTTGAGGACACAGAAGAAATGGATAAGATATCACTAAAAACAGCTTCTGCGATATCAGTGGGTATACATAAATTATTCACACTAAACAACAAACACAAGCAAAGCTGGGAGAATGTGCTGACAAGAAAGAAAATGAAGAGTGGGAGAGCGGACAGATGGCAATCGACGTTAAATTGTATAAAACATGTCTGGCCAAGCTCAGTAGGGGAAATATGTGGAAAGTAAGCTAGACCAAACAGGGAATAAAAGTATAAATAAGAAAAAAAATCCAGAGGTCACAGTGGACCACTAGCCAAAATGGGTTCACAGCAAACAAACAAAAAAATGTAATGAAATACTAAAATTAAAGAAGTACAAATAAAAATGAGATTCTGTTCTTACCTGTCAGAATGGCAAAGATTCAAAGAGTAAAATATTCAGAGTTGTTATGGGTGTAGTGTGGAACTGGTCTCATATGTGGCTAGAAAAAGGGGGAACTGGTATAATCCTTCCAGAGAATAATCTGGTAATTATTTTTTAAATTGGCAAATATTTAAATTTGGCAAAGACTTAAAAAATATATATACCCATTGGCTCAATAATTCCTTTCTAGGCACCAATACTAATAAAAAGTATTCAAAAAATTAAATAGATGGTGCACTGCAATATAATTAGTGAAACGTCGCAAGCAGCATCACTTTATACACTAGGATATTGGTTATAAAATGGTAATACATATTTTAGATAGAATATAATGAAACATAAAAATTCTGCTTATCAAAAAATGTTAGTAACATGGGAAAATGCTTGTAAAACAATGCTAACTGAGAAGAGCAGGTCAGGTAGGTAGATACAAGGCCAAACAGATACACACGGTGGAGAAACACATCCCATTTGTTAGGAATTTGCTGTGGTTGGTTAGGATCTGAACAATTTATATTGACTTTGTGATGACTTTTAAACATTTTCTCTACCATAAGAATTTTTTATGTTTATAATTTATGCTAAAGAACAAGATGTATTTTTTGTAATTCAGGAGTAAAGAGGACAGTGGGGTATTCCAGGGTGCTGTTCCTGCCCTAACCAGGAGCACGATGCAGTCGTAGGCCTCTGCCCTCCTCCAGCAGCCTCGGCTCAGAACAGGACGAAGCCAACCCTCTCTGACCAGCACCACCTCGGGCGACCCCTGGACGCTCCACCTGCCCCTGTGTGTGGTACCTGCCCTGCTACACCTTTAACAAGCACCCCGCAAGCTCCCTCCTCCTTCCTTCCCTGTCGTGTGGCTGCCCAGACCCAGATGTACCCTGCCTGGGTGTGGGAGGCCGCACATCAGAGCAGTCTGTGGCTGTGGGCTTCACAGCTGAAGCGGGGCCGTGGGAAATGTTAAGAGGATTGAGTGCAGGGCCTGAAAAACAATACGGTAGAAAAGGTTACAGCCGCGGGGGGGGGCGTCTGATGGCATCTGCCATTTATTGAGGATGGGTGCAAGACAGGGTAGCCATTATGATCCCATTTTACAGGTGAGGAAACTGAGGTCAGACAGGCTAGCTACCTTGCCCAGGGTCACAACAGGAAGGAAGCAAATGCAAGTGTGTCTGCGGCCACGTAAGGTGAGAGAAGCGCTATCAGGGGTGGTCTGACAGAATCCCCAGGCCAGGGAGCAGTTGTCCTCTATCTTGTGGGGTCAAAGGAGGGGACAAGAAGGCTCTCCTTGAGGTAGCTCCAAAGAAAAGACCCCGCCACAGCAGAGTGTGCTACCAAACGCTGGAACAGCCTGGAGACTGTCCCTGTCTCTTCTCTGAGGTTTCGCATTTCAGAGAAACTCTCATCTGTCTGGCTTCCCCACGGCCTTTACTCTGTGATTCTCTTATGTATCAGCTGTTAAACCAATAAATCCGCCAAGTTGTTGGGGTGCCTATAATGGCTTTGGGTCTCCACTCCCACAGAGGGACTCTTATTCTAAAGTTCTAAATGTATCAGTCATATTTTCCTGAAGACAACAGAAATGGTTGTTTCATTTACTTATTTTTATGTATGCTTTTTCAAGAGTTGTTAACCTGTGTTTGTGTTTAAATAAAGATCTGTTTTGCAAAACAAAAACTTTATGAGATAATCACTTATAAACGTAGATAATTAAGAAATGGTTCAGGCTCAGCACATTGTCTGAGAGCACTGCAGTCCTGCACTGTATTTCATGGGGGAAAAAAAGCCCACAGATTGAGCCATTCTCAATCCTGCTTTCCAGGGTCACTGAGTCAGGGTGCCTGGCGTGCATGGGTGCATGCACACACAGGCAGAGGGCCAGGGAGAAGTGTGCAGTGTCCACAGAAGGCAGCCTGGATCACAGAGCTGACCAAGAACAGAAGCAGCAAGTTGTTTTAAAGTAGTTGCCTGTAAAGCCACTTTTCGGCAAGGACAGATACTCAGAGCATGCTCTGAAATGACTTATGCACAGCAGGGCAGCGGCATTTTGCCCCTGGCCTTCCTTCCATTCTCCCGGAATCCCCCTAAAGTAACAAGGACTGACGCAATTCGTATTTCACTTAGCCAACAGGTTGATGAAAAATCATAAATCTGTAGCTATTAAACTCATTAATCACATCCATCAAAATTCTATGAGGAGTTAACTTTCTTCATATAACTCTTAGTCTTAATAAGTTTCCCTCACATGTGATAGCAAATGTTCAAGAAGTGCAAATGTGCAAACAATGCAAGCTTTATGTCTTTAAATTAATAAAATTGAGTCCTATCAGGTCGTGTTTCAATTACCATCAAACCTTCCAACCTCTGTTAATTCAAAAAAAGGAACTTCTTTAGGCAAGTCATGGAAATAGCACTAGGGTGCCCTCAGGTCTCCACCAAGCCTTTGTTAGTAACTTTCCATGTCCTGTCTGATTTTTAAGATGCTTTCCCCTGATGCTGCTGCCGGCTGCTGGCTCTCTCCACATCCTTCAATGTCAGATCTCTGTGATGATGGAAAATCCCCCACATTCCCTTTTACACATTAAGTATCTTTCCAGGATCAGAACTTGCAACCTGGGGTTCATGTTCTCCTTAAAAGGTCTGGGGAGAGAACTGTATTTCTGTTGTAATTCTATGCATTTCTTTTTATGCACCTGAAAGTATTATTCTGAGAAAGGACTGTAGGCTTCATCAGACTTCCCAAATTGCAGATGGCATTAAAAAAAAAGGAATCAGGAAAGTCTTTGGGAAATTAGGCTAAAACTCCTAACTGAAGCACAATCGAGTTTTCAGTGCAACAGCAGGATCCCTGCAGTCTGTAGCAAACACTGAGCTGTTTGTGGGGACAGTGGGGCCGGTAAGGTTCAGCACCTCTCAATATTGTCAGATGTCACCAATGGCCAAGGGAAGCACCAAAACCGATCCATGAATTGTCTGCAAACCATCAGCTTTGTTGCTTCAAAGTCTTTACTAGAACTCTTAAGCTGATCTTAAAATTCACAGACACTTAGAGATAAATGAACACTCTCACATAAGTTCCCAAAATTCCTTTACTTCTTCCAGTTGAAACATTTTGTTCCCAATTTCAAGTTACCAAGGGAAAATGATGGTAAGAATCACAAAGACTGGAATCACAAAGAATATTTAGCTTTTCATAGTGTCTCATAGGGTCTTACAAATGTTAATGCAAAAAAAATAAAAACTCCACTCAAATGTGGAAAACCAACTTAACAAATTTAGAGCATCTGATACCCAATCGACTAATTGATTTATTTACTGAAACAACAAAAAAACAGAGTGCATTGGAGACTGGAAATTGCCTCTATGGGGGGCTGTTTCCTAATTCCAGTGGACAGCCATAATTTTCCCTATGCTAACTTGGGCTTTGCACTAACGTAATTGAAACTGTAGTCAACAGACTCAGGACCTCCTTTTTCCACTCTATAAACAAGGCTGTAAAATCATCTCATTACTTTACCCAGGAAATCTAACAGAAACATGTCTTAAAAGAAGTCACCTATAAAGAGGGACTATTTTAACAGAAGATTAAAAAAAAAATTCACCTGTAGTCACTCTAAGGGTTCACTTGGGTACATACAATAAACACATAATGCAATGTAATAAAATGTTAAATCAAGCATAGTATCTTAGACAAGTGTAAACTATTATTTCCAAAAAAGTATTCAGAAAATCACAAAATATTCAAACTTTCAAAATAGCTTCATGTATTCATAAATGTATATTTTAAATTAAACGGTATAACACATTTGGATGTTTTGCAAAATGTACCTACCTTCTAAAGGATGGTCTGTTATTTCAATGTCCTTTTTAATGCACTGATTTTTTTGGGAAAAAAAAACACATAAGATCGTACCCAGGCTATTCAAGATTTACACAAAATATTTGATTTAACATGCATATGAATAAGGATAAAAATAAGAACAAAAAAAGATAACATTTTGGGTCACAAAATCAAGTAATTTCTATTCATGTAGCTACAAGTAGGACACATTAACTCTCGATTTTATAATTCCTGTCTATAGGAGCCATATTTCAGCAGATTCCAATCCTTGAAGCCAAAGAAAGAAAAGTCTCTATAAGGTGAAAGTTCTTGGTACGTAGATTTTTAATATATTATTGAACACACCTTGAGAAATAAAAGCTGCACTTCTGAAACACAGTTTCTATGGTACATGTGAGTCAAATCTTCTAATACAAACATTTCAAATTATGAAAATACCAAACCAAATGGCTTGGCCCAGTTCTGGGCAAACTTCCATTTTCTGGTGCACTTTCCAACAAACTAAAAGCCTCATGAAAACACCACCAAATGCTTCTCACCTCCATGCAGCAAAACTAAAGACATGCAACAAACACAATCTTCTTTTTCCTCCACTCAGCATCTGCTTTTGTTTCTGATTTTTCACATTTCTACAAATGTCACGAAGGTATGGTGGCCTTTAAAACAACTGAACAGACCCCCATTCAAGACTGTATGCCCCTTGACTTGCAGTCACCATTAAATTGGCTTCATTTCCAGGAATCGGGCCATATTTAGGATTGTACCTGTACAGATTTACCTCCACATTAATCTCTATATGCTATCTACTAAAAACTTAGGCAAGGAAATGCATCAGACCAAACACTCCAGAGCACAGAGAACCGACCGGCCATTGCTTTCCAATCCCCGCAAACCTAACCATTGCTGGAAGAAATCTTACTCACAGTGCACAGACAGTAGGTATTTTATTGAAGATAAACATATAGCGGAACAAACCAAATTACCCCCATTTGAGTTACGTGAACGCTCAGTTCTCAGCGTGGATGTCCCACAAATCAAGTCAACATTTGCGTCCCATTACCAGCAGCCACTTGCCGAGTATCTCTTCGCTTCCACTGGGACTGCCTGGCATCCCTGATGCTAAGAAGCCACTGAAGAGCCTCCAAATGTCCGACATTCACAAACCCATCTTTTGCTTTGACCCGACCCTTCAACCTCTCCGAGTCTGCTGCCTTTTCTCAGACACACATCCAGGCACTGTTAGGGATAGTTAGAGAATCTGAAAATTCAGAAGCGCTCCGAAAAGCCTTTCCAAAAGTAATCCACAGCACTCAACAGTGAATTTAGAAACCCCAATTTTTTTCTGAGTTTGAAGTTTTTAAGCCTTGCGGATGGTTGGAGTAGGAAAAAGGAAATTTACTAGGCAGTGCAAAGGAAATCTTGTTGTCCTCTATTGTGGCAGTGGGGGTGTTGCCCAACCCTAACTTATCTGCCTTGATAAAGGAAACCAAAGAAAAGAGTAACAAGAACAAGATTTTGTCAAATTAAAAGGAACCCTTTCCTTACCTTAATAGTGCTGGCCATAATGCAATCAAGTTTATTGATCGTTAATAAATGTTAATAATAATTATTGCTTCTCTCTGACCAGAAAGTAGTTTTGATGAGGTTGTTTAGAGCGGATGAGATTGTGCTAAGTCTGGGAAATGAAGTCAGCCAATGGCAGGAAGAGGTTTCTATTGGTCCTGGCTGTCCAGCCCAAAGAAACAGGATATTTGGGAGTGGAGAGATAAGAGACCCTGAAAACAATGTTGTTTTTCTTGATGATATGCAGCCAGGAGATTTTTTTTTTTAATTGAAAAAAGAAAAGGCATCAATTGGGACGGGGACTGCCACAGCAGGTGTGACCGGTGTGCCGCCGTGTGACACACTGCACTGAGACCAAGGCAGGATGCAGATGTGATGGGACTCCACATGGCTTCACACGGGCTGTGAGCACCTTGGAGCCAAGGCGTTGAGGGCACCCCACTGCCCCAGGTGTCAGCCCTTCGCAGCCCAATTCTTCGCAGAATTACTAAGACAGAGAACTTGAGCTCCTTTCTCCTAAAAGGAAACTTTGCAGGTGGAGTTTACTTCATGTTAATAGATGGCCATGTTCAGTAACAGTCATTGCCTGGCTGATTTTTAACAACCTATACTTATTCAACATTTCATATGAGTGTTCCAGAACAGTTTCATTTTCTCCTTCCAAATACCTGCACTTTTTATTTGCTCTACAACAAAGTTGTTGAAAACGCAAGGACTCTAGGCTTACAGTAAACAAGAAAAATGAAAAGGAAAAATAAACCTTCCCAAGTCTTGTTTTCAAGTATTTATTAAAATCCAAATAACTGAAGTGACTACAAATGTCCTGGAATGTCAGTGAGCTGGTCTCACTCTGACAGACATCCATGCTGCAGACAACAGACCCTCATAGAACTTTTGGCTACCCAGAGATGCCATGTGAGGGCCCCATTACACGTTTAAAATCCAAGCTAGAAGTTCAGGGTCAGAGGTCTGTCTTCTCCTCGAAGGAAGCACAGCGAATGCAGGCCTGAACATTCCTTAGAGGGTTTCAGGACTTTAATTACTCATTTTCAGGAAATTACTTGGAAGAAACATTTTGCTTTGAATCTAGCTACATGAACGCAGGACCCATAAAGAGGTGTGGTCTCAATAGGGGACCCCAAGAACACAATAGACTAAATCCTGAGTCATCTGACAATTCCTGGTTGCAGAGTTGGACGTTCAGTAAATGGATTTCACTCAGACTTTAGGCCGGCATGTGTCAGAGTTCTGTCCACCAGCCCAGGCGATTCTGGCTTTTATTATATACCTCTGATTTATCACCTCATGTTAGGATAGAAGAAGGAGGAGAAGGAGAAAGATAAGGGAGGAAAGGGGGAGGAAGGAGAGCAGGAGGAGGAGAGAGGGAAGAGGGCAAGAAAAAAAGGAAGAAGGAGAAAGGAAGGATGGAAGAGAGAGAGAAAGGAGGATGGGAGGAAGGAGAGAGGAAGGAAGGAGGAAGGAAGGGAGGGAGTGAGGGAAAGAGAAGGAAAAGAAAAGAGAGTATATTGTAAGAAAATCATTCTATGGAAATCAGAACCTAAGTTCTCAGCACCTACATTATGAGGGGGTGTTGATTTCCGCTCTTTTCATCTCTGAACAATGAATAAGATGGCAGGCTGATTAAAATTCTGTTTCCCCGAAAATTTCAAAGTCCTGAGCTGTTTTATCTGGGCAGCTTCCACTAGAATTCTGGAGTGCGGAGGAGAAAAGCTCTCTCAGCTTCCCTGAGTGTCCTTGCTTTTTGTTCTCTCCTAAGAAGCATCAATGTAAAATGTTAACTGTGGCCCCCACGACATGTGACGCCTGATTATGCATTTACCAAACACTAGCTGTGAATAAGATGAACGCTTTGCTAATGAAATAGCCAGGGAAGAAAATCCTGCGTGGTCCCGCCTCACCCACGCCTCCTGGTTGCTAATCCAGCCCTCAGTTGTTCCCTGCAGCAGGAAAGATCAGCATTTCTACCAGGACCTAATGCTTCAGTGATGATTTGACCTTAACTCCCTGGTTCTTGCCTAATGCAAATCAAACTGTGAAGAGTGGGATTTCTTACCTCTCTATTTTGAAATAATTTCCAACTTACAGAAAAGCCACAAGATAATACACAAAACTCCTAATACCCTTCACCTGGTTAACTCTGATTGTCCACTGGTGCCAATGTACATCATTTTCTCTGCTTTCTCTCACACATGCTCTCTCTCAACCTCTGTCTCTCTCTCCCATATTTATTTACGTATAACATACATGCATGCATATATCCTTCGTTTTCTAACTAATAAAAATATTGTTTTATAAGAGACAAATTTATTTATTAGATACTAAAAAAGAGAAAAACAGATGCTATTATTTGATCAATATTCGATCCATAAGTTTCACTGCGTCTAATTTTGGAAATGCATACAAACATAAAAAGTGATCTAATAAAAAGTTAATTTGGGGATACTGAGTGGTAAATTCTGTTCCAAAATTGTACAAAGGAAACTCTTCCTCATTTCTAATGACAAAATGATTGATTGATTCCTGTTGTCTTCAAAGAGAATAATTCTTGATGTTTCAAATGGCATCACAGCATCCAAGCCTGGTAATCTCTGACTATTTAATGTAAAGTGTTTTAAAAAAAACTTTGGCTCTTGATAGCACAAGGCACATCTATTTTTTTTTTTTTTTTTGAGACGGAATCTTGCTGTCACCCAGGCTGGAGTGCAGTGGCGCGATCTCGGCTCACTGCAAGCTCCGCCTCCCAGGTTCACGCCATTCTCCTGCCTCAGCCTCCCAAGTAGCTACGACTACAGGCGCCCACCACCACACCTGGCTAATTTTTTTTTATTTTTAGTAGAGACGGGGTTTCACCGTGTTAGCCAGGATGGTCTCGATCTCCTGACTTCATGATCCACCCGCCTCAGCCTCCCAAAGTGCTGGGATTACAGGCGTGAGCCACCGTGCCTGGCCAAGGCACATCTATTAACTAGAACACAGTAGTGCAGAAACCGTTTCCCAAACATTATCCTATGGGGAAATTATCTAAAGATATAGAATCACTTCAGCTTTCCTCACCTGTACCCCAAGTCTATGCTATTAAATGGCCTCACCCCTACACCACCCAGCAGCCTAAGAACCAGGCTGCCATTCCCACCTGATACCTCCTCTCCCTAGGGATATATGCCCTTCAAGTCACTACACAGACCAAGTTAGGGGGCAATCTGGCACATGGCCCCTACCTGAGGCCCATCCTGCCATGAGCCTGTCAGGGCAGGGTCCTTTTTCACTCTCCTTGAGACGTAGCAAACACCACACTAGACCAGCACAGCCCACCCAGTGGCTGTGGACAGCAGAACCTATGAATAAAGTACACATTTCCATTGCATGCGTCTCTGCCACAAACCCATCTCCTGTGAATCTGCCAAAACCTTCCACTAGTCTCACATTTTACTCCAAAGAAAGAAACAAAATAACATAAAATAAATATACCATAAATTCACTGTCACAATAAAAGAAGCACTATTATTTATGTATCCTAAAATCATTTCTTCCCATTTTCTAAAGATTGAACAAGTTCTCATTCTTGTTCCCTTACTAACTTCTCTGTATGGAATACGGGGAGGAAGGTCAGGAGCTAAGAACACTCTGAATGACAGCCACATGGTTCTCAATGTGATACATGCGCAGAGCAAAGAGAGGAGACCCGTCTGAACCTCCACATCTGTGGGGACACAACAGAAGATTCACTCATGACTCATTCATGTCTTTATCCCTGCCCTATACATCCCTACAATGGAACGCCCATCCGCCTCAAAAACATTGCAGGAAAATGATGTAGTAGATGAACACTTAGCAATATGGAAAACTGCTCTGATATCTTACCTGGTTAGTTAAAAAATCACAGTATATAGGAGAATTATATCATAGACCCATTTTGTTAAAAATAAAAAGGCAGATGGGGGTCGCCATGCATTCTAGTGCAAAGCATCTGTGAACCCGAGGAACAGACACCATGAGCGAAGCTAACCTTCCCGAGTTGAAAAATGAAATGCAATGGTGGCAGACATGTCCAAGGAATATTATGGGGACTTGATCCCTTTATGAATCTTGTGATAGATAAATGTGTGGAGATGTCGACTAGTTGGCAGCAGAACAGTATTGGAATGGTGGTAATACAAGGAAATAGTATCATCATATTAGAAACTTTGGAATGAGTATAAATAATGGCTGTTCAACAGAGAAACCCATGTCCCCTCTCCAAAGGGCCTGTTTTACTATATGTAAAAATTAGGTCATGTATGTTTTCATATTAGACTTTTTGTTAAATCATCTTTTTTTTTTTTTTTTTTTGAGATGGAGTCTCGCTCTGTCGCCCAGGCTGGAGTGCAGTGGCGTGATCTCAGCTCACTGCAAGCTCCACCTCCTGGGTTCACGCCATTCTCCTGCCTCAGCCTCCTGAGTAGCTGGGACTACAGGTGCCCGCCACCACACCCGGCTAATTTTTTGTATTTTTAGTAGAGACGGGGTTTCACCATGTTGGCCAGGATGGTCTCGATCTCCTGACCTTGTGAAAAGGCAAAGTAAAAATATTGACAGCTATATCTTATAATACTAATGGCAGAGAAGCTTTTTGTTTTTTCCCCTCTTCTTCTTTGGTTCACTTATATTTTCAAAACATAAATTTGTAATAAACATAAATTATATCCTAATATAAAAATACGTAAGTAACATGCAATGTTGTACATTTTTGTAAATATCTGAAAAATACAGGAATGTTCTGTAAAAAGTGCAGCCCACAATACTTGTAGGTGTCAAACCTTTTAGCATGTCCAAATGCCTGTTCTTTTTAAAATGTCTACAGCAAGCATAGAGCTCTTATTTTTTTTTTCATTTTATTAAGAAAACCCAGAAACGCTCAAGAGTTTTGTGGAGCCATCTATGCGGCGTTAATCCATTCAGGTGATATTAATGGTATTTTCCTGCCAGGAACTCCAGTGGGCACTCAGGAAGCCAGGATTACAGGGCTCTACCCAGTCACCGCGTCTCAGCATTCGGGAAGCCTATCTCAGTCTCCTCAAATTCTGCACACATAAAACTTCAGAGCCTGGGAGCGACCCATGAAACGCAGGTTTTTAAGGACAAAACAATAGGACAAAAGTGCTGCATATTGTCCTTAAGATGACACACGAATTTAAAATGCATAGTGTTTGGATTATTCATGAGAGCCCCACAAGAACGATGTCCCAGGGATTTTTGCCAGGAACATGCCTGAGATTGCAGATAAGGATCAAGCATCTGGGGCTGCCACACAATGGAAAACTCCAGCACTCCGTGGAACTTTTCCATCTGCAGCAGTTGGAGGATTTGCCTGAGAACATACGCGGCATTAAGACACTCTCAGCCCTCAAGGGCACCCAGTCAGTGCTGTTTAAGGATGGTTTTTCTGTTCACAGCATACTTCATGATTACAGCTTCACTCCATTGGATACAACTATGTGAGTATGTGTGTATGAGTGTGTGAATGTGTGTATGCGGGGGGGTGTGTTGGGGGAGGGGAGTGCCATATCCCCCAGCAGCACATTAAGAAATAATCCAATTACAATTTAAATAACCATTGTTTCAACACTTTCTCTAAGTGGCGAATGTGTTCTTCAGTCTCTTGGTTGATCTGAACTAAAAGAAACCAAGGAAACTGTTATCACATACCAAATCCTCAACTTCTCAACACCAAGTTGCAATTTCCTTAATACTGAAGCACACGTCAGTTCAGTTCTATAAGCTCACATGGAGCAATGATTTCAATAAGCACAATTTCATAAGCATCCCACACGTTCTCAAGTTTATGCCAATTTTGCTGTTACTCAACTCCATATGACTTTAAAAATGCAGGAATATTAAAACCATTATCGAGGACTCCAAATATGTCAACATATTATCTGTGGTTTTAAGAAAGAAACCTAAGAGGAGAGTAATTATTTTGTCACCCTTATTTAGTTTAAAATAACTTTTAAATGTATTGTTCCAATTATTAGGCTTCTCTATATAATTTGGAAACCATTAAATGAGTTTCAACTTCTTTATCCATATAACCGGGTATACCTGAGCATAGATGCTACAGACATCACGTTGCCATTGGTGCCCATAAGCCTTGGTATGCCCACAGGGCATATAATTAAGAGTCACAAAAGCATCTGACTGGCATCCCACTCTACCCCCGACTCAGATCCAAAGTATCCTCTCCCAGGTACTGTCCCCTGTCACCATCCTTGGCCAAACTGAGAATTTATCCCAGGTTGTTGAAATTAATTTTGATTTTGATTCTAGTCAGAATTTTAAATGGTTTTTTAAGAAGTGTGTCAATCTCACCTATAAGATACTAAACAGCATCACTTATTTTTGTCTTAATCTGTCACTATTTTATGAATTATTTTTAAAGAAAATACAGATTACTTCTTAAAGAAAGATCATAAGTGGCACTATAATAACATTCAGTTGATAGAAATTTATGTAGAAGCCTGCATTAATAATTTTTCCTGCTGCTTTCTAAAGTTGGCTTTTAGTTTTAGGTTGAGGTGGACTTTAATTCAGCATCACCTCATTTGATGATTTATTTACTAATTTATTTCTATCACAAATGGAATCAGAAATGAAGTGAAGGCAAAAAATCTTTGCCACAAATTCATTTATATTTGCATGAGTATTACCAGGCTACCTGCGGATGCAATGAAGCCCTATACCCGTGCCTGAAATCAGGAGCACAGGACACTGGGAGTCTGTCTCAGCGCAGTAACTGCTACATGGTACACTCCACATGGTATCCTCTCCATCCCAGCCCTCCTCATCCTTTGCCCCCCTCCACACCTCACCCTCTCCACACTGTATTATCTCCCACTGCAAGCAACGCAGAGGACACAGAGGTGCAGCTGAAGTGAAGGTAGGCCAGTTCTTTTCCAATTCACTCATATGAAAATGTGTTAAATCCTGTTAAACACACCGACTTAAACTGAAACGATGATGTCAATAAATTTGTTGTTGTCATCTGATGCCCACACAGATCTCAGCACATGTTTTGGGAAAGGCTGCAGTGTTCAAGGAGTACTAGAAATGTTCTTTCTGAGTGGACTGGCCATGATAAGCCAAAGAATATTATAGCCGATACGGATAAATCATGGTTTTCCCACTGCGCAGTTGCCTGGTGGAGATTATTCCAGCCACAAAAATAATCCTGCCTCAAGGATTTTAGGAAGCAACCACCTCCTGCCTAAAGAACTACACTGCATTGTTTACTTGCTAGCTAGAAACCAGACATGAGCCGTGCAGGGAAGTTCCCTTTGAACGGCTTGAATTGTTGTCACTAGAGGGTGCTAAATGCCCCTCAAAAAGGCCTTCAGAGAGAACTAGTGTGTCTAATTCTTGATTTAAATTCCCTGAATTGACATTATTTTACAAAGTGGTCTCATTTTTTACTTGTTAAAATTAAGATCTAACATTTATAATGCAGAAATGGTGGTTTTTTTTGAAAAATTTGAATTGTTCATTATTATAGAACATAAAGAAATACACGTTTTAGGAGCAAAGATGAATTACACAGATCTGAATGTAAGATTAAAGGCATAAATCTGGGGGACTGAGATTTGACCATGGAAATTGTATAATTGTTTTATGCCACTGTTAGTGATTTTAAAGCCTGAAAAATTTTCCACTTTACAATAATTTTAGATTGTTCAATATGTTCCCAAATGTGAGTTGCATCAAATTCAGTAAATTTAGAGCATGTTTGTTTTCTCTGTACACAATACTGACGTCAGTGCTAGTGCCTGCCTAAACTCAGACATGAGTAGATCCTTTTCCAGAACTAAGTGTTACAGGAGGAATATGGATTATACTATAATATATCAGATGTGCCAAAAACGTCACGGTCCCTTCCTTTCTCAAAAAAAACCGTGTAGTATTTTGGAATATGCATGGAGTATAGCACTTCTAAAAATGGTACTTTACGTATACATGAAGTAAAATAGGCCTTAAAGCTTAATATACAGATTTTCTTGAAAATAATCTTATTATACATTTACACTGACTTTTTGGTCATCCAAACATTATACACTTCAGCAAAAAGAAATATAACCGATTTTGCAACTTTCTGTCTTTGCTTGTACTTAAAAATATCTGCAGTATTTCCTTTTCTCTCCCCTTCCACTTTGGTTCATATACTAAGGAATTGTGAGGTCAATGGGTGACACTTGTTTATTTGTGTTCACGGCTGTCGGGCGGGGCTGGGTGTGGGTAAGGCTCTGACCGACATCTGAAGAGGCTTCACCCACTGTGGTTTAGGATACATTTTCCCCTCGCTCTGCCAGTAGAACAGGGAGGCTCGTTTTCAATGTATTCTACCGAAGGATAATTAAAGCAGTGTTTCATCTACTCGTCTGCTATTTTTAAAGGGAAACAAACATACCCTTTGCATGTGAGAGGCATTGCAAACTAGATGGGAGGAGGCCTGGACCCTGTAACAGTTGTACATTCCAGTTCCAGCTTCGCTGGGGTGCAACTGCAGATAAAAGACGCTGGCTCAAGAAAAAGCGACCCTGGGCTCTGCATTGCCAGCATGCACAATACGAATTGCTAATGATGAGATGGCTTAGGTAGGAACTGAGGACCGTGAGTGCAGGGCTAACCTCTGCTTCACAAGAGGGGTCCACTGGCGCGCGCTGGAGGCGGGGAGCCTTCGTGATATTTCTCCGAAGGGAAGAGTCCATGCAGCATCCTGATAACAGGGACCTTGGCTTCATCCCCAACTGCTCGGTGACCCCAATGCGTCATTTAATTCATGTGTGCCAATTTTCCTTTTTCAATCAACCAGTAACTTTGCAGGTTTGTTCAAAGAAGAAATTAAAATGCATTGGAGATGGAAGACAGCCATCTTCCTGGAGCCCCAGTGCTGACACTGGGAGGGGAGCCCCAGGATTCCCTCATGACTGGGTCAGTGATGGCCCTCAGCAAGCACTTACTGAATGAGTGAATGAATGAATGAATGAATGAATGAAGCTGGCCACAGAGCCAAGGAGTATCAGGGGAGGGCAATACTGGCTGTGTCAGTGGCTAGTCCAAGAGAGCCCTTCAAGAGCCCAGAGTTTGATTTGAACTTGGGACTCCCCTGGGATGGGTGAGGTTCTCTCAACAGCAATTGACAGGAGGGCACTGGGACAGGCCCGGCCAGTTTCAGTCCAACCAGCTGTGGCTCCTCTGAAGGGATGTGGCCAGGCCCAGCTGCGGCCAAAGCACCAGCCAGTCCCTCAGTTCTGAACAGAACGTGCCCAGCATCAGTGCCTTCATTTGTTTTTAAACTGCCTGCTGACCATCCACAAAGTTAAGATGACAGCTGGGACTTAAGTTGTGAGGAACCAATGGCTCCCCATCACTCTCTCACACACACACGCACATGCACACACACAGACACACACAGACACACACACACACGCACATGCACACACACAGAGACACAGAGACACACAGACACACGTGCACATGCACACACACAGAGACACACAGACACACACACACATGCACACACACAGAGACACACAGACACACACATGCACGTACACATATGCACACAGACACATGCACATATACACATACACACATACAAACACACACAGACACACACACAGAAGCACATAGACACACATACAGACACACACATGCATGCATACAGACCCACATACACATACACACAGACACACACATACACAGACACGCACATGTGAAACACACACACAAAGACACACACACACATACACACAGGCACAAAGACAGACACACAGACACACATAAACACACATATATACACAGACACACACATACACTGACACACACATACATGCACACACATACACACACAGACACAAAGACAGACACACATACACATAGACGTATGCACACAGACACACAGAAGCACACAAACACAGACACACATACACACAGGCACACAGAAGCACACACACACATACACACACATGCAGACACACACACACAAAGACAGACATATAAACACACATATACACACATGCACACACATATATACACACAGACACACAGGCAAACACAGACACACAATGGATGGTATTGATATCTATGAACAGATGAGAGAGAGAGACAGAGCAGGAGGTCATCTTCTCCCCACCCCTCTTCTCCCCACTGTCACCACCTCTCTCCCAAGTCTAGCTGCAGGCCCTGTGAGCTGTGGAAGTGGCTTTTTTGAGCTGTCTCCTTAGATTGAGTCATTGGGAAGTGAGGAAGGTAAAATTTCTCTAAGAAGCCTCCCAAATCTGTATCTTATGGGATTTCCATCTCAATAATTGAGCTAATAGTACCTGTAAGCAAGTGGATAGTCAATAAAAAAAAAAAAAATACCGGCTGTAAGAACGAACGAATGAATGAGTGGATGAGTGGATGAGTATACATCCTCTGTTTTGCTGGTATCATGATGATTTTACAGCAGATTTATCTGGATTTCAATATAAAATAAGAGCTCCCATTTGTATACAACTTAGTCCTTGTAATTTTCCAAAGTAACTCTGATTAAAATTATTTCCAGCCAAACTATTTAGGCAACTGGGTTGGTTTCACATGTACTTATTAGAAACTATTAGAATGGTATATTGATTGCATTTCTAGACATTTGCCATATCACCATGGCAACTGTATTTCCCAAGATGGCCCAGTAGGATTTCCCGTCATGCATAACCTTCTATAAAGTGACATTGACTTTGCTTCCATCAGAAAGTGAGGTCCACGTTCCCACTCCTTGAATCTGAGTTGGGCTGTGACTACAGCAGAAGTTCAGCTACGTGGCTTCCCAGGCTACCTTGGAAAAGTGGTAGAGCTTCCACCTGAACAGAGCTTCCACCTGATTTTCTTGGGAACAGCCACTCTTAAACCTCAGCCACCATACGGGGAGAAAGCCCAAGCCATGTGACGAGGCCATTTGTAGGTGTTCCGGGCATCAGTCCCAGCCCACAGCCAGCATCAACCCCCAGAGGTATAAATGAAGAAACCAAGATCACTCCAGCCCCAACCGGCACTTGACTGCAAACCTATAAGAGACTCCAAGCAAATAATATCTATCTCAGTGCAATCAAGCCCTGGAACCATGAGAGATTCTAAATAATAAAGTGATCATTGTGATTTTAAGCCACTGAGTCCTGGAGTGAGTTGTTATATAGCGACCGGGCATCAGCATACCATCAGAAGATTCCTTACTCAAGAAGAAACTTTTGCAATGTTGCTACAGCAGAAAATATTCCTTCTGTATGATCATTCATCCATTCATCAATCTTGATTGGCATTGGCTATGTGCTAAGCATTGTCAGTCACTGGAGGTGCAGAAAAGAAGCGAAGCAGTATTCAGCCTAACAAACAACTTGCATATTGGATAGAGAGAAAAATATGCCAAAATTACAACAGTATTTTGACCCAACAGAAAGGACATAAGAAGGGAACATCAACAGTTCCTTCCTATTCTTTTCCACCCTTTTTCTTTCTGGGCCCATCAAATGTAGAGGTGCCTGAGGGTCACTTTGCCCCATGAGAGTAGATACCCTCCTCTCCCATCCCTAACTTTGGTCTTCACTCTATGCCCGACACCAGCAGCTCCCTAGCCTCCTCCATGCTGTTGGCACCCCATTCCCATTCTCTGGAAACATCTCTGCCCATCAACCTCAGATTACTTTCCCAAGGAGATGTGGGAAAACTTCAATTTTCCCTTCTGTGACTTGCAGAGAAATAGGGGTGGTAAATGAGAAGCAGAGGGAGAGGGTGGGGATTCATTACCTTGAGTTACTAAAGAGAAAAGCTCTAGTGTTTAGAAGGTGCTGTTATTATTTTCTCTGAAACATTAGCTCCTAGAAATCAGGGGCTCTGTCCCTAGCATGGTCTCTAAGGCTTCCAGGACGCCCCGGGGGCTTCCCTCAGTCAATTTTGACTCTAATGAGAGCCATCTGGAAGGCTGCAATGGTGGGCCTCGCTGATCACTGGAGGGGCCTTCGCTGTGGGCACAGGGACATGCACAGGTTCACAGAGTGTGTCTCCATTTCTGGGAACCATAGTCCTGTGTGCTCCTTCCCCAAGGAAAGCAGGAGAAAGAAAACCCACAGTCCTGAGTGGGATTCTCCCCAAACATCTAAAAAGCTTCTTTAAAGAAGTCAAGTTATCATAATTAAACTCACATATGGAATGCCTGTAGACAACATGTTGCTCTTCCAATCCCAGGGAGCTAGGGCACCCAAAGCTCACCTCACCTCCCAGATGGAGCTAGGATTTGAGATACTGGATTCCACATTACTTAAAGCTGTTCGAGCTTTTCATCAGGAATGGAAAGCATTAATGCGTCTCACACGTCACTCTCTGTTGCATGGAATTCTTACACTGGGGAGCTCTTTTTATTTTACTATTTTTCTTTAACAGCCAGAACACTGAGAAGTTTGCAAAGAAATTTTTCAACTGCCTTTAGTGACCCTTAACTCAAGAGATTTTGCCTAATCAGTAAATTGGAGTTGAAAATATTTCTGTACTTTTGGAGTGGGGAGCTTTTTGTCTTTAAAAGAGTGGAACGACACTAACAATAGGGCTATACATACCTTGTGCTTCTTTGTCAGTTACTGCAAACCAAAACCAGATGTGAAGTATCAGCGGCTACCTCGTAGTGACCCATGGAAGTTGAGGCTAATCCATATCATTCTTAATAACTCAAAACTGCCACCTTTTAACCACCTAATTTTTTTCTCACTTACAAATGCAAAAAAAGGAATTGACAGTACACATTGAAATCCATTTTCCCCTGGCCACTTACAGATTTTCTCCTATAAGAGCCGGGAATAAAAGGTCACTCCATTAAATCAAGCAGCCATCATCTGAATATGCTTTAGTTTAGGTGATCATCACCTTTAACAAACCAAGATCTGGAAGGAAGATTTCTGATCTTTAACAAACCAAGATTTGAAAACTAGATATTCCTGTCATGACCTTTTCCCAACATTCAGTATGTAAGGGATTCACTGGATTATTAGACTGCTTGTAAATGTAAGAAAACATAGAAGGTTTAGTGTGAAAAAGTTAGCAAATCTAACAAATGTTTCCCCAACATTGAAACTCCCTGAATTTTCAATAACTTTCCTGAATTTAAAGGTAATGAATATAAATGAAGAACAAAATCAATAGATATAGGAATGATTCATAACCTCCCAAATGAATAAATCAATCATTCTGCCCTACATTTGAACATTCAATCAATATTTTGTCCATTTACTAAATTTAAGAGGAATGACTTTAACATAAAACTAAATATGAAATTATTTCCAACATTGGATATTGTGTTTTACCTTAGAGCAGGCACAAAGTGGAATACCTATGGGTACAAAGCTAGGCATTGATTGATTTTTAATACCTACAAATACAGCAATTACACTGTCATGCTACACATGAGACTTCCTATTCCTACACTGAAATTAGACTGTACATATGTAGAGATAAAAGATAAGACACAATCATATAATATTTCTTCAAATCTAAGACTTTGGATGGTAAGATGTAAAGCACATCATGATTTAAAGTATCACTAGGAAAGAAAAAACAATTCTGCCAATGAAAATTCACCATAATACTTTCTAATCAATCAATTTAAAGACACATCCCAATTTTTGAGCAAGAATAAATGTGTTAAAATTAACACAAATTGGTACACTTGTGATACAATAAATCATAAAAGCACTAAAATGTCACTGCAATAGACCACAGGGCTTCTCAACCTTGGCAGCATCGACATTTTGGGTTGGTTAATTATCCGTTGTGGGGGCTGCCCTGTGCATGGCAGGATGTTTGCTAGCATTCCTGGCCTCTACCCACTAGATGCCAGTAACACCTCGCAGACTCCAATTATGACAACCAAAACTGTCTTTAGACATGGCCAAGTGTCCCTGAAGGTGCAACCAAAAACTCTCCCAGTTGAGAACCACTGGAATAGAGCAATTCAGTTTTATCAGCCTTGTAATATAATTGTGTGTGTACAGTGTGTGCATGACAGACTGTCAGCCAAATGGAAGGTATATTGTCAGATGGGATATATTGACCTGAAAAAATCACATAAACCAACAGCTGGTACATATACAAGAGTGTATCCTGCTCAACCTAACCCACACAATGCAAAAGAACCTGGATGACCACGAGTCACCATCACAGGAGTTTACTATCCATAAGTGTAAACCATCCAAGAAAAGTGAAAACAGATTAAAGAAAATAAAAATAAATAAACCGCCACACAATATTCGGGCCTAGCCAGATAACAACAATGAAAAAATGTAATATTTTGCAGCCTTGGCAAGAATGTGGAGGAAAAAGCACTGACATTTGTGTATAATGGGAATAAAATAATTTATCCTTTGACTCCGCGATTGATATTCTAGAAATCTATTTTTTAGAAATACTCACAATAGACAGTTATAAGTACAAAGGATGTCTGCTATTACACTGCTCAGTAACAGTAAAATATGAAAATAAACTGTATGTCTTTCAATCAGATATTGGATAATTATACTACACAGTATTAAGAATGAGATAGATATTAATGTACTGCATAGAAAATATTCAAAGTATAATAAGTTTTAGAAAATTATCACATATGTATATTAGTATATGCAGAGAAAACATCTTAAAATACAAATTTCAGTTTTGAGGTTTGGATCATGGAGTAACTGCCCTCTTTTCAAGTCAAACAGTTCAGAAAATTTGGGATAAAACAAGTGTGTGCTACCTTTGTAATCAGATAAAGCATTTTAAAATAATTCACATTATAACATAGAAATACTGAAATGCCAAGAAAATTTAAATATATTAATTAAAACCTACAGGCCGGGCGCGGTGGTTTACGCCTGTAATCCCAGAACTTTGGGAGGCTGAGGCAGGCGGATCATGAGGTCAGGAGATCGAGACCATCCTGGGCAACATGGTGAAACCCCATCTCTACTAAAAATACAAAAATTAGCTGGGTATGGTGGCGTGTGCCTGTAATCCCAGCTACTCAGGAGGCTGAGGCAGGAGAATCGCTTGAACCAGGGAGTCGGAGGGTGCAGTGAGCCGAGATCATGCCACTGCACTCGAGCCTGACAACAGAGTAAGACTCCATCTCAAAAACAAACAAACAAAAAAAACTTTTAATAAGCTACCAATTAGACTTTATAGAATACATAAATATATTAATATAGCTACAAAGAGGTTGAAGCTTATTCATTGAGACAAGAGTATTTATTGAGCATCGACTTTATTAAATACACTGTTAGTAAGATAACAAGTGAAACTTGTTAAAAAAAAAAAAGAAACTAGGACAAAAGAAATTTGAGTTGAGTTCCCCAAAAATAGGGAATATTCAGATTGTAGGGGAAATTGGGTAAAGGATTTGTTTCATCATGAAGGGAGCAAAGAAACTAAAGGGGAGGTTATGCTGAGAAGTGTATCAGTATGAGGAAATATCTTGACATCTACAGACAAATATTTGTTGCCAGTTCATTTTGGGCATTGAGGATTCACAAGAATAATTAAAAACACATAATATAAAATCCTTCTGATTAGAGCACATTTTATGGCACTGCATAAAGAGATGGCTGTGGGAGTCATTTATATTTTAATACTAACTTGAATGAGGCTTGGTTCCGCAAATAAAACAGAAGAGTAAATATGAAGTGGAGCACATAATAATGTTACTGTTTCTGTGGGTGAGCTTCCATAGGAAAGAGGTAAAGGCATCAATCTCAAAAAGTCAGAAAAATCCAAAGAAAGAAGAAGAAAAATAACAAATGAGAACAAAATTAAGAAAATTGTAAATAATCATACGGTAGAGAAGATAAACAAAGCCAAATCTGGTTCTCTGAAAAGATTAGTTATGTATAAGTCACTGGTGATTATAGAGAGAAAAGAGGGAAGGTTAAAATAACCAAAGTCAACAATAAAAAGGGGGCTATTATTACAGATGCTATAGATATTGGAAGGATAATAGAATATTATGATCAATTTCCTATCAATAAATGTGAAAAATTAGTTGAAATAGATAATATAATTGGAAAATATAATTTACCAAAACTGTCAAAAGAAAAAACAGAAAACCTGAGCTCCTATAATTATTAAAGACATTGATTGAAAAATCTCAGATCTCTTAAAGGACAACTCCAAAAATTTAAAAAAAAAAAAAAAAAAAGGAAAGAAAGTTCCAGGCCAAATTGATTTATCAGCAAATTCTAACATGCATTTTTTTAAAAAAATGATGCCACTCTTACATAAGCTTTTCAGATAAAAGAAAAGAAAGCTTGATACCAAAAGGTAACTAGAAAATTATTTAAAAAGGAAAATTATAGGCTAATTTCATACATAAACATAGATGCAAAATCCTAAATAAAATTCTAGAAAACAAAACCCAACAGTATATATGACAATAATATATATATTGTGAACAAATTGGATTTATTTTAAGAATGAAAGCTTGTTTCAATCAAATAATCAAATTTACATTATAAAGAAAATTTATATAACTTTAAACAAAAGAAGAAAAGCACTTAGTAACATTCAATATTCATATTAAAAATTCTTAGTAAATTAGAAATAAAGAGGAAGTTTATAAATCCTACAAATTGATAAAAGGAATCTACCAAAACCTACAGTAAACCACACATTTTCATGTCAAAACTTTAAAATTTAATCTTTTGAAGCTGGGGGAAAAGACAAAGAAGCCCCACATATTACCACGTTTGTCTGAAATTGAATTGGCAGTCTTAGTTAGTAAAGAAGGCAAGGAAATGAAATGCAATGTTAAAGGTTGGGAAAAAGTAAATAAAACTTTATTTACAGATGACATCATTTTTTTACACAGAATTTCCAAGAGAATTTGGAAATAAGTCATTAGAATTAATAAATGAGTTTAAAAGTTTGCTAGATACAAGGTCAATATAGAATTTTAGCTTTATATATCAGCATAAACATCAATAGAAATCAAAATTTTTAAGTGATACTGTTTTCATTAGCATTAAAAATACCTTACAATATGGAAATAAATCTAACATAATATGTGCAGAACCTCTACACCAAAAACTACAAAATATTATTAAAAGAAGACCAAAATAAATGGATAGATATATTCATGGATTGAAAAACTTAATAATCAAAGATGAATTGTCTTCAAATTGATTAATAGATTCAATGCAGATACAATCGATATTTCAACAAAGTTTTTGTGAAACTTGAGTGATTCTCAAATATGTATGGAAATGCAGAGTCAAAAACAGACAAGACACTCTTAAAGAAGTGTGAGAAATACAAAAGATTATCAGAGACTATTAAAAACTGGAAAACCTAGAGGAAATGGATACATTTCTGAACACATACAACCTGCCAAGATTGAATCAGAAAGAAACTGAAAACCTAAACAGGCCAATAACAAATAACAAGATTGGATAAGAAAAAAAATCTCCCAACAAAGAAAAGTCAAGGACCAGATGGTTTCACTACTGAATTCTACCAAACTTAGAAAGAAGAACTAATACCAATCCTCACCAAGCCATTCCAAAAAATTAAAGAGGAGAGAATTCTTTCTAATTCACTCTATGAGGCCAACATTACCCTCATACCAAAATCAGACAAGAACACAACAAAAAAGAAAACTACAGGCTAATATTCCTGATGAACATCACTTCAGTTCAGCACGGATACAGGCCAATATTTCTGATGAATATAAGTTTTCTAGTATTTTGTTCAGCAAAAGTTATCAACAAAATATTAGTAGGCTGAAACCAACAGCACATCAAAAAGATAATGCACCATGGTCCAGTGGGATGTATCCCAGAGATGCAAAACATACACAAATCAATAAATATGATACATCACATCAATAGAAAAAAACAAAAACCATACGATCATATCAATAAATGCAGAAAAGGCATCTGATAAAATTTAACATTGCTTCATAATAAAAGCTCTCAACAAACTAGGTACAGAAGAAATATACCCCAATATAATAAAGTCCATACATGATTAACCCACAGCTAACATTATACTGAACGGGGAAAGGCTGAAAGTCTTTCCTCTAAGAACTGGAACAAGACAAGGATTCTTATTTTTATCACTTCTATTCAATATAGGACTGGAAGTCTTAGCCAGAGCAATCAGGCAAGAGAAAGCAATAAAAGTCATCCAAACTGGAAAAAAAGTCAAATTGTCCCTCTTTGTAGACGACATGATCTTACATCTAGAAAAACCTACAGACTCCACCAAAAAACTCTTAGGTTTAATAAAAAAATTCAGTAAAGTTGCAGGATACAAAATCAACATTTAAAAAAATCAGTAGCATTTACATACCCAATAATGCACTGGCTGAGAAAGAAATCAAGAAGAAAATCCCATTTACAATAGGTATAAGGAAAAAAATATCTAGGAAAAAAATTAACCTAGGAAAAAAATTAACCAAAAAATCTCTACAAAAAAACTACAAAACACTAATGAAAGAAATGGAAAAGGACACAAACAAATGAAAAGACATTGCATGGTCATGGATCAGAAGAACTAATATTAAAATGACCATACCACCCAAATAAATCTACGGATTCAATGCAATCCCTGTTAAAATATTAATGTCATTTTTCACAAGAATAGAAAAAAACAATCCTAAAATTTGTATGCAAGCAAAAAGGAGCCTGAATAGCTAAAGGAACCCTGAACAAAAACAACAAAACTGGGAGCATCACATAACCTGACTTCAAAATATATTACAAGGCTCTAGTAACCAAAAGAGCATGATACTGGTATAAAAACAGATACATAGACCAATGGAACAGAATTGATAACCCAGAAATAAATCCACATATTCACAGCCAACTGATTTTCAACAAAGGCATCAATAACATACATTGGGAAAAAGACACCCTCTTCAATAAATGGTGCTGGAATAATTGGATATCCATACGCAAAAGAATTAAACTGGACCTCTACCTCTTGCCATATATAAAAATCAACTCAAGGTAAATGAAAGACTTAAACTTAAGACCCCAAATTATAAAACGATTAAAAGAAAACAGAGAAAACATTTCAAGACATTGATCTAAGCGAAGATTTAATGGCTAAGACCTCAAAAGCACAGGCAACAAAAAATAGACAAATGAGACTATATTAAACTAAAACACTTCTGCACAGCAAAGGAAACAAAACAACCAGCAGAATGAAGAGACAACCTGTTGAATGGGATAAAATATTTGTAAACTGTTCATCTAGTAAGAGAAAATCCAGAATATACACAAAACTCAAACAACTCAACAATTAAAAAAAAAACTTTTACAAAGTGGGCAAAGAACATCAATAGACATTCCTCAAAAGAAGACACAGAAATGGCCATCGAGCATATGAAAAAAAAATACTCAATATCACTAATCATCAGGGAAATGCAAATCAAAACCACAATGAGATATCATCATACCCTAATTAGAATGGCAATTATTAAAAAGACAAAAAATAACAGATGCTGGCCAGAATGAAGAGAAAAGGGAACTCTTCTACACTGTGAATGGGAATGTAAATTAGTACAGCCGCTATAAGAAAACAGTAGAGATTTCTCAAAAAACTAAGCATAAGACTTCAATATAATCCAGATATCTCACTACTGGGTATTTATCTAATGAAAAAGAAATCAGTATATCAAAAAGATACTTGCACCCCCATGTTTACTGCAGCACTATTTACAATAGCAAAGACATGAAATCAACCTAAATGTCCATCCACAGATGAAACGGTAAACAAAATGTGATACATATACACAATGGAATACTATTTGGCCATAAAAATAAGGAAATCATGTCACTTGCAGCAACATGGATGGAACTGGAGGTCATTATGTCAAGTAAAATAAGCCAAGCACAAAGGACAAATACCACATGTTCTCACTCCTGTGTAGGAGCTAAAAATGTTAATGTCATGGAGATAGAGAATGGAATGATGGTTACCAGAGGCTGAGCAGAGAGTGGGAGTGGGGATGAAGAGAGTTTGGATAATGGGTACAAACATACAGTTAGATAGAAGGAATAAGTTCTGATGTTGTATAGCAGAGTAGCTGACTATACTTAACAATAATGTACTGTGTGGTTCAAATCAGCTAGAAAAGAGTACTTGCAACGTTCCTGACACATAGAAATGAGAAATACCCAAGGTGACAGACACCCCAAAACCCTGACTTGATCATTACACATTCTATGCATGTAACAAACTATCACATGTACCGCATAACTATGTGTGTGTGTGTATCTACCTATCTATCTATCTATCTGTCTATCTATCTATCTATCTATCTATCTATCTATCTATCGTATCCATTTTTAAAAGGCAAATCTTAAAAAAAAGAGTGAGGTAGGACAACCTGCTCTACTAAACATTTTTATAAAGGCACAGCAATTAGGTCAGAATGGTGTTCATGCAGGTAGAAACAATCAGACAATGGAAAAGAAAGGAAAGTTCAGAAACAGATTCACACATATATGGACACACTTGATTTTTGACAAAGGTGGCAGCTGATTTTTTTTTTACAAAGGGGCAGAGTAGTTAAAAAAGGGAGAAACCGTTGGTAAATGATGCTGGAAAATGAGAAATCCACATAAGAAACAGAAACTTGGGAAGTAACTCATAACATCACAGAAATTGATGTCAGACAAACTGTAAATCTAAATACGACAGGCAAAAACTATGCAGCTTCTGGAACATAATATAGAAAACTATATTCCCAACTTGGGAAGGGAAAGATTTTATAAACAAGGCACAGAAACACTAAGAGTAAAGGAAAGACTAATAAATTGAACTGCATTAAAAGAAGAAAAAAATTAGGAACTTAAATTTTCATCAAAAGACACTATTAAGAGAATCAAAAGGCAATGCATGGAGTGGAAGATGGTATCTTTAACACATCTAATCTACTATTCATATCCAGAATATGTAAAGAACCCCCATCAATCAATAAGAATACACACAAGTCAGAATACACACAAGGAAAAACAGGGAAGAAACTGCACAGGCAGTCATAAAAGAGGATATCCAACTGCTCATTAAATATATTAAAAGGTCTTCTACTTCATTAGTAAAGCAGGAAGTACAAATTAAAACCTGAATGGAATAACACCACAGATACATCAGAATGTCTAAAACAAAGACTAACAATTTTGGTGAAGTTGTGGAGCAATAAGAACTCTCACACACAGCTAGAGTTTAGAAAACATCCTTATTTATCCATCAGGGCTGTAATAAGAGGCATATAGCATATTCAAATAGGTAAGTGAACAAAATTTAATGAAATAATTTACAATGGTAAAGGTAGAATTTAGTAAAAACCAAAGGGTGAGGAAGTCCCCCAGGCTAGCAAGAACAGGAAGCCATTACTACCCTCAGGCCTACAAGGGCAAGGGAGGTAGCAGTCACGCAGGAGCAGTAGCTGTGAACACAGGAGAGGATAAACAATAGGAGCTGTGGCCTTCCATGGAGGGAAAAAGTCACTGCTAACCCATGATCAAAGAGAGAAAGCTGGAGAAAAAACTCCCCAAGCTCTCTCCTCCTACTCTCAGGCTTCCTTGTGGTGACTCTCATTTGCTGAACCCAACAGAAGGCAGCGGACAAAGGAGCCCATTTGATGTAGTCGACAGAAGTCAAACTCCCAGGACAAGAAGAGCAGAGAAGGATGGAGAATGAATTAGAGAAGTAAACAAAGAAAGTCGGCACATCTACTCTCATCAAAGACTGTGTAATTCCACTATTTAATACGTGTACAATAGAGATGTGTGTATATGTGCACCAGAAGTCACCTACAAGAATGTCCACTCCAGTATTATTCTCTCAGTTAAATGCTATATCTGGCTGCACAACTAAATTAGGACTGAGACCCTAACCACACATGTAGAAGCAGGGAGAAAGATGCAGTTGAGAAGCGCTTTGCCATTTGATTAGCTTCCAAACAAGGGAAACTCAGCTTGGACACTGAAAGCATTTTGTATAAAATACTCTTTGCATGATATCCCTACCGCATCACACACACACATACAGACACACACACACATATACACACACAACGAAAACAAAAAAAAAAACTTTCAGAGTTACTTTTCTCCTCAGTTAGCAGGTCAAAACTTTTCACGTGTGAAATACTTTTGCAAGGAGGCAGATGAAATGGGAGAGAAGGGATAGCTTTGCCTTGCAATCATTTATCAATTCACTGCAAGGAAGGAACGGAGAGCTTAGATATGAAGCATTAGGAGTTCTTCCCAAGACCCTTCTTGTCCCTTGGGAAGAGCCAGGAGCTGGAGGGGGTGGCCCTCACTGAGAAATGGCATCAAATTAGAACCTGCACAACAAATAGGGACGAGCTACTTAAAGATCCAGAGAAGTAGCCCTCTAGACTGAAGGACCAGCTCCTAAAATACCATTTTTGATTTTGAACTCACAGGTTCAGGGGCATCCGAGGAACAGACACAAGCCAGGGCTGAACAATCTCATCTGTGTCCATGAGGTGGGGAAAAGCCAGATCCTACGGAGGAGTTTGAACTTAATCCCCAATATGGCGGGAAGCCACTGGGGCCAAAGATGAATTAGGGATTGTCTGATCTCCTTGACATGTTCTGAAGGTTTTGTGTACAGAAAAGGTTTGTCAACATGCACAAAGGAAAGCTGGGATAACCAAGCTAAGATGCTACTGCATCATTCTAGGGGAGGGGTGATGGACCAGGAGTTTCTGCAGGAAGAGCTGTCAGGACTGGTGACAGACTGGAGGTAGAGAGAACGAAAAAAGAAGAATCAGAGATGATTTGTGGTTTGTGGTTATTGTGTAACGTTAAGGCTTAACAACCTGCGAAAATAGTGTTTCTACTTTACAGAGAAGAAGACTTGAAGAATACAAGATTGGGGAGGGCAGATTGGGATTCGTACTTTATGTCAGAGGTGCTCATAGATATACATGTTGAGATATCAGTTGGGAGCTGGATATATCAGGATTCGAGACTGGGAATCACCAGTTTATAGAATGGTTTTTAAGCCATGTGATTGGATCTCATTTCTTAGTGGGGAAAAGTGAGGTAACAAATAAAAGCCAAGATTAAAGCTGAGCCTTCAGCCCGCCCATCACTTAGAAGCCCAGCAGGGACAGAAGAGCCAGCCGACAGCACAGAGTCGAGGGGGAGGATTTCCAGGCTTCAGTGAGTGTGCATCAGAGATTCATGGACACAACTTAAAGTGAGACCAGCCACATAGTTCCCTTCATTTTCTCAAGCAACATTCAGCAACTCAAAGTGCAGCTACTACATACGGAGCCAAGCCCTGGTCCAGCTGTCACAAAACCTTACTAGATATGTCTGTTATTAGCTACATTTTATAGCTAAAGGTAGGCAGGCACAGAGAAGTTAAGTCTCTTGCCCACAGTCACAGCAAGCAAACAGACCTCAGACCAAAGTCTTTCTAACTCCTTATTTTACATCTAAAACACTATGTGACGCCACCTCCAAAAAATGTGGAGGTTACTCTAGGACAAAAGCTCATGAAAAGAAACAAACAAAGAGAGAAGCATAGAGCTTAAATTTAGAACAATATTCAGGGTGATTGGGAAAGATAGCCTCCATACAAATATAATCAGTTCATCACCATGTGAATAAAATGAGAGTAACCTGGTACAAGTGAAGTTCATTGAATTTGCTTGCAAAAAAACACAATTCAAGTGCGGAAGTTTGGAAACTAAAATAGTAATCAGCTTAAGAAATTTTCAGGCCAACTTAGACACAATGGTGACAAAGCTTCCCTGAGGAGATAGGAACTATACTACTTGCAACTCTAACTGAATGGACTTAACTTAGCAATTAAGATCACCGTAAGTTTGATCAGATAAGTATTAAAGGGTGTCTTGGGTACATTTGCAGATTCAGACACTCTTAGTTGTGAAATTCTTCACCAAAAATTTGCAACTTATGGCTTGCACATTAAAAACATGATATGAATGAAATTCAGATATCTCTTGGTAAATTTTATAATTATTCCTCCCATCAGCTAAAGTTCTCAGTATGAAGGGTTATAACTGATGTTATATACAATGACTACAAGCTGTATCATACAAAAATTGAGAATTTGCTATTATAGAAAGAATTGCTTTAATCTAAACCTAAAGTAGCATCAATAATTTTTCATAAGTGGTCCCCTTCCTATGAATAAGCCCCCAGGAAAAATAAATTGCTTTTAAGAAATGCTATAAGTAAGCTGTTTCATATATAAGTTTTGAGAAGATCTGGCTACTTAAATGAAAGATATAAAATGAGATTTGTACTTTTTCTCAAATGTAAGAAAAAAAGATTTACTTCTGAAATAATGGTCTTTATAAAATATGCATTTTTGTTCCTTTTTCTTATCACATCTATAAATTTACTAATAAAAGGTTCTATCTTGATTTACTAACATTTGAAAAGATTGGTTATATTGGTATTGCAAGAAGAGGATACCATAAATTAAAAATCCATATATTAACCATATTCTCTTATTTGCAATATGACAAATGATTGTGTAAAGTTATAATCAATAAAAGCTATTTGAAAGTCATAAAATGGATACTGCCATAACTGCTTTCCTAGCAAGGTTAAAACACTTTAACTATTTTTAATCAACTTACAGTGTAGTAGATCAAGCATATCTAAATATTTTATTTTAATGAAGCAAATATATTTATGCTGTTTCCTATTACAGTATGAAAGTTTGGTTCAAAATATTTCCAAGGTATTTAACACAGTTCAATAGAGGTCCTGTCTCATAAATCAATTTCAGATTAGATAAAAGGAAAAAGCAAATTCTTGTTTACTTCAGAATTTTTCAAGCCAGTTCCAAAGACAGAGTTGTTACTCTCATGTGAATTTTCAGTAGAAAGCTAAACAACAACGTTGCTCTGACAATCTTTTTAAATACCATATGATGGAGACAGAATAACAAAAACAAAGTAGGTATAAGCTGTATGAAATTATTTCTCTTGGACATAAAATATATTCGGGGAAGAAATGCATTGTTCCATATGGACTAGGGTAGCTATTTCTCAAAGTGGGAGCAACTCAGACTCTGAAAAATGGTTTCTCAAAGGAGGCATTGTGTCTGGGTGAGGCCAGTTTTCCACTCAAAATCATTTGATTAAATGCCATTGGATTGAATGCTTCCAGGTTTGCTCTCTGAAATATGCCCTATCATTCTTAAAAAACACACTTAGGTAGCAAAAAGAGCACACTAAAAATAACGTGGGTTAATGTTTCTATCCTGCCCATGTTTTCTAAGTAGCCCCTGCCTGAGCTTTCGACTTTTTTAAATGAACCATCAAATAATTGGTTGTCTATCACAAATAAGCCATCTATTTTGTTATTCCTGTAACTTTTCATAGAATCCAGAAAGTAACATTCTTGTTGACATATCTTATATAACACCAAGTCCATTTTTTAAATGAGCATTCCAATGAGTATTCATCACCAACATCTCCCCGAAAAATATTTAGAAAAAAGAGACTAAATCCTTTATCCAAAGTCAGTGAGTAAGAGGCGGGGCCAGGGTTGGATAAAAATCTCTTTGGCCAGGAAGCCGGTGGTCACCCTGATCTACTTCTCTAAGCTCCCACCCCTGATGAATGTTCAATATCTGAGTCTCACCCCACTCATTATTGTAATTCTCTGTAAAACCCTAGTTACCCACACGGAATTCTCATCTACATCTAGCCCAATTTGCTACTGGATTTCAATGTTATTTCATATGAAAACAATCACTAACAGAAAGAAACTGCATCTGGTTTCGAAAACATAATTTGAAAGGAATTCATTCTGAAGGCTGCAAAAGCCCAGTGATGGCCCATCGGTACCCTGAATGGGCTTCTCGGGTGCCTCCACTCTCCTCTGTATGCCTCCATCCATCTCAAAATACATGTCTGGCTCTTCCTGCTCATAAACAGAAACAGAGAGTTCCGGGATCCAAAGGCAAGACTGCGATTTAAGAGACACTTTGTTTTTGTAGGTGTTCAAGGATTTGGAATCAAAGCAGCAGAATTATTAAAATTAATCCAATTTTCTTGCATTTATTTTGTTAGTTCATACCTCTAAAAGATATATTTTGGAAGGCACCCTTCAACCCACCCATCTACAAATCAAAGCTTTCTTTGGAATCCCTGAGACCAAACCCAAGCTAGACAGTGACACACTGCCAGCTCCAGAGCCCTGCCCACCTGGAAGGGGTATGGAATGCACTATTTGACTTGAGCTCACATTTAATTACAGTGTCAAAAATCAAACTTAAATTGCTTTAATCAGCTGCCAACACTATGAGCCTTTCTGGCTTGAATTTCTATAAACAAAGAATAAATTCAAATATGTCACAAAGTGGCAGCAACTTGTTGACCACTGGACTAGGAATCGTTATGCAACCATGGCTCACTGTGGAAAAAGTCTACATCTTCCTATATGTGACTCTTTTCTTATCTTTTCGGACTATTAGTCAACAGAATCATCATAAAGCTAAATTATCTATCTGCACTGAAATTACTTAGCCTCAGACATCCAAACCAGTAGCTGTTCACCAATAAAACCTGAATAAAGCTGTTGCTGACTTTCCCTGCTTCAATTTAGAGTATTTTTGGAAACATCATTGCATGTTTAAAATATAATAAGCAAAAGGACCTTTGGTAATTAAACATTCTGTAATTTAAAACTCCAAAAGACAGGAGCAGTGATAAGACATTAGATTTTCTTTACTGGGGTGAAAAAGACAGAAAGTGGTTAGCTGTTTAAAAAAAAGAAAGAAAGAAAAAAACGCAAGGATTTTTAGAGCCAGAAACAGTAACAGTGTCCTTTATTCTGGAAAGGTTTAAAAGCCTGTAAGCAGAGATCACCCAGTTCATCCCGAGTATTGGTGGGCAAATAACTTCTGAAATGCTCTTGAAAGAGAATTCTGCAGACTCCTCTGTATGAAATGCTTCCTAAAGCAAACACAAAAGTGGGCAAAACACAAGAGCTCATGTTAATTCCAAACAAAGAGACCAACAGTTGCAAATTAAGAGTCCATCTTAGAAGCGGGTGCTGCTTCCACATCAAGCAACTATTGGAAAGAGTAGGGGTAGATGCAGAATTAAGATCATTTGTGATTACAGAAAGAGACCAGAAAATTAATTTTTAAAACTAAAAGAGAAATTTATTTCAGATAATCCAAGGAAATGAGTAGAGCCAACCTAACAGGATTCTCAAGACTCCCTACTGGTGTGGTGTGAAGATCACACGTGGTGTAGCTGACACCCCTCACATCTTCCCCGGGCCCCTCCTGCCACCTCTTTTTGGCATTCACCCTCTCTCGGGTTCTGTATCCCTGCCCATGTTCTCCATGAAAGGCCACGTTAATGCCCATGGTCTTTCCTGCCTCTAACAGACGATGCCTTCCACAGTCACTTAAGCTTTAACCCTCTTCTGGATTCGGACCTGTACATCCAAAAGCCTGCCAGACATCTCTTCCAGATGCTCTCAGGGCACGTGACCAGAAGCACGTGCAAAGCTCTCCTGAGCCTCAGTGCTTTCCCTCCAACACTTCTTCCACCCTCTCGGTTACCGAGCCAAGACACAGAGTTGCTTGTGAGTCATTTCTCTACCTCATCCCCCACCCAACCTTCCTGCGAGATCCTGCTCACCTTACCTCCTAAATGCTGTTACGTGACTTCAACCACGTCAGCTTTTTATGGGGGAGGAGAGGCACCTGCATATCAGTGGGAGCACCAACCTCTAGACATCTCCTGCCAAGTTACTGCAATGGGCAGAAAAGAGGAAGAAAGCAAGCCCAAGTCGCAAAGTCTTTGCCAGTCCTTCTACCAACCACACCTTTGGTGGAGATGTGGGTCTGTGGAAACGCAGAGATGGACTGAAAGCCAAATGGGCCAATGAGAGATCTGAACAAAACATTAAGCTTGTTTTTCTTTAAGGCAATACGATTAACGGTGGTCCATTAAGAATCCGTTTAAAAAATAATAATAATAATGCCCTTTCTGACTATTGTTGGGGAAGAATAACTCCTTTATGGGGAGTATGAATTCAAAGACATGAAATTGTAAAGGAGGCCTTCAAGAAGAGAGGGACTAAGAAATGTGATGGCGTGGTCTGTTACATGTGCAGGTGCTGTGTGTGAGGGAAGCACTGAGGACCACTGGAGGATGAGGGATGCTCTGTCCTTCTTGGGTATGGCTGAAGGACAGGGATTGACCATCAAGGAGTAAATAATCCATGAGTGGACTAAATTCTTTAGAAACAGGAACTCAAATCCAGTAGGGATTAGAATAAAAATGTAAACTCTACTTTGCACCTCTCCCTCTCTCCCCTAAGTAGTCCGTTTCTATAATTTTTATACTAAATCAATTAAATGTATCTGCTATAATATTAATCATAATTTTGTCTGAAGTAGTAACAACTGGAAACTACCTAGAAGAGTCAGAGTAGGACTGTAAGACTATATTGTAGTCTACACTATGTCACAGCGGACTGCATCATGATAGAGAACGATACTCATGATTTAACTGATAAACACATATGGCAATGAATAAAACTGTGAGTAAGACGTCTTTAATTTTAGCAAAATTATCTTCATTCTAATTTTCAAGTAAACTTACAGATTTATATATAAATGCACATAATTTAATTAAAATACATGCATATATTAACTAGAAGGCTAATCCCCCAAAATGTCCATAGATGTTATTTCTGAGTGACGAGGGTCAGGAAAGTTTTAATTTTCTTTTTACTAACTCTATTTACTAAAATGTCCACCTGGATTAACGTTATAATAAAAATGTTACTGTTTAAAATAAAATGAATAAAATACACAGGTATGAAGGTATTATTAGAACATACGAAAGTACAAAACCAAGCAGTAAAAGGAGGAAATTATATTAAGAATTGAAAAAAGTATGTTGAGAATTCTGTCTAAGAAAAGCTGTAGCAATTAAGAAAAATCCCAGTTCTGGAAGTAATGGGAGAAAGATGATGACTTCCAGAGCCTTCACCATCTACTAAGATGTCCACCAATTTCTAAGAAGGGATTGAATATGTCTGCATCCTCAGATCTCAGAGTAATTTTCCATGACGCATACTGAGCACCATAATGAGTGAAGTCTCTGAGATGACCTCTATGACCTCTCTAAAACAATCACAGGCACTGCAAACATGGCCTGTCCCACACTGGCCCTTGGTGAAATTCAAGGGCATAATATTAGACTGAAACAGTGAGAAGAAGATTCGACATGGAGCGTGGCAAGAATGTGTTCTAGTCCTTGAAGGCCAGCACTATTCCAAATGTGGTCTCAGACCAGCAGCCTCAGCTGCAGCTGTGGGCTTGGAAATGGAAACGTTTATGTGCTACCTCCTGGACCTATGGAATCTGAATCTCTGAGGTGGACCAGGAATCTGTGTTTTTAAAACCCTGTGGTTGGTAACTTCCTGCTGGCTGAGGACAGAGAGAATGCTTAGTGAACGCTGAGGAATGACGGGTTAAACAATCCCTGAATGATTCCTGAGTGGATCAATTTCTCAGCCAGAGTTTTGACCGCAGCTGAAGATGAACAGGGCTGTGACCACCAAGAAGGGTCTGAAGAGGAAGCGTTGATTGCAGTTTTCTGCCTCTGATCCTCATGCATGGAGCCCCACCCCCAACTCTCTTACACTGATGCCAGAGAAAAAGCTGGAATTCTCCAGGAGAGCAGGACCTGTTAAACAGCAAAGGGCAACCCAAAATTGTATGAGCGGCCTTGCCCTGAGAAGCTTTGAAGCCAGAGGTTACTGAACAACTACCCTGGTAAAACCCTAACATGACAATGATAACATGTGACTGTATGTGGCTGTCTTCAAAACAGCAATGATTAAGGCACAACATGGATCTCAGATTGTTCCGTGAGTTTGGTCTGATAAGATCGTATGCATTTCCCAGGGGTGCCATAACAAAGTGCCACACCCTGGGCGGCTTCTGCAACCGAAATGTATTTTCTCACAGCTCTGAGGCCGAAAGTCCAAGATCAAGGTGTCAGCAGGGCTGGTTCCTTTTGAGGCTGTGAGGGAGGATCTGTTCTAGGCTCTCTCTCGCCCAGCTTCTGGGGGCTGCTGCAGTCTTTGGTGTTCCTTGGTTTATAGAAGCATCATCCCAATCTCTGCTTTTGCATTCACATGGCCTTCTCCTCATACACCTGTCTGTCTCCAAATTTCCTCTTCTCATAAGGACACCAAGCACTGGATTAGGGGTCCACCCTACTACATCTGCAATAACCCTATTTCCAAATAAGGTCACATTCTGAGGGACCAGCTAAATACAAAACATTAGCCAGGCATGGTGGTGGGCACCTGTAGTTTCAGCTACTCAGGAGAATCACTTGAACATGGATTAGAACTTCACAATTACTGACACAATTCAACCCATATTAGGTTGTTTAGTATTATACATTAGGAAGCCATAGCAAATCTTTGTAAAAATAACTGTTTATTAAAATTTGGTATAATTAATATTTAAATATCCTTTCTGGCAAGATTTAGCCAGTTTTTTAAGCTTCATTGAGAGTACCATGATATTAGCATTAATAATAGAATGGTCTATTAATTTTTTAAAAGATACTATGTCTGCATTTCCAATATAAAATTCACAGCAATGATTCAGGTAGAAATTAAATGAGAATGTCATTGTCAACCTTTTAAATTATATTACAGGAGCAGGGAGAACATGGGCACTGAGGTAGAAACGAATAAGGAATATTCTAGAACCAGCAAGAAGCCAGCGTGGCCACAGCAGAGTGAGCCAGTGGTGCTGGAGGCAGGTGAGATCTTGAAGGGCCTTGGCAACATGAACAGGAGCTTGGATTTTATCCACATTGCCGAGGGAAGTATGAGGTGGTGTTTAGCAGGGCATAAATCTCATCTGATCTGTACTTTGAGGAAAACACTCTGACTTCTGTGTGGAGAACAGTCTATAGGAAGCCAAGAGGAGAGGCAGGGAGATGAGGGAGGAGTGACTTCAGTCTCCAGGAGAATGAGCTAGTGAGGTGAACTAAGGTGCTGGCGGTGGAGGAAGTGAGGTGGAGAACTGGACACTGGGATCTATTTTGAAGAGGGAGCCTACAGAACTTGTTGGTGGATGGGCTATGAGGGAAAGAGGATTAAAGAATGATGCTAGGGATTTGAGCCTAAACAAATCCCTGAGTAAATGGTTATCCTATTATTAATACTAAGACAGGTAATGCTAGGGAAGGAGTAGCCTTGAGGAGCAGTGATCAGTTATATTCTTAGACAGAAGCCATGTTACCTATAGGAGGCTCAACAGAGTATCAAATTAGAATAAAATATATGTCCTGATTTGTGTCTTTATTTTTTCCATTAAGATACATACGGCTGGCCAGGTGCGGTGGCTCACGCCTGTAATCCCAGCACTTTGGGAGGCTGAGGCAGGCCAATCACCTGAGGTCAGGAGTTTGAGACCAGCCTGGCCAATGTGGTGTTACCCCATCTGTATTAAAAATACAAAATATTAGCCAGGTGTGGTGGTGGGCACCTGTAGTTCCAGCTACTCAGGAGGCTGAGGTAGGAGAATCACTTGAATCCAGGAGGCAGAAGTTGCAGTGAACCGAGATCACGCCATTGCACTCCAGCCTGGGTGACAAGAGCGAAACTCCGTCTCAAAAATAAAAATAAACAAAAACCATGGGAAAGAACAATTGAGGAAACTGGGGACTTGTCCTGGAACAGAAGACAATGAGGATTTTTGGTTTTTTAATTTTGTTTTTGTTTTTGAGACAGAGTCTTGCTCTGTCGCCTGAGCTGGAGTGCAATGGTGCGAACTCAGCTCACTGCAACCTCCGCCTCCTGTATTCAAGTGATTCTCCCACCTCTGCCTCCTGAGTAGCTGAGACTATAGGCACACACCATCACGCCCAGCTAATTTTTGTAGTTTTAGTAGAGAGAGGGTTTCACCATGTTGGCCAGGCTGTCCTCAAACTCCTGACCTCAAGTGATCCACCTGCCTCAGCCTCCCAAAGTGCTGGGACTGCAGAAGTGAGCCACTGCATCCAGCAAGAATGAGGTTTGAAGGGAGGCATGATTGTGTTCTCTTCAAATAGTTGAAACGTTCCATTTGGAAAAGGGATTTACTTATTCCTGTGGTTCTAGTAGTTGCAGAGGGTGGATCTAAGACCATCGGGTGAACTTTACAGAGAGGCCAGAAAGCCTTCTCCAGGGGAGGAAAGAGTCAAGAAAAGGTCTCAAAACTGTCTGGCAGAATTCTGCACAGGAGAGTCCTCAATTTGGTATAGAATTGGCAAGTATAATAACTGTAAATCCCTCTCAATCTACCATCTACATCATTAGGCGACATCCTCATTTCCTGAAAATTCCAACACATGAAGGCTCACTTACTCTCAAGATGAGCAAGCTTGTACTACATAGTGAATTTGATTTCAATAGGACTCATTTTATAACTTTTAAGAGTCTTTAAAAAGTTGAAAATGTAAAGATCTGCAAGAGCAACTGATCTTCAAAGTCCCATTGAGTCATAGGATTTTGTAATGATGTCTCAACAGGAAAATTCCCATTTCAGAAAAGGCTCAATAGTATTTACTAGTTAGCTCAAAAGGACCAATAAAGTTCTACATGGGAAGCTGCTGAACTACAGTCAGGCCAAACCTTCATGCCCGAAGAAGATGACTGGGCCTGTAGACACAGATATTGATCATAAATCATCACAAACCACAGCTTTCCTTAATTGGGGTGGCGGGCAGGGACAGCAGGCTTCAGGTTCGCCTTCCTCCAGCAAGGGCACGCACGCAAAGGGGACCTGAACACGTGGAGCTTATGGTCAGGAAGCCTGAAGTGCCTGACCCAGCACATCTGGTGACTAGTAGTATAGATTCCCCACGGAAGGGATGTCAAGGCGTCATTATTCAAAGTGACCTTCCCTCCATCGGAATAATCAGAAACAGCTCACAAATAAAGTAATCTGTAAGATGCTTCCTCTTCTCTAGGTAACCTCTCCCCAACATGATGACATCACTTCACATGAGGCGACATGGTTTTGTGAGGACTTTTCTTTCCTTCCAAGTTTGGAATCTGGCTGAAGGCTAAAATCGCCATTTACAACGTTTGAGCCCTCCTTGACACTTTGAAGAAGGGTCTGTGTTAATAGCCATTCCTACTTCTCAGACTCGCCAGAGGCAAACCTGTTTTGCTTTAGTAGTACACGCTCTTCCTTAACTGGTAAAAGACTTTAAAAAAAAATAAGATGCCATTTTTAATTGTTTCATAAATCTGGCTTAGATATATTAAGGAAATTGTTATTTTATATGTAGAACAGCGGCAAGCAAATCTCAAGAGATTAAAAATCATGTTCTTGTGGTTTTCTTTTAAAAGCTGCAAATTTGAATTCAATTTAAAAAATCATGGCACAGGGACAAAATAAGAATGAACAAAGATGGGAAAAATGTCCGCAGTGTTCTGCAGAGTCAAGCGCTGCTGTGAGTGTGCATGTTTCCAATTACACATCGGGGCTCGGTGAGCTTCAGGAGTCAAATTCAGACAGAACCCAAGTGCAGTGCATTACACAGAACCCAGGCCAGGAAAAGCTTCACAGAGTCTTTCTTTCAACTGAGGCAATTGCGCAGACAATTTGGTTCATTTCAAGAAAAAAATAAAACTGACATAAGAAAGAAAAATATTATTATATGATTTCTCTCTTTTGCCTCTCAAAACAAAGTCAAATTGTGTTGCTGTATAAATCAAGATTCAGTATTTCCTTGGTTGCTTCCAGAATAATAGTAGATCACAAAGAGAATAAGAACAAGAAAGTTCAGTTCTCAGCCAGACGATCTAAGGTAACAAAGGATGAGACCCTCATTCCATTACTCACAGGAGCAAACAGACAACCAATAATAATTGGGCACATGGGGGTTTCAACAAGATAAACTGTTATGTGAGTCCAGGGTGCTAATTTCCGGATTCTTTTGAGTTGCAAGAAAAATATATACCGATTCCCCACCCCCACCCACCCCCATAACAAGACACAATAGTTAACAGCTGGAAGACTGTGGTTAGGGGGAAATGTGATTGTAGGCTTCCATTTCAAATGATGGAAAATCATTTCTGAAGTCACTACGAAAGTTACTTCACAAAACTAAAAGAAGCCTTGACACCTTGTGTTATCCCATCATCTAAAGCAATTCTAGTTTGGAAACACTTGATTCTTGGCAGGGGATTCTAAAGAAGGTGCCGTATGTGAAAGGCTGGTGTGTCAGAAGGAGCTTTAAGGAATTGGAATGAGAACAGCCAAAAGCTAAGATTTCTGATTATAATCACAGGTCTGGATGTGTTCAAGGTAAGAGATCATCCCCATCATCTGCAATATTTTCAAGAGAATGGGGCTTTGGTGACATTGATCAAAGTCTGACATGGACTTTCAGCTGCCTTCCAACTCCACATACCTGCAATTCAATGATCTCTATGGAGAGTAGACGTAACTGCCACCCTGATGTTCTCATCGGTGATTTCTATGTGAAGTGGACTCAAAAGAAATACAAAGAAATCCCTTAATAAAAATTATGTCCATTGACCCAACAAGCTTCCCAGTGCTGTATCAGTCCTCAACCGATTTTAGAGACATTTGGTCAAAAATGATCTACTTGTAATAAGCCATCTGAGGGCACTAGCTCTTTTTCACCTCTGTGTTCCTTGAAGCAGGAAGTCAGTAAAATCACTATTGAATTAAAATGAAGTAAAGCACTTTGAGATTTCGAATTTCTAAATTAAGGAACACACAACATACGGTACTTTATTTGGACAAGAATTATTAGAACCCAGGGCTAACACCCAAGAGAGGTCACAGGTAAATGAAAATCTGTCTCAGTTATTTGAACTCAGGTCAACACACAGCCAGAGCAAAGCACCAGCTGACCTCAGATGCACAACCCAGTGTTCTTACCATAGAATTCCAGAAGGCATCTCAGTCATTCTCTTACGCAAATACAAAGACGTCAACTGGTTTAAAAATTCATTTATTTTTATTTTAGCTTCTTTGTGTCAAACTCAAAGAAGCCTCACATAAATGATCAAAGACTTTTTGGTGGATCTTCCAAATGTACGTGCTGTTAAGGGCTGCTTGCACTTTTTCCTTCAATCCTCTAAAATGAAGGTTTTGAAGATGCTTGCCAATGGAACGTTGTGCCTTACAGCTATAATATTTTTTAAAAGGCATTCAGTTTAAATTAATATATTTGGCCAGACAACTGTATTAAAATTCTTGTTGTTTTTTCTGTTATAATGGTAGCCTGTGGTATGACTAGTCTTCTTCAAAAATATGTACAGTTATTGCTTCTCTCTTGCCTGGGGTATATCATGTGTTTTTCATTTGAGTGTACATTGCAATACCTCATTAAAACCAATACTTAGGCTACACAAAAGTCTTCATATCATGCCGCAAAGGGCGTAAACTAACGTGGAAAGTTTCAGAGCCTCATAACTCATTGCATACAGCTCTTATACTAGCCGCTCAACTGATATTTAGCTCTCCTGGATGATGTCACAGTTTTCATGCTCTTAAAATAGCCTGCCTTCAGAAAATATATAGTTTTCTTCGTGTACTAATCATGGGGAGTTACGATGTAAATAGAGCCATTTTTTTCTTATACAAGGAACAAGTGCTCTCACCCTCCTCCCTTCTCCCCCTCCGCATACACAGAAGCACACACTAAACACTTCACTTACACTTACACTGCAACAAAGAGTTGCAAATACGTGCAAATAAAGCCTTTATAACTTGCCTCTCTCCTGCTGGACAGCTCCTTGACTCAAGTATTTCCGAAGACAGACACTCTGATAAGGGTCTGCTCTGAGCTTCATTCTCAGCATACAGTCCTGGGATTATTTACCTACCAATATTCACCTCTGCATGAACCAGTAAGTCATCACTGACAAGAAAAAAAACAATTTGTGATTTTTTTTAATGTCACAATTTTTCTTTTTAAGGTTTGGGAAAGTTGTTTTGAATGTTTCATCAGTTTCTATTGCCAAATGAACATCTGATTCAGAGTCCCTGAAAGTCACACATAAGAAGCTTCTGACTTCAACATATAGTCTGCTTTGAAGAATTATTTTAAAAAAGCATTGACTGCTTGAAGATAAGCAAGTGACACTCAATAGCTTCATTCTTTAGTCTTAGAAAATAATTTTTACACCTCACACCTATTAGGATGGCTACTATGAAATATAAAAAAATTGAAAATAACAATGGTGGCAAAAATATGAAGAAATTAGAACCATTGTGCACTGCTGGTGGGAATATCAAATGATACAGCCTCTATGGAAAACAGTATGGTGGTTCCTCAAAAAATTAAAAATAGAATTACCATATGATCCAGCAATTCCACTTCTGGGTATATATTCAAAAAAATTTAAAGCAGGATCTCAAAGAGTTATTTGTACAGCCATGTTCATGGCAGCATTACTCACAATAGCCAAAAGGTCAAAGCAACCCAATCGTCCATCAACAGATGAATGAATAAACAAAATGTGGTATACAATAAAATATCATTCAGTCTTTAAAAAGAAGAAAATTCTGACATATTGTACAATATAGATGAATCTTTTTTTTAAATTAAAGTGGTTATTTTAATTGTTTTATTTTAAAGTTCCAAGGGACATATGCAGGATGTGCAGGTGTGTTACATAGGTAAACATGTGCCATGGTGGTTTGCTGCACCTATCAACCCATCACCTAGGTATTAACCCCAGTATGTATTAGCTATTTTCCCTAATGCTCTCCCACCCCCACCATCCCCCAACATACACCATAGATGAATCTTAAGGACATTATGCTGCGTGAAATAAACCAGTCACAAAAAGACAAACAGTGTATGATTCTACTTATATGAGGTACCTAGAGTAGTCCAAATTCAGAAAGTAGTAATAATGGTTGCCAAAAGGTGGGGGCATGGGGAACGTGGGGAGTGTTGATTGACATCGAGTTTCAGTTTTGCAAGGTAAAGAGGTTCCAGAGATTGGCTGCACCAACAATGTGAATATACTTAACACTACTGAACTGTAAAGTGGTTGTGACTATAAAGTTTATGTTTTATGTGTTTACCACAACCAAAAATAAAAATTAAATTAAAAAATAAAAGATTTTATAGCACCTATCACTTACCAAACCCACTGTATATCTTACACTTGTGAATATTTTATGATTTTCAAAGCACCTTTATTTTTTCCCTTATTTGTTCATTCCTTCATGTATAACCCACAATGTGTTAGGTTATGTGCTGGGCAGCCTGGAAGACCCAAAGATGAATTAGGGAAGTACCCTATATTTAAAGACCTTGCAAGGACATAAATATCAGTAATATAAAGTAAAATGTGTTCACTGCTGAAAACTGCTATACTTCCTAGATTTTTCAATTCAATTGCAATTTCTAATATTCTGCCATGTTGATCCCACAAATTCACTTGTGTTTAAAAGTTAATGTGCTTGATTATCATACAGCTGCTTCTTTCACAAGAGGAATACAGATAAAATGCTACGGGATTTCAAGGGGAGAAAGAACTTCTTATTAAATTCATATTTTCAACCAATAAGAAAACACAATTTTTTTTAATCAACACTATCTTCTTGGTGCTTTTTTCACATCTCATCCTCTTTGCTTCTTTGCCCTGCCTAAGCAACCATTTCTGGACCCAATCTTGGGTTATTACGTCTGATGGCAAGTGTTATGTGGGCCATGGACCATAAGCCATTAGCTCCCTCTCTACTCCTAGGGATGGAGTACATGTGATGACTTCCATCAGACTCAGATTAAATAACTTGCTGGTAAGTTACCCCTAAAAATCGACTAATGGACTCTCCAGGTAGACACTGAGGTAATCTCCAACCAAACCTAACTTATACTTAGGGGCTTTGGGAGCCCATCAGAGTCATCAAGCCATATCTCCATCTAGGCTCTATACTGGAAAGCTGGTCAGTAACACAAAGAACAAGCCATTTGGGAAAACAGCCCACATGAAAAGAACTGTGGTTTCAAGAACAGTATTCTATCCCAGGTTTAAAATACTCTTCTCCTCTTTATCTACCTTGAGGACTCCTATCTATCCTTCCATACCAGATCCAGCCTCATCTTCTAAGTGAAGCCCTCCTCTGGGACATCAGCCTCTCTTCTGCATCCCCTAGCGTTTTATGCATCCTCTGTTAAAGCAACTGTTTGCACAGCTGTGTCCACCGCTAAACTTAGAGGCAACAGATCATGGTTTTGAATGTGTAGAACCCAACACAGAGCCTGAGACCTAGTGGGTATTCAGTGCATGTTGAAGGGAAGAATGAATGCATGAGCAAACAAGACAATGGAAGTCTGTCATCAGTATTTACATTTCAAAATGCTAAGTGAAAATTGTGCAAATCTCTAATCAAGCTGTACTTTAAAATGCTAAATTGATTTGGCTAAAAATATTTCAACACTGAAATTTCTTTTTGCAAGTTAAGTCTTCGTATAACCAAAACAGAAAAGAACATATCAATGAACTAAATAGATAAATTTATGGCTGACAAAATCTCAAGATTTAGTGTGTGAGAGGAAAGTAGAATTAAATGTGTCCGTGAAAGTTCCGGGGTCTAAGATATACAGGCCAATGGAATAGAATAGAGACTGCAGAAATAAACTATTGCATATATGGTCTGATAATTTTTGAAAGTGGTTCAAAGATCATTTAATGAGAAAAAAAGGAGTCTTTTCAACAAATGGTGTTGGGAAAACTGGGTATACATATGCAAAAGAAAAAAGTTCGGCTTTTACCTTATACTATATACAAAAATTAACTCAAAATATAACAAAGACCAAAAAATAAAAGCTAAAACTCTAAAATTCTTATAAGAAAACTCTAAAATGCTTAGGGAATAACTTCATAACATTGGATTTCACAAGCCTATCTTGAATATGACACCAAAAGCACAGGCAACATAAATAAAAGAGACAAATTTACCTGCACTAAAATTAAACACTTTTGTGAATCAAATAAGCTATCAACAAAGTCAAAAGACAACCTATAAAATAAGAGAAAATATTTGAAAATAATTTATCTAATAAGGGATTAATATCCAGAAAAAAATATATATATATATGTAACCTACAACTCAAAAACAACAACAACAAAAACAACCCAGTTTAAAAATGGGCAAAGGACTTGAACAGAATTTTTTCCAAAGATAACACTAATGGCCAATAAGTACATGAAATTATGCTCAACATCACTAATCATTGGGAAAATGCAACTCAAAACCACAATGAAATACTTCATAGCCATTAGTATGACTATTACCAAAAAATCAGAAAATTACAAGTGCTGGTGGAGATATGGAAAAGTTGCAAATCTTATGCACTGGTGGTGGGAGAGTAAAATGGGAAAGTCACTATAAAAAACAGTCTAGTGATTCAAAAATTAAAAATAGAATTACTATATGGTTCGCCAATTCCGCATGAAGATAGCAGGAAATTGAACTGATATTTGCACATCCATGTTCATAGCAGCATTATTTACAATACCGAAAGGTGGAGGCAACCCAAGTGTCCATCCACAGATGAGTGGATAAACAAAATGTGATATACACATACCATGGGATATTCTTCAGCCTTAGAAAAGGTGGGAAATTCTGACATATGCTTTAACACAGATGGACCTTCAGAACGTAAGATTGTCTTATTTATCTTACGCTAAGAGAAATAAGCCATCCACAAAAGGACAAATGGATTCCACTTATGTGAGTTACCTAGGGCAGTCAAATTCACAGAAACAGAAATTAAATGATGGTTTCCAGGGGCTGAGAGAAGGGTAGAACGGAAAGCTATTGTTTAATGGGTTGGAGTGTCAGTGTGAGAAAATGAAAAAAGTTCTGGAGATGGATGATGGTGATTTTTGCACCACAATGTGAATGTATTTAATACCACTCAACTGTACACTAAAAAATGGTTAGGATGAAAAATTTTATGTATATTTTACTATAACAAAAAGTCATAAAAATCAAACATGGTTCTTCTCATTAAAAAAAAGAGAAAGTTCCTGGGTCTAGTTGGTTCTCCCCCTTCTTAGTTCTTGGATCAAGGAGAGAGAATTGTGTCCAAAGTGACCAAGTGACCTACGGAGTAATGGGCTTCCATCCAGCCACTCCCTGCTTTATGACTGAGCTGCACTGGGAGAGGCATTGTCAGGGGAAATTCCAGGTTTCCAGAATTGCTATCTAGCCAGAATTTGTCCCAGGGCTAAGTGGCTAAGGCAGTGAACTTGTCTGTCAGCTTCTCTGTTTTAAATGGAGTCATGCAATTCCATTACATAACCTTTGCTTCCAACTATATGGCCAGGCATGACTGGCCAAGAGGCTGGGGGACAGAAGACATGTGGGCTTGTGCTTGTTACCTGGAATTCAAAGGAGCTCTTGGCGTGGTTCTTGTTCAAGCTCCATGGTTGACTAGCACATGACCACCAAGAGAAGTACTGTACTTCTCCGAGACTCATTTTCTCTTCTGTAAAAAATGACTGAGTTCCTTTCACAGTGCATAAATCTTTTCCTCCAGGAACAGAGACTGCCCAGGGCCTGTCCAAGACAACTAGGAAACCAGAGCAGCAGTTAAGCCGTTCCTGGGCAGGAATAAATGAGCAGATGTCAGCTCTCAGAATCTCAGTTTTCTCACCCATAAAATGGAAAAAAATACTATTTCTTTTATGTCATTCACAATATTGTGAGCTGAAGGCACTTTAATGATGCTGAGGCTGTAAACTAATGCATAATGTGATTTTTATCATTCTTCACCTACGTTTTAGTTACTGAGCATCTCCTGAGACCAGAGAGGACTCAACAAAAATCGCAACTCCTAGAGCTGCACAGTCTAAATGGCAACCACCAGCCCCTGTGACAACTGATCACTTGAAAAGTGAGTAGTCCAAATTAAGATGTGCTGTAGGTGCAAAATATATGCTGGATTTGGAAGATGTTCTATGAAAAAAGTATCTCATTAGTCATTTTTATATTGATTAAATATTAAAAAGATACCATTTTGGCTATGCTGGACTCTTCAGATATACCCTGGGAGATTGTATTAAAAGAAAATATATGATGGAAATCAGTTAGTGTAGGTAGTTACTAGAAAATGTAAAATTACATGATTCACATCCTATCTTTACTGTTCTAGGCATATAAATATAACTTTTGAGTTATTTTTAAGCATGAGGAGATAGAAATCAATGAATAAATTTAAAAAGCTAAAGATTAAAGATACTTACAAATCATTGCTGTATTTTTGAAGAGGTCATTTTTAGCATATTCCTCACCATTGAAGCCCCTGCCTGTCTGGCTCCTCTGCCCACCTTGTTTTCCTAATGGGTCATGCTCCTATATGTGCACAGACGAGGAGCAGCTCTCAGGGACTGACCGTAAGCATAGTCAGCACAGCATGTATACCCATGCTCTGACCCCAGGTTGGCGTCTTGGAGGGCGAAACATTTTCCCAGTCCTTCTTTGACTCATCACAGAGGTATAAAACAGCATCTCCAACACGTGATTTTTTTTTTTTTTTTTTTTTTTTTTTTTTTGAGACAGAGTCTTGCTCTGTCGCCCAGGCTGGAGTACAGTGACACGATCTTGGCTCACTGCAACCTCCAACTCCCAGGTTCAAGCAATTCTCCTGCCTCAGCCTCCCAAGTAGCTGAAATTACAGGCACACACCACCGCACCTGGCTAATTTTTGTATTTTAGTAGATATGGGGTTTCACAATGTTGGCCAGGCTGGTCTCAAACTCCCGACCTCAAGTGATCCACCCATCTTGGCCTCCCAAAGTGCTGGGATTACAGGCTGAGCCACTGTGCCAGAAACATGATTTAAAAGAAAAAAAATATTCAAACATATTTGGTTTCTTATTGAGGTGAAGTTCACATAATATGAAACTAACAGTTTTAAAGTGAACAATTCAGTAGCATTTAATTAACAATGTTGTGCAACCAACACCTCTGTCTAGTTACAAACATTTTTGTCACCCCAAAAGGAAACCACGTGCTCAGGAGGCAGTCACTCCACATCACCCCTCTTCCTAGTCCTGTGCTTTGCACACAACTGACTCACCCTGATAGTTATAACCTAAAAGTTAAATAAAATTATTAGTAAACTGCAAACCCCTGGCAAGTGAATTACTTAATATCTCTTAAAATCCTGACATCAAATGATTCCCCTGTAAGGCCATGAGATGATAAGAACATCCACCTCCCTCTCTTGCTCCAGTGGAATGAAACCCCCTCCTCAAGGAGGGTTACACTCAGGCATCAGTTAGGCCCAATCACTCATCATATATTGACAGACGTGCAGGCCTGAGACCCTGCCTTCTGGAGCTTTCTAATGCTCCTTGTTATCTCAATCCAATCCTTGCTAGGAATTAGGCTCTTCTGCTGAATGTAGAATTTTTCCATCTGCCTCCATAAAGTATGTGCCACCTGTCAGCTGACTGGTCAACCCCAAGCTCAAAGTATATGGACATTTTGGGGGTGATAATGGTGGGCATACATCTTTAGCAAAGATTAAGAAGGTACTAGAGGAGGACCAGCACAACCCAGCAATGCAGCAGAATTCACAGGGAAAGCTTTGGCTCTGGGTGGAGCTCCTTGCTTTAGCTCTGCCTTTGAGCACTTGGGTGGCTGGGGAGGCATTGGGGTGGAAGGGAAGGAAGCAGGAATTCGTACACTGCAAATTTCACTGCACTTGACCACAACTTTGAGTGGAAAGGGCACTGTTGTACGTCTATCCGGCCTTTCTTTACAAGCCTTAAAATGCTGTGGAATCCATCTGGATGAAAGATGC